>NC_141879.1:275562575-275865606 GCF_056163025.1 Triticum urartu | reverse complement strand
AGCTGCCCTATTCTGGTATAAAGAGTTTCAACGATCTTTGTATCAAAAGTAATTCTTTTTGCCACTTAAGGGAATAATTCTACGAGTCACATTCCCCGAGGTGTCCCGTTATGGAATCATGGCAATTATCTCCTCGCTACTTGACCCCATTCACCATCTTCTCAAGCGTGGAATTGTTGTCTACCAAATTGAACCCCGTCATCTGTTCTTCCATCCCTTCCGAGGTGTGTTTGAATGTCTTAGCTCGAGAGATGTTGCTATGTCTCATTCCGTGAGTTGATCCTGAGTTGTTCGATCTTTGAGAAGATCGATCCTTCTAGAGTTTCCTTTTCCTCTTGTTTCCATGTTGACTGGAGTTCTTAGAGCAAGACGACGAGACAAATATGATGACGAATCAACGTTCTTACAAAGTGCAACCTGAATTGTGAAGACTGTGTTAGTTTGCGTTTCCCCTTCATCTTACCCTACGCTTGAATCTCGGGACGAGATTCTTGTTTAGTAGGGGTGAGTTGTCACATCCCTAGTCCTGGTATGACCTAGACTAGCTAGTCATGTGTGCATCATGTTTAAATTTCAATGAATTTGAAATGGGGACATGTGAAAGCCTAAGAAATCACTTCTGAAAATGACCAAGATAAAAATTGCTTCAAATAGGTCCAAGAAAATGTTCATGTTTCTCTCTGAAAATATTTGCCAGAGCTAAAATTCAAACCAATATTTTCAGGAGCTCGTAAATATTTATTTTGGGCATTTGGAATTAATTCAATAACTATTTGCATTGGATTTATATTTGATATATTTCAAATATGATCCAATAATTCTGGAAATGGTTGTGGGGCTTTATATTAATGTCACTAGTCCATACAACAATTTATAGAAGCTCAGAAAATGATTTGGGTTGAAAATCAAATCAAAACAGAGTTAAAGAAAATAGAAAACTTAAAGAATTATAAAGATAGAGAAAGAGAAAAGCCACCTGGGCCACTTACCTGGCACCTACCGCAGCCCACTATGCGGCCTAGCCCACCACCGCCTCCTCCCGTGTCGTCTTCCTCCTCTGCCAGGAGGACGAGCGCGTGCCCGGCGCGCACCGGCACGCGCCGGCCACCTCCTACTTCCCTGCTCGCTGCTGGAGGCACCCGAGGGCGCCACACACTCCCCGCGACCTGCTCTGACTCCTCCTTCTCTCTCTGGCCCTTCTCCTCCCATGTTTCTCTCGTTCTCGCGCGCACCACCGAGCGGAGCTCGTCGCCAACGTCGCCGTTCACCATGGCCACCGCCTCCCCTTCGCCTCACTGACCTGCCCATGAGCCCTGCCACCGTAGCCTATGCCTCTCCGTCGAGCCACGTGACGCGGGAAGCCCTGGAGAGCCGCCATCGCCGTCGTCTTCACCTCCAACCGCTGGAGATCGCCTTCGCTGCCCCGTCGACCGCAGCGCGTCCCCGAGCCCGCTGAGCATCTCGTCGCACCCGCCGTGAGCTCCTACTCCTGCTCCCCCTCTCCGTTTTTCCCTCGTGCACCGTAGCCGTCGCCTCGCCTACAACCGAACGCGTCGCCGCCCGTGCTCATTGCCGGTGATGCTCCGATGACCATTTGGTCCCAGGCATGCGCCCATCGTACCCACTGGACCACGTAGATGCCGTAGGTGCTAAACGCACATCGCCACGGCCACCGCAACCACGTCCCCGCTCGCTGCCGACTCCGGCCGCCGCAAACCTCGTTGCCGGCGCTACTCCCGGCCACCCCAGCTCCCGCCACCGCCACCGTTGGATGCGCCACTCCGCCCTCTTCCCGTAGCTGCTCTCTGTGCGCCAAACCGCACTCTCTAGGCGAATCCTGCAGCGCACCGCCGCGTCTGGACTCGCCGGCAGCTAAACGTCGGCGACCGCTGACCCGTTGACCCCACTGCCCGGTTTGACATCCCCCTCTCTCTCACTGACTTGTGGGCCCCGACTAATTACTCTAGTTAGCACTAATTAACTAGTTAGGTTAGTTACTACAGTCACTGACTAGGGGGGCATGTCTAGTTAGTTAGGGCTAACTTAGTAAGTTGACCGGGTCACTGACCAGTGGGTCCCACTAGTCAGGTTTGACCTGGTCAACGCCTGTTGACTGCTGACATCACCCTTACGTAGTGCTGACGCAATAATGTAATTTCTGGATTAAAAACAATTCTGGAAATTCCTGAAATTGCTTTAAACTTCAAAATTCATAGTAATCCAACCATAGCTCAGATGAAGATAATTTATATATGAAAAATGATCAGAAAATTCCAAAGAATCTGAATATGGCATTTTCATGCATGACAGACCAACTTATAACTACTATATAAGTGAAAACATGATAATTGCATTTTAAGTGCTTAGTGTGGAGCTTGCATATGAACCTTTGGTTCATATGGACTTCCTCTAAATTTTTGCTAGATGCATTAGCACAAATCATAACATCATTGCCATGTCACATTCATGCATCATATTGTGCATTGCATTGATTGTCTTCTTCCTTGTTTGTCGATAATTGTTCCCTCTCGATAGACGTGTTCCGGCGATGAGATCGATTACACCGATGAAGAACTATACTATCTTCAGAAGTGCCAAGCAAGCAAAACCCCCTTGTTCATTCCAATACAACCCCACTCTCTCTCGCTCCTGCTCTCTTTTACTGCATTAGGACAACACCGATTCAACTGTTACATGCTGCGGTAGTTGAACCCCTTTCCTCTGCATGACCTGTTATTGCCACAGTAAATAGATGAAACCCACTAGCATGAGTAGGAGTTGTTTGAGCCCTGATGTGCCTACTCATTCATGCTTGTTTGTCATGCCTGCTATTGCTTAGAGTTGTGTCAGGTCTGATTCATCGGGGATGAATTGGAAAGTTGTGAACATGTCCTACTGTGTGAGCTAAGTGTGTTGAACACGATTTGGTAAAGGTATCGATGAGAGGCCATGTAGGAGTACATGGTGGGTTGTTTCATTGGAACCGTCCTTAAGCACCGAGATCTGTGTGTGTGATTTAAGAACCAACTACTACCATGCATTGGGCTCGAAACCAATGGACCCTCTCGGCTTCTTAACCACCCTAGTCCTCCGTCCAAGAGTTGCAATTAGTTTCTGGTGTTTATAGGATATGCGTTGGCGGCCGTGTGTAGCACTGACCCTATGGGTGGGCTATGATGCGGTAGATACACCATGGCTCGGTGTACCGAGTCGCCTGTTTGGTGTCTCGGGAACCCTGTACACATCGTTCGAGGCCGTATGTGGAAACCTCGGCCGGACTCCCTGTGGATGGAACCTGGATAGGCGATAAACCTGGACTAGAGACTTGAGTGCTTAGGTAGGCCGTGGCCGACACCCTTGTTGGGCTTCCGCTTGAAGGTTGCCGAGTACATGTCGTGTAAACAACGGTAAGTGGTGAGAGTGTGTGTGAAGAAGTACACCCCTACAGGGTTAACATCATCTATTTGAATAGCCATGTCCGCGGTAAAGGACTACTTGGCTGCGTGTACAGTTCATAGATAAGTGAAAGTGGATACTCTAAAATGCGCAAGATAAGCGTGAGTGCTATGGATGGCCTTCTTGTAGGGTGAGGGGAGCGGATACATAGTGGTGTATTGATATGGTGAATATGTGGACTCGTGTGCGCCACCTCAAAGAGTTACTTGCAGTCGTAGTTCAGGATAGCCACCGAGTCAAAGCTGGCTTGCTGTAGTTAAACTCCACCACCACCTTTGTTGATACCAATGCATATGTAGTTAGTTCTGATGTAAGTCTTGCTGGGTACATTTGTACTCATGTTTGCTTAATTTATGTTTTGCAGAGAGACTTCAGTCTCGCTAGTAGTTCCGTGTGGACTTCGACGTTTAGCTTGATACCTCAGCTACGATCTTGTGCCCTCGGCAAGATCTTGGAGATAGTCAGGCTTCTCAGCCTTCTTCATTAGTAGATGTCTGTACTCAGACAAGTTAAGCTTCTGCATGTGCTTGTTGCTTGTATGCTCTGTATGTTGGGTCATGAGACCCATGTTTGTAATACTTGGCTCCTCGGAGCCTAATGAATAAATACTCTGAGTTGTAGAGTCTTGTTGTGATGCCATGTTGTATTTGCACATATCGAGCATATTGTGTATATGATTGAAATGCTTGGTATGTGTGGGATCCGACAACCTAGTTGTTTATCCTTGGTAGCCTCTCTTATGGGGAAATGTAGTCTGGTGCTTCCACTGGGCCCTGGTAGTCTGCTATAGCCCAGTTTACCGGAGTCCTGCTAGCCCAGTACTACTGCTCCAGAACACTTAAACTGGCCGACATGTGATTCACTTCGTTCCGGTGTCTGTCCCTTAGGGGAAATGTCACGCGGTGACTTCCGGAGTCCTACTAGCCTGCTACAGCCCGGGTTCCCGGAGTCCTGTTAGCCCAGTTGCTATTGCCCGGATTCACACGCTGATGACTGACATGTTCTATGTTGTTTCATGTATGCCAGTCCCCGTAAGTTAGTGCCACTTTGGGTTCACGACTAGTCATGTCGGCCCGGGTTCTCTGTCATATGGATGCTAGCGACACTATCATATACGTGAGCCAAAAGGCGAAAACGGTCCCGGGCCAGGTAAGGTGGCACCCGTGGGAATACCGTGCGTGAGGCCGCAAAGTGATATGAAGTGTTACATGCTAGATCGGTGTGACTTAGGATCGGGGTCCTGACAGGGGACGCTGCCAGCGCGAAGCAGGAGGTGGAGGCTCCGCGGGTGCGCGCGTGTTCGCTCCTGCCTACTGGCAGGAGGAAGACGACGAGCGAGGAGGTAAGTGGGCTGGGTCGGTGAAGCTGGGCCGGCTATAGGTATGTGGGCCAGGTAGGTTTTTCCTCTCTCTTTGCTTTTCATATTTCGTTATGTTTTCTATTTTTGCTTTCTGTTTTTGATTTACCAAAAATACTAAACCATTTCCAAAACTCCTGAAAATATTTGTGGGAACTTTTAGAATTATTTCCAACAGCCCACATTTAGTTTCAGAATTATTTGAGCATTTAAAATATTTATAGCATTTAAATGCCCAAGTTCTAATACTTTATGATTTAATTAAAAAATCCAGAAATGACCTAGAAAAATGTGCACCATTTTTTTCAGAGGTTTTAAACCAATTCAAAAGTGATGAACTTTTTGAAGGGCATTTTGGGATCATTGAAAAGATTTTAAATTTGGACCTGATTGAATTCCATTTGCTGCTAGGGTTTCAGCATCCCCATTTCAGGTTCATTTGAATTTAAACATATTGCATGGATGATTATGCAAAGTCAAGAAATGACTAGCTAGGGTTGTGACAACTCACCCCCACAAAGCAAGAATCTCGTACCGAGATTCAAGACGTGAGGTAAGAAGACAGAGGGAACATTAGCTATCACAATCTTCTCGATCCAATTTCCCTCATCGAAGATGTTGATTCATTGCTTCAAATTGATCTTGACGTCTTTGCTTTCGAGATCTTCATCCAACACGATGACGACAGAAGGAAACTCTACAGAAAACGATCTTCTCGAAGATCGAGCACTCAAGATCAACTCATGGAGTGAGATGTAAGAGCATCTCTTGAGTTGAGGCATAAAACACACATCAAGAGGGATGGAGGAAATAGACGACGAAGGTTCAAGTTGGTAGGCAACAATTCCACACTTAAGTTAAGATGATCCATGGTTTCGAAGTTGCGAGGAGATAATTATCATGATCCCATAACAGGGCACCTTAGAGGAGGTGACTCGTAGAAGTATTCCCTTGAGTGGCAAAATGAATTACTTTTGATACATAGCTCATCGAAATTCTTCATACCAGCCTAAGGAAAATCACAATTGATCATTTCAAAGAGTTTGAAGAAATGACATACTCAGACTAGAGTGGATGATGTGAACTACCTTGTTGAAGACAACACAATGGATGATTCTGCTTATCATCGGAAATGGATGGAACCCGTGGTAAGTCCACTTTTGAAGATGATCTTGGATAGCAACTGCTGAGAAGGGCAGCCCATGGGAAATTGGCACAAGGGTGGTGCAAGCTAGAACAAAATGCAACTGTTGGGAATGTTCCAACCATCATATCTGCCTAAGATTCAGATCCGATTGGTGATAGGATACTTCATACTCAGCATGTCTGAAAAGAAAGTTTGCAACACAAATCGACGAGATGGCGTTGCAGATTTTCGGGGAGTGAACTACAATAGCAAGCTCCAAAACATGAGCTGGTTCTGCTACATACATGTGAACACGTTGTCCAAAACAAGCATGACACATAGTAGTCTTACAACGAAACACCACCAAGTTCTGATTAGGAACCATCATTGCGGAGAGCGAAGTCCTGCGCATGTACCTTTGGGTCCTTAAGGATTAGCACTACTAACTTCTTTTCCTTGAACAAATTAATCAGTGGCTTAGTGTGCTAGGGATTACATATGGAATGGAGATGATCAGTCTATCAGACCATAGAATACTTCGCACGTACATGATTGACTTAGGATGATTCCAGAGGAAGAAAAACAAACCTTTCTCAAATCCACGGCGGCAACTTCCATCAAGTGCACATGAATTAGAGGAAGTCACTTCTTTCATCAAACATAAACTTGATGATCTAGCATGAAGAAAATGCTTTCAAACGTTTCCAACACTAACTTAGATGTTCATCACGAATCATGGACAAAATGAAAAAGTTGTTAATGGGCTCAACAACAATCCATCCAGGCTCCATATAGATGGAATTCCACAATCAAGTGAACACAGTGATAGCATTGGTCAGGCCAAAAGATGTAATAGTGTATGCACAAGGGATCAACCACGAGTAAGACAACATTATGCACATCGTTGGTTCTGATTTGATTTGAGGATAGCCCACACTCAAATCAAAGTTTGGACAAGATAATAGATCCAATAACGTATCACAAGGACCAACCGATGAAGATACCATCTTTCTTCAACACACATATACAAAAGATATTCCTTTGAAATGAACTAAGTTAGGTAAAGCTTTTATCTTCCAACTCTCCAAGTTGTTGTTTAGCTCAACCAACTAGTTCAGGGTATCCAACACAAAATCTTGGAGAATGAGTGATCACGAGCTTAACATAGCGGTCTGGTGTCAACCTGGTGGAACTTCCGAGAAGATATTCGGAAAATCATGAACCACCGATATGTTATTAAGCCCGGGAACAATCCTGTTTTTCAGGGCAAGACGATATGATCAAATAAGCGAGGGATTGGCACAATCCTAACTCATTGATCGAAGTGTGCACCAGAAATATGGACTAGGTAGCACAATCAATCTTAGGATGATGATTCCATAACCAGCATGCTAAGAATGAGAGTATTGTCCATTAACTACCAAGAAACATGGTTGCTAGGAGTATTGATTTCACACATCACGATGCACTTGTTGGCATTCCGGTTGCAACAACACGAGGACCGAAGAATGAACGATGATGGCGAGAAGTATCACTGCTCCAAGAATTCATAAGATGGTGTGCAATTCCTATGACTTTATTGACATAAAGAGGGTAATACTCCAGGGTAGAATAGAACAAAAGTTGGATTGACATTTTGATCTGTGGAATACAACTGCTTTGACCCAATCCCGAAGATGGACGAGGTACTGGAGTTCGTTTCTCCTAGTCATTCTGGAATAGAATGGCTTGACGGACCACAAGAATAATAGGCATCGATGAACGGATGCACGCATAATCCTGACAATCAATTGATAGACGAAGGTCAGAAAATAGCTAAAGTGGGACAACTCAAAGGAACATATATCTTTCTGAGTTGTGGATGCATAGATTAGTATGTCGAGCAAAGCTCAACATTTCTTCCGGATAACCCATGCAGAAAGGTAGAACTGGCAGATCACAATGTAGAATGGAGAACTCATCAATAGCACTCTGGTTGTGATCTTTTGGTTCAAAAGAACTTCTGCAATAAGCAGTTCATGGTATTTGGAAGAAGGAAATACCATGGACCTCGAGGACTATCGCAAAGGTTACTAATATCCTAAAGGTACGAGCAACACTACCAACACGAGGTAGGTAGAGTGAATCTTGGGCTTAAGAACCCAGAAATAGAAGGCCTACTAACTAAATGGCATCACGAGATGCTTTCGAGAATGGTGGCCAGAATCACCACACTGGGAACACAAAACATGGCTAGATTACTAGGTGACTCCCTAAACACCTAGGGTCATAATAATACCTTCTACATATATGTCGAGGCAATAGAGTACCTCAACTCACCAATTAGTGTGGTTGAATTGGCCCAAAGGGACATCGGAAACAGAAAGAAGGGATTTGCAAATGCATCAGACTATTTGGAAACATGGGATGACATGGAAATCATAATGGCTGTAAATGCTCAAGAAGGTTTGAGACATCCTGCAAAATAGTGGCATGTCCACTCAACATCACAATATCAAGGTTTTGAGATCAACTGTCAACACACGATAGTAGTAGGAACTGAACTGGACTTGAGTCCATCAATCCTATAAGTCTACGGATTAGTAACACGTGATCCTCATTGAAAGATGAGAAGCCTAGTTCTTAATCCCCGCAGAAAAGAAGAGGGAGACTCAGATCAGAAGGGCATAAGGTAAAGGAGTAAAAAGAGCCTTACGTTCCCTTCCACAATCAATTCCCTTATATAACTAAAGCATTTCTAGACTCAACTTCGACCAGTTTGGCTTGGTAATCCTACAGGCAGTCAGGCTCTGATACCAAAGCTGTCAGGACCCCGATCCTAAGTCACACTGATCTAGCATGTAACACATCATATCACTTTGCGGCCTCACGCACGGTATTCCCACGGGTGCCACCTTACCTGGCCCGGGACCATTTGCGCCTTTTGGCTCACGTATATGATAGTGTCGCTAGCATCCATATGACAAAGAACCAGGGCCGACATGACTAGTCGTAAACCCAAAGTGGCACTAACTTACAGGGACATGCATACATGACCCAGCAACGAACGTGTCGGTCATCAGCGAGTAAATCAGGGCTGTAGCAGCTGGGCTAACAGGACTCCGGAGAAGCCGGGCTGTAGCAACAGGACTCTGGTAGACACCGCGTGACATTTCCCCGAAGGGACTGACACAGGAATGAAGAAGGACACATGCCGGCCAGACCAAGTGTTCCGGAGCAGTAGCAAGCTACCATGGCTCAGTGGAAGCACTAGGAGACATTTCCCGGTAAGAGAGGCTACCAAGGATAAACAACTAGGTTGTCGGATCCCACACATACCAAGCATTTCAATAACATACACACAATATGCTCGATATGTGAAAACACAACATGGCATCACAACATAACTCTATGACTCAAGTGTTTATTCATTAGGCTCCGAAGGGCCACGTATTACAAACATGGGTCTCATGACCCAACATACAAAGCATACAAGCAACAAGCGGAAGCATAAATATGTCTGAGTATAGACAACTACAAATGAAAAAGGTTGAGAAGCCTGATTATCTACAAGACCCTCCCAAGGGTACAAGATCGTAGCTGAGGTAACAAGCTAAACGTCGAAGTCCATGCGATACTACTAGTGAGACTGAACTCTCTCTGCAAAAACATAAATTAAGAAAACGTGAGTACGAATGTACCCAGCAAGACTTACATCAGAACTATCTACATATGCATTAGTATCAACAAAGGGGGTGGTGGAGTTTAACAACAGCAAGCCAGCTTTGACTCAGTGGCTATCCTGAACTACGACTGCAAGTAACTCTTTTGAGGTGGCGCACATGAGTCCACATATCCACCATATCAATACACCACTGTGGATCCGGTCCCGTCTTCCTACGAGAACGCCATCCATAGCACTCACGCTTATCTTGCGCATTTTAGAGTATCCACTTTCACTTGTCTATGAACTGTACAGACAACCCAGAAGCCCTTTACCACGGACACGGCTATTTGAATAGATCATGTTAACCTTGCAGGGGTGTACTTCTTCACACACGCTCTCACCACTTATTGCCGTTTACACGACATGTACTTGGAAACCTTCAAGCAGAAGCCCAGCGAGGGTTTCAGCCACGACATGAGTAACCACACAAGTCTCTAGTCCAGGTTTATCGCCTATTCAGGTTCCATCCGCAAGGAGATCCGGCCGGGGTCTCGCTCACGGCCCCAAACAATGTGTGCAGGGTTCCCAAGCCCACCTCGACGGATGGATCTACGCTTGGTACATCATGCCATGGTGCCTAGTCTGTCCCAAGCCCACCTGTACCGGGTGCCACTTGGTAGACTAGTAACACAACCTACAAACACCAGAAACTAGTTGCAACTCCTGGACAGAGATCAGGTTGATTAATAAGTCGAGAGAGCTTGGAGTGCCCGGAGCCCAATGTGTGGTAGTAGCTGTTCATGGATCACATACATAGAACTCAGTTCCTGAGGATGGTTTCAATGATACAACCCACCATGTACTTCTACATGGGCTCTCACCGCTACCTTTACCAAATCGTGTTCACACACTTAGCTCTCAATAGTAGGACATGTTCACCACATTCTAATTCATTCCCTATGAATCAGACCTGACTGAACTCTAAGTAGTAGCAGGCATGACAACAAACATGAATGAGTAGGCACATCAGGGCTCAAACAACTCCTACTCATGCTAGTGGGTTTCATCTATTTACTGTGGCAATGACAGGTCATGCAGAGGAAAGGGGTTCAACTACCACAACATGTAACAGTTGAATCGTTGTTGTCCTAATGCAGTAAAAGAGAGCAGGAATGAGAGAGTGGGATTATATCGGAATGAACAAGGGTTTTTTGCTTGCCTGGCACTTCTGAAGATAGTATAGTTCTTCATCGGTGTCATCGATCTCATCGTCAGAACGTCGTCTACTGAGAGGGGACAATTACCGCCAAACAAGGAAGAACACAATCAATGCATTGCACAATATGATGCATGATCATGACATGGCAATATGCTGTGGTTGAGCTGATGCAACTAAGACCAGATGGGTTTGAGTCATTTTAAACCAAAGGTTCAACCCCAAACTCAAACTATGAATTCAAATAGTGCATTATCATATTTTGAACTAAACAGTGAGGTTAAGTTGTTTAAACATGCATGAAACCAGTACAGATGGAGAGATTGGATTTTTCTGATAATTTTCATATATAACTTATTTCATTCTGAGCTACGGTTGAATTTCTATGATTTTTAGAAGTTTAGGACATTTTCTGAAATTTCCAATTTATTTAGAAATATGAACATTCCAGTAAATGTATTTACGACATCATCACTGTGTCACTGTGACGTCAGCAGGTCAACACGGTCAGCCTCGGTCAAACCTGACGCGTGGGACCCATACGTGAGTGACACGGTGTTAACTAGGGATTAAGTTTAAACTAAACGAAAGGTTAACAGGGGCTGGGCCCCACGTGTCATTGACCCAGAGGTCGGTTAGGTTAGTGCTAATTAGCGGTTAGGCCTAATTAAGCCAGAGCCACGTCAGCATCGCCGGTGGTTAATCGCCGGCGACAGCAGGGGAGGCGAAGGGCGTCAGGAAACGTCCTCCGACGACCAAACCAGCGGTGGAGACCACGGACGACGTCCTGGGACTCGTCCGCATCCATTGGCACCCGCAGAATGACTAGAGGTGGTCCGGGTCGACGGCAGGGAGCACATCCATGGTGGGTCCCGCACGGGGTTGGCCGGGACGGTGTTGTGGTGTGCGGGAGTTAGAGTTGGTGGTTGTTCTCGGCTCCTGGGAGCCTGATGAGCACGACGACGCCCTTGGACGCGAGCTTGAGCGGCCGTAGCGATGGCGGTGATATGGCCGGCAGCGAGCACAACTCGGCTCCGGTGCATCTACGGCTAGAGCACGAAATCGACACGGTGAGGAGAGGGGAATCGACCAGAGGCTCACAGGGATCGCGTCGAGATGGTTAGCGAGCTCGGGGAAGCAATGACGGTGGCGAATCGATGGTGAAGATCCATGGGGGCCGAGGAGGAAGACGAGGATGCTAGCGACAAAGTAGAGCCCTGCTCCTTTCCTTCGGCTTGGGGGTGTGGTGCTCGATGGAGGAGCTTCTGGAAATGGTCACGGGGCAAGGGTTGTCCGATGGACGCGGTGGCAGCGAGCGGCGGCGACGAGCTCGCTCGGTGGTGCCGCAGGGAGAGAGCAGAGGAAGGGAGGGGTCCAGGGAGAGAGGGGAGAAGTGCAGGGGGTGCTGGGCATCTCCAGGCGAGTAGGTGGACACGCGGGGACGCTGCCAGCGCGAAGCAGGAGGTGGAGGTTACACGGGTGCGCGCGCGTGTTCGCTCCTGCCTACTGGCAGGAGGAAGACGACGAGTGAGGAGGTAAGTGGGCTGGGTCGGTGAAGCTTGGGCGGCTATAGGTAGGTGGGCCAGGTAGGTTTTTCCTCTCTCTGCTTTTCTTATTTCGTTCTGTTTCTATTTTTGCTTTCTGTTTTTGATTTAGCAAAAATACTAAACCATTTCCAAAACTCCTGAAAATATTTGTGGGCACTTTTAGAATTATTTCCAACGTCCCACATTCAGTTTCAGAATTATTTGAGCACTTATAATATTTATAGCATTTAAATGCCCAAGTTCAAATACTTTATGATTTAATTCAAAAATCCAGAAATAACCTAGAAAAATGTGCACCATTTTTGTTAGAGGCTTTCAACCAATTCAAAAGTGATGAACTTTTTCGAAGGGCATTTCGGGATCATTGAAAAGATTTTAAATTTGGACCTGATTGAATTCCATTTGGTGCTAGGGTTTCAACATCCCCATTTCAGGTTCATTTGAATTTAAACATGTTGCATGGATGATTATGCAAAGTCAAGCAATGACTAGCTAGGGTTATGACAACTCACCCCCACTAAGCAAGAATCTCGTCCCGAGATTCAAGACGTGAGGTGAGAAGACAGAGGGAACATTATCTATCACAATCTTCTCGATCCAATTTCCCTCATCGAAGATGTTGATTCATTGCTTCAAATTGATCTTGACGTCTTTGCTTTCGAGATCTTCATCCAACACGATGATGACAGAAGGAAACTCTACAGAAAACGATCTCCTCGAAGATCGAGCACTCAAGATCAACTCATGGAGTGAGATGTAAGGGCATATGTTGAGTTGAGGCATAAAACACACATCAAGTGGGATGGAGGAAATATACGACGAAATTCCAAGTTAGTAGGCAACAATTCCACACTTAACTTAAGATGATGCATGGTTTCGAAGTTGCGAGGAGATAATTTCCATGATCCCATAACAGGGCACCTTAGAGGAGGTGACTCGTAGAAGTATTCCCTTGAGTGGCAAAAGGTATTACTTTTGATACATAGCTCATTGAAACTCTTCATACCAGCCTAAGGAAAATCACAATTGATCATTTCAAAGAGTTCGAAGAAATGACATACTCAGACTAGAGTGGATGATGTGGACTACCTTGTTGAAGACAACGCAATGGATGATTTTGCTTATCATTGGAAATGGATGGAACCCATGGTAAGTCCACTTTTGAAGATGATCTTGGAGAGCAACTGCTGAGAAGGGCAGCCCAAGGGAAATTGGCACAAGGGCGGTGCAAGCTAGGAACAAAATGCAACTGTTGGGAATGTTCCAACCATCATATCTGCCTAAGATTCAGATCCGATTGGTGATAGGATACTTCAGACTCAGCATGTCTGAAAAGAAAGTTTGCAACACAAATCAGCGAGATGGCGTTGCAGATTCTCGGGGAGTGAACTACGATAGCAAGCTCCAAAACATGAGCTGGTTCTGCTACATACATGTGAACACGTTGTCCAAAACAAGCATGACACATAGTAGTCTTACAACGAAACACCACCAAGTTCTGATTGGGAACCATCATTGCAGAGAGCGAAGTCCTCCGCATGTACCTTTGGGTCCTTAAGGATTAGCACTACTAACTTCTTTTCCTTGAACAAATCAATCAGTGCCTTAGTGTGCTAGGGATTACATATGGAATGGAGATGATTAGTCTATGAGACCATAGAATACTTCGCACGTACATGATTTACTTGGGATGATTCGAGAGGAAGAAAAACAAACCTTCCTCAAATCCACGGCGGCAACTTGCATCAAGTGCACATGAATTAGCGGAAGTCACTTCTTTCATCAAACATAAACTTCATGAGCTAGCATGAAGAAAATGCTGTCAAAAGTTTCCAACACTAACTTAGATGTTCAACATGAATGATGGAAAAAATGAAAATGTTGTTAATGGGCTCAACAACAATCCATCCAGGCTTCCATATAGATGGAATTCCACAATCAAATGAACACGGTGATAGCATTGGTCAGGCCAAAAGATGTAATGGTGTATGCACAAGGGATCAACCACGAGTAAGACAACATTATGCACATTGTTGGTTCTGATTTGATTTGAGGATAGCCCACACTCAAATCAAAGTTTGGACAAGACAATAGATCCAATAACTGATCACGAGGACCAATCGATGAAGATATCATATTTCTTCAACACACATATACAAAATATATCCCTTTGAACTGAACTAAGTTAGGCAAAGCTTTTATCTTCCAACTCTCCAAGTTGTTGTTTAGCTCAACCAACTAGTTCAGGGTATCCAACACAGAATCATGGAGAATGGGTGGTTTACAAGAAACCAACTTGATCACGAGCTCAACATAGTGGTCTGGTGTCAACCTGGTGGTACTCCCGAGAAGATATTCAGAAAATCACGAACCACCGATATTTTATTAAGCCCGAGAACAATCCTGTTTTTCAGGGCAAGACGATATGATCAAATAAGCGAGGGATTGGCACAACCCTAGCTCATTGATCATAGTGTGCACCGGAAATATGGACTAGGTAGCACGATCAATCTTAGGATGATGATTCCATAACCAACACGCCAAGAATGAGAGTATTGTCCATTAACTACCAAGCAACACAGTTGCTAGGAGTATTGATTTCACACATCACGATGCACTTGTTGGCATTCCGGTTGCAACAACACGGGGACCGAAGAATGAACGATGATGGCGAGAAGTATCACTGCACCAAGAATTCATAAGATGGTGTGTAATTCCTATGACTTTATTGACATAAAGAGGGTAATACTCCAGGGTAGAACAGAACAAAAGCTAGATTGGCATTTTGATCTACGGAATACAACTGCTTTGACCCAATACCAAAGATGGACGAGGTACTGGAGTTTGTTTCTCCTAGTCATTCCGGAATAGAATGGCTTGACGGACCACAAGAATAATAGGCATCGATGAACGAATGCACGCATAATATTGACTATCAATTGATAGACGAAGGTCAGAAAATAGCTAAAGAGGGACAACTCAAAGGAACATATATCTTTCTGAGTTGTGGATGCATAGATTAGTATGTCAAGCAAAGGTCAACATTTCTTCCAGATAACCCATGCAGAAAGGTAGAACTGGCAGATTCACAATGTAGAATGGATAACTCATCAAGAGCACTCTGGTTGTGATCTTTTGTTTCAAAAGAACTTCTGCCATAAGTAGTTCATGGTATTTGGAAGAAGGAAATACCACGGACCTCGAGGACTATCGCAAAGGTTACTAATATCCTAAAGGTACGAGCAACACTACCAACACGAGGTAGGTAGAGTGAATCTTGGGCTTAAGAACCCAGAAATAGAAGGCCTACTAACTAAATGGCATCATGGGATGCTTTCGAGAATGGTGGCCAGAATCATCACACTGGGAACACAAAACATGGCTAGATTACTAGGTGACTCCCTAAACACCTAGGGTCATAATAATACCTCCAACATATATGTCGAGGCAATAGAGTACCTCAACTCACCGATTAGTGTGGTTGAACTGGCCCAAAGGGACATCGGAAACGGAAAGAAGGGATTTTCAAATGCATCGGACTATTTGGAAACCTGGGATGACACAGACAGCATAACGGCTGTAAATGCTCAAGAAGGTTTGAGACATCCTGCAAAATAGTGGCATGTCCACTCAACATCACAATCTCAAGGTTTTGAGATCAAGTGTCAACACACGAAAGTAGTAGGAACTGAACTGGACTTGAATCTGTCAATCCTATAAGTCTACGAATTAGTAACAGGTGATCCTCATAGAAAGATGAGAAGCTTAGTTCTTAATCCCCACAGAAAAGAAGAGGGTGACTCAGATCAGAAGGGCATAAGGTAAAGGAGTAAAAAGAGCATTACGTTCCCTTCCACAATCAATTCCCTTATATAACTAAAGCATTTCTAGACTCAACTTCGACCAGTTTGGCTTGGTAATCCTACAGGCAATCAGGCTCTGATGCCAAAGTTGTCAGGACCCCGATCCCAAGTCAAACTGATCTATCATGTAACACATCATATCACTTTCGGCCTCACACACGGTATTCCCACGGGTGGCACCTTACCTGGCCCGGGACCGTTTGCGCCTTTTGGCTCACGTATATGATAGTGTCGCTAGCTTCCATATGATAAAGAACCCGGGCCGACATGACTAGTTGTAAACCCAAAGTGGCACTAACTTACAGGGACATGCATACATGACCCAACAACGAACGTGTTGGTCATCAGCGAGTGAATCCGGGCTGTAGCAGGCTAACAGGACTCCGGTAGACACCGCGTGACATTTCCCCGAAGGAACATACATAGGAACGAAGAAGGACACATGCCGGCCAGCCCAAGTGTTCCGGAGCAGTAGCAAGCTACCATGGCTCAATGGAAGCACTAGGAGACATTTCCCGGTAAGAGAGGCTACCAAGGATAAACAACTAGGTTGTCGGATCCCACACATACCAAGCATTTCAATAACATACACACAATATGCTTGATATGTGCAAACACAACATGGCATCACAACATAACTCTGTGACTCAAGTGTTTATTCATTAGGCTCCAAAGAGCCAAGTATTACAAACATGGGTCTCATGACCCAACATACAGAGCATACAAGCAACAAGCGGAAGCATAAATATGTCTGAATACAGACAACTACAAATGAAAAAGGTTGAGAAGCCTGATTATCTACAAGACCCTCCCAAGGGTACAAGATCGTAGCTGAGGTAACAAGCTAAACGTCAAAGTCCACGCGATACTACTAGTGAGACTGAACTCTCTTTGCAAAAACATAAATTAAGCAAACGTGAGTACGAATGTACCCAGCAAGACTTACATCAGAACTATCTACATATGCATCAGTATCAACAAAGGGGGTGGTGGAGTTTAACAGCAGCAAGCCAACTTTGACTCAGTGGCTATCCTGAACTACAACTGCAAGTAACTCTTTTGAGGTGGCGCACACGAGTCCACATATTCACCATTGTCGGTGTCAAAACCGGCGGATCTCGGGTAGGGGGTCCCGAACTATGCGTCTAAGGCGGATGGTAACAGGAGGCAGGGGACACGAAGTTTACCTAGGTTCGGGCCCTCTTGATGGAGGTAATACCCTATGTCCTGCTTGATTGTTCTTGATGATATGAGTATTATAAGAGTTGATCTACCACGAGATCGTAGAGGCTAAACCCTAGAAGCTAGCCTGTGGTATGATTGTATGTTGTCCTACGGACTAAGCCCTTCGGTTTATATAGACACCGGAGGGGGGTAGGGTTACACAGATTCGGTTACAAGGGAGGAGATCTTCATATCCGTATTGCCTAGATCGCCTTCCACGCCAAGGAGAGTCCCATCCGGACACGGGACGAAGTCTTCAATCTTGTATCTTCATAGTCCAATAGTCCGGCCAAAGGATATAGTCCGGCTATCCGGATACCCCCTAATCTAGGACTCCCTCAGTAGCCCCTGAACCACGCTTCAATGACGATGAGTCCGGCGTGCAGTATTATCTTCGGCATTGCAAGGCGGGTTCCTCCTCCGAAAACTCCATTGAAGATTTTGAACAAAAGGATAGTGTCTGGCTCTGCAAAACAAGTTCCACATACCACCGTAGAGAGAATAATAATTCCACAAATCTAATTTGCTGACACGTTTTGACAGCATGACATCGCGCCATGGCCCGGTCATTATTCGAACCATTTTTCACAACCAGCACCGCACATATCGCGAGACGGTTTTCTTGACATGTCTTGTCAAAGCAGAGATCGTGTTCCCCTTATTACGGGATTCTCATCAACACGGACGCGGGTGACCCAACCGCGCCATTACTTACGATGCTTGGGGAATAAGAGGTTTTACCAAGCGAGGGGGGTGGCGCATCACCTCTTCCACCCTTATAAAGGGACAAGAATTCACCCTCTTCACCCATACCTTCTTCCCAACTCATTCCATTCTGCTTAGGCTCCAACGCGCGAGCGTTCACCTCCTCTACCCACAAGAGGTCTTCCAAAGATGTCTGGATCCGGAGCAGGAGGCAAATGGATGGCCTCTACCGTCTGAGAGAAGTATATCAAAAAGCTTCGGGAGGCCGGGTATCTGGCCAAGAAAATCGGCCACCGTCTCCCGACGGCGGGACAGATCGTCCCCACTCCGGAACCCCATGAGAGGGTTGTATTCCTCCCTCACTTTGTCTGCGGGCTGGGATTTCCCCTCCACCCATTCGTTCGCGCTATCATGTACTATTATGGGATCAATCTTCACGATATGTCCCCTAACTCCTTACTCAATATCTTGACATTCATTATCGTGTGCGAGGCTTTTCTCCGTGTTTTGCCACACTTCGGTTTATGGCTGAAGGTCTTTAATGTGAAGCCCAAGGTGGTGGGCGGCGAGCACGCCGAGTGTGGGGGCACTATGGTGAGCAGGATGCCCAATGTCATATGGCCAACAGGAACCTTTAATGATTCTGTCAAGGAGTGGCAACAACAGTGGTTTTACATCACTGAGCCGAGCGGCAAGGAGCGGGCCGCTTCTCCCGAGTTTCGATCTGGTGCCCCTCTGCGGCTTACGTCCTGGGTCAAGAAAGGACTGGATTGGTCCTCGTCCGACGAACTGTCGGTGCTCCAGACGTGCGTTAAAGATATGGGAGATAAGAACATTGAACTCGTCAACGTAGTCCAGGTGATGTTAGTCCGTCGGATACTGCCTAGTCAACACCGGACTTGCAGTCTATGGGAGTTTGATCCGACCAGGCACCAAACCTTGCAAAGGATCTTCGGCTCGTCGCACGAGGACATTTGGAAGGTGCTTTTTAAGTCCAGCAAATCATGGTCAGAATATGCCGAAGACCGCGGGTACCAACTGTCCCGCCCTGCAAGTTTGGTGAGTTTATCAAACTTTTCCATCCGCATGACCCGAAGGAAGCGCTTGACGCGTGCTCATTCAACTTTCCCAGAGCTGGACGAAGAAGGCGGAGCAGATCCATTGTCAGGCCCCGCTGCCTGAAGACCCGGCCATCCCACTTCTGACAAAGATGTTGGTCCCGGCGCCTTACTAGGTGACAAAGAAGATGGCCGAGAAGGAGGCTAAAAAGACCCGGGGGGGCCTTCGTCATTGCGGCACTTCGGGCACAATACCCGAAGGCTCTGATGCCCATTCCGCCTTCGAAGAGGACGAAAAGGAGGAGGGAGATGAATCCCTTGGGGAGGGAGGAAGGAAGAGGACGGCCTCCGCATACTTGGAGGCCGAACTACCCAAAAGAGGGAAGATTCCTCGTCAAGAGGAGTCTCCTGCCGCCGCTGACAGCGGCTCGGCATGGGATCCTAGGGCCCAGCCCCTGGTGAACTCGTGAGTATATAAAATCTGAATACGTTTAAGCATCCGGACTCATCGTGGCTTAGTATTTTAACCTAAGCCATATATTTCTTGTAGTCCGGCGAGGTCCCGTACCGCACAATCCTCATCGGAGGACCCGCTGAGCTCAAACGCTATGGAGAGCGGGACTCCCTCGAAGGACCCTTCCTCCAAGCAGGTGCCAAACACCGAGGCCTCGTCCCAAAAGGACCCCGGCCAAGGAGAAAAGGAAAAAACTGTGAAGGCGGCGCGTGGAGGTCGAACCGCAGGGGCCGGAGACGTGGGGAAAAATATTCCGCCGGCAACCTCTGTCTATCCAGAAGTGTCGGATGCTTTGTTGGTGGCACTACGAGATGCCTCCATCGTTGATGAACACCGTGCCCTGATGGGCGCGGTGATTGAGAAAATTCAGTCGACCGAGAGTGGACTGAACGAAGCCTGTATCAGTCTTATAAAAGGCTTTGAGGTATGTTTTATGAGTTATCGAAGAGTGTCATAGTATAGATAGTAGCCCCTGATACACTGTTCGGTGAAAGAAAGAACCGGATAGGGGATCGAATTCATGATCTCAGGACGACGTACTAAATGACATTGATTTCTCTCCTATTTCAAGCAGATACCTGTAGCGGCTGCTGCCTCTCACACTACAGAGATCGCCGGACTGAATCAAAGTCTGGAGCGGGCCAGAGAAGAAATTGGCCGATTGCAAATGCAGTTGAGGGATAAACAAGGTATGCACCAGTATTATGTGCATTTATTGTGAGATAAATGTTCAGTATGAAATAAGCCGCATTATTTGTGCTAGGAGTTATGACCGAAGTCGAGGCCCTCAAAAGGGCTGTTGCCGAGGCCGAGAAAAAGGCGGCCACGGAGCAGACTCTCCGTGAGAAACACGAAGCCAGAGTTACTAAAGCCGAGCATGAGCTGCAAGAGGCCGTAAGTAAATGTGAGGCCTTGGAGCAGAGTTTAACGGAGAAAGAGTCCGAACTCACCAAGGCGCGCCAAGCTACGAGCGATGCCCAGGGGGAAACCCAAAGCACGCTGCAGGGGATCCAAGAGGCACGGAAGATCATGACAGGTAAGTTTTTCCCATGTAAAGAAAATATTTGAAGGGAA
Source organism: Triticum urartu (assembly GCF_056163025.1). NCBI lineage: Eukaryota > Viridiplantae > Streptophyta > Magnoliopsida > Poales > Poaceae > Triticum > Triticum urartu. The sequence continues at coordinate 275,844,820 of NC_141879.1, read as the reverse complement.
AACTATGTTTCTGATTGCGAATCTGGACTTCTCAGGTGTATTACCTGAGCTGCCGCACAGTATATCAGATGCCGCTCACTTCTACCGAGCCGAGGGAAGGAACACCGCCGACAAGCTTTTTTGGTCTCAGTATTTGGCACCGAATTATCCGGTGCCTTTTTCCGATCAACTGAAATAGCTGATCGAACGGCATAAGGCGGCAGAACTAGCCATGAAAGATGTGGTTATTCGGCTATGGCCTGCCGAACCGATTCCGAGTAGCTACTTCGGGCTCGTAAGGCGGCTTATAAGCGCTTGCCCTCGACTTGACGTCATCAAGCGGTCGGTCTGTATAGAAGGAGCGCGAATGGCCTTCGCCCTTGCAAAGGTGCACTAGGGGAAGATGGATGCCGAAAAGCTGGTGACCAAAGGACCGCCGGAGGGGAAGGAGCACCGCAAGCCCGAATCATATCATAAGAGTGTCCTGAAAGGATCATACCTTGTGGCGGAGCTATGTACCAAGGACATTATATTTCCCTGAATGCGGATCATGTTATCCGTTGTAATGTTTAAACAAGGTCGTTGATATGTCGCCTGTTATATAAAAGTTTACCCTCCTGTGCGGCCATTTGTATATTAAGGCTAAGAGTTGGCCAGTCGTCAGCTTCTGTCCCCACGTAAGGAGTACGGGGGTGTTCGGGATAAACCTGAGCACTCTTTATCCCAGTTTTGGGTCCTCCAAGGGAGGTGCTCAGCACAATGAACCTGTAACGCCCTCGATGCGGCTATATCTCCCATGTGTCGAAGCACGACTTAGAGGCATAACCGCATTAAAAGCAATGTCGCAAGTGAGGTAATCTTCACACAACCCATGTAATACATAAGGGAAAGAGATACATAGTTGGCTTACAATCGCCACTTCACACAATACATGAATAAAGCATTACATCATCCAGATACAATCAAGGTGCGACTACGGAACCAAAATAAAAGAAGACTACCCCAAAAGCTACACAGATCCCCGATTGTCCCAACTGGGCTCCACTACCGATCGACTAAAAAGAAACAACACAACGACCGAGATCTTCATCGAGATCCTCCTTGAGCTCGGTTACATCACCTGCACGGTATCATCGGCACCTGCAAACTGGTTTTGGAAGTATCTATGAGTCACGGGGACTCAGTAATCTCACACCCTCGCGATCAAGACTATTTAAGCTTATAGGAAGGGTAAAAGATATGAGGTGGAGCTGCAGCAAGCGACTAGCATATATGGTGGCTAACATATGCAAAAGAGAGCGAGAAGAGAAGGCAAAAGCACGGTCGAGAATCTATGATCAAGAAGTGATCCTAGAGCAACCTACGTCAAGCATTACTCCAACACCGTGTTCACTTCCCGGACTCCGTCGAGAAGAGACCATCACGGTTACACACGCGGTTGATGTGTTTTAGTTAAGATAAACTTCAGGTTTTCTACAACCGCACATTAACAAATTCCCATCTGCCCATAACCGCAGGCACGGCTTTTGAAAGTTCAAACCCTGCAGGGGTGTCCCAACTTAGCCCATCACAAGCTCTCATGGTCAACGAAGGATATTCCTTCTCCCAAGACAATCCGATCAGACTCGGCATCCTGGTTACAAGACGTCCTCGACAATGGTAAAACAAGTCCAGCAACACCGCCCGAATGTGCCGACAAATCCTGATAGGAGCTGCACATATCTCGTTCTCAGGGCACACTCAGATGAACGCTCCATACAACTAAAACCAAACCTCGAGTTTCCCCGAGGGGGCGCTGCACAGGGCTCTAGTTTGGACCAACACTCAGAGGAGCACTGGCCCGGGGGGGTTTAAAATAAAGATGACCCTCGGGAGCGCGACTCCCAAGGGAAAAGAGGCTAGGTGGCGAATGGTAAAACCAAGGTTGGGCATTGCTGGAAGAGTTTTATTCAAGGCGAACTGTCAAGGGGTTCCCATTATAACCCAACCGTGTAAGGAACGCAAAATCCGGGAACATAACACCAATATGACGGAGACTAGGGCGGCAAGAGTGGAACAAAACACCAGGCATAAGGCCGAGCCTTCCACCCTTTACCAAGTATATAGATGCATTAATTAAATAAGAGATATTGTGATATCCCAACAAAATATCCATGTTCCAACAAGGAACAAACTCCAATCTTCACCTGCAACTAACAACGCTATAAGAGGGGCTGAGCAAAGTGGTAACATAGCCAAACAACGGTTTGCTAGGACAAGGTGGGTTAGAGGCTTGGCTTAACAATATGGGAGGCATGATAAGCAAGTGGTAGGTATCGTAGCATAGGCATAGCAAAAGAGCGAGCAACTAGCAAGCAAAGATAGAAGTGATTTCGAAGGTATGGTCATCTTGCATGAGATCCCGCAAGGAAGAAGAACGAGTCCATGAAGAAGACAAATGGACGTAGTCGAACGAATCCTCACAACACGACGTTATCGGAACCAACCCGAAGAAGCAACACCGGAAAGAAAGCAAACAACATGGTAAACAACCATCACATAATCATGGCATGATGCACAATCAAGTATGATGCATGTCCGGTTTAATGAAGCATGGCATGGCAAAGTGCACAAGCAACCCTACAAATTAAGTGGAGCTCAATATGCAACTCCGTTTCATATTGACAAAACACCACGTGACTTATTTAGTTCGATCTTGTTTATGTACTCAACCATATTAAATGTTGATTAACAAGACAAGGGGGTGAAGCACAACAAAACTACCTATCTAGACAAGTTTAAATGAGGCCGGAACAACAAGCAACAAGTCTAGAAAATCCTCATGTGCATATTAATGGATTTGGTACTGTTCTGCCCTAAACACAATTTTAGGGTTGTTAAACATGCAAAGTGATGCCACCATGTTAAACTAGACATTTTTCCACCCCATTTATATATAAAGTTTATTAAATTCCGAGTTACGGTTAAATAGTTATGGATTAAATCATTTTAACAAGTTATTTAAGCAAATTTAAACAAACAGTAGTTTAAACATTTTAAACATGGTTGAAAGTTGCAAATTATGAAACTAGACACAATTTTAAGCATTTTTCATATATAAAGTGCTTTAATATGATGCACCGTTTGAGAGGTATGATATGCATGAACAACAGGGGGTATTCTGTAAAACTGCCAACTCTGGATAAAAGACAAAATCACCGGAGCCTAAAAAAAAGACTATGGGCCGAATCTGGCCGGCCCAAAGTGCACAGGGGGGTTCTCACCCAGTGGGCCTGGCCCAGATCGGGAGGGAGGCTGCAGGAGGGGCACTGGGCCCTGGCGGCTCGAGAAAGAGGGCGCGGTCAACGCGCTAGCGAAACAGGGGGTCAAGACGCTCATCATCCTCTGCATCTGCTTCGATCCAGAGGACGCCGGCGATGCAGGAGGCCACAGTAGCGGGACTGGCGGCGGCTTGAGGGACTCCGGTGAGGAGGGCGGTGACCTGGAGGCGCGTTCAACGCGAGGCGAGGCACTCGACCTGGAGATCAATGAAGGCTCGGCACGTCCTGGAGAAGAAGCACGGGCGGCACAGGAGGAGTTCGGGCGCGACGCGAAGAACCAAGGGGCAGCCATGGCGGTGGAGCCTGGGCGCGGCGGCACTGCTGGTCTGGCGGTGCTCTGACAAAGATGGAGGCGACGGGGTCGCGGACTTGATGAAGGGCGGCAGATTCGAGCGATGGCGCGGTGGAGATCGGGCCCTGGGATGCTGGCGAGGTGGCCGTCCGAGCAGGAAGACGAGCGTGGGGTCGAGCGCTGCAGCGGGGCGCTTGTGCGCTGCGCGGCTCGGGAGTGAGGGGGGATCAGGCGATCGAGGACGCAAGGGCCCGACCGGGTGGCCTGAAGGTCGAGGTCGCCGTCTCGGGCGTCCATGGCGGTTTCCTTTTACAGAGAGAAACAAGAGAGAGTTGAGCAGGGACGCGGAGAAGAAAATAAGGAGATTAAGGGCAGCGCGCGAGGGACTGGCCTGGGGGTTTCCGGCGGCGGCGTTGGTCGTCGAACGACGAGACGAGGAGGGGCCAGGGACGAGGCATGTCTTGGGTAGGAGAAGGAGGGGCGCTGCGGGATTTGAGCTGCTGTGGTGTGGTGGTTGGATCGCTGAGGAAAACAAGGGGGAGTGGATGGATCTGGATCCCGAGGAAGATACGGTAGGTGGCGGCGGCTCGATGGGACAAAGTCCCTAGATTTTAGGGTTTGTCCAAAATGACTAAGGGTGGACTATATATACCTCACATATTAGGTTAGGGGCTACCTCAGTCCCTCTGATCGGAAATGGACGGTCGCGAATAAATAGCTAGGGAGTCCAATTAACAAAACGGAGATATTTTGTAGATGTTTGGGGATGATCGGGACACAATGGTGGCGATAGTCCGGGTCGGGTTCGAGACAACTTTCGGATGCACGCACGAGGAGGGCCGCGGGCTGACGAGAGAGGTTAGGTTGGATCTGGCGGATTGTGAAGAGCGGGTTGGTCTGAGAGAAGAGGGGAGAGATGCAGCCCGGCATGGTTTCCGGAGACCGAAAACGTCCGACGAAAAGACCGGCTATACTGCCGCTATAGTTATTTGTTGGGGCGTCAAACGGACTCCAAATGCGATGAAACTTGACAGGAGGTCTATCTATACTATAATAAGACCAGACGCCAACTTTCATCCCATTCTGAGAACATTTTCTGGCCACTTATAAAAATACTATTACGGACATGCCGCGGGCGCGTGCAAGGGTGTCTGGGCTCAGAACGGACAACAGACGGAACTGGGGGAAACCCGGACGGATGCAGGTTTTGAAAACATGAAGACGCAATGCACATGATGACATGACAAGATGCAACACGCAAGCGAATGACATGGAAACAACATCGAATAACTGGAAGACACTTGGCGCAACGGTCTCGGGGCATTACAACACTCCACCACTACGAGAGGATCTCGTCCCGAGATCTAGAATGGCACCGGAGGGAAAGACGAAAGAGAAAGAGAAGAGGTAAAGCTAAGTTGCTTCTTTGACCAATGAGTGAAACCAAAGAGCCTTGAAAAGGTTAAGCCAATATGAGAAAAGAATGCAACGGAGAAGAACGAAGTTGAAAGCACTCTGTTAGAAAAGAGGAACAAGGAAGAGCAAATACGGACAACACTCCGGTTGAAAAGAAAAGGAATTGAATAAGAACTTGATAAGATGAAAAGAAGTTGAGTAGAGGACACAACACTCCGGTTAAATGGATAAGCACAAAAAGAACATGATCCTCACAATCCGAGATGAAGAGTGAAAAGAGCAACATCACAATGCCTCCGGAAGAAAAGAGAGAATGGAATGGAATCAACGGAGGAGAAAAAAACAATATATTCTATCTCGAATGAGCTTGAAAAAGCCTAATTAGGAGAAGGGTTTGAAAGTAGTTGTTGGGAATCCAATAACGAAAAGGATAAGCTTGATATGGACTTATAGAAGACATCTCAAAATTATGAGGTGACAACTTGCCACTCACGGAAAAGATTTGATTGGATTGGTATAAACAAGGAGACGAGAAACTATTTCACCGAGAGGATAAAAGAAGAACTTTGGATCATTTATAAGCACCATAAAAGCAACAATCCTTAGGGAAGGCTTTAGGTGAAATATAACCCAAGATAACTCGAATGAAGAGATTGATGGGTTTAAATATCTCAATCTTGACAACATGGGAATCATGAAACACAAACTCAAATTGTCAAGAGTGACATAACACCACCTCCAATGATACGGAAGAAAGAATTGCACTCCGGATTGCACGATGAAGAATGCTTGAGTTCCTAAGAAAAGAATCTCGATGAAAACTTGGAGAAGGGAATAAATCCTTTATGAACCATCATGTAGAGCCTCCATGAAGAACTCCGGTAACAAAAGGATGATCAAACGAAAAGAAAGGGTAGTTGAAAACACAAGGTGAAACCTTGTAATGATTTAGATAGATCTCCGTGATTATATAATTGTGAGAGCTTGGAATTCCGGGAAAGAAAGACGAGCACTTGAAACCAAGAATATGTATGATGAACCACTCCGGAATAAGGCATTGAATCATTTGGATGAAAGAAGAATAAGAATTACATTATGCTTATTCTTCACCAATTAAATTGATGACAAACAACGGATTTGGCATACTACTTATTCTCGTAGAAAGGGTTAAGATAGATATAGCGTCAACTTGAGAAGGTCTTCAACGAACCACCGGTAGAATCGAAACAATGAACGAATTGATATGATAAGAAGGAAGAGAAATCTTGAACGAACCACCGTAAGGATTGAAAATGAACAAAGTAAAGAGATGAATCACCGGTAAGAACTAGCAAATGAACGAAGATACAAGAGAGAGTTTAAATACAAAATAACGAAGAGATCATGAACTGATTAGAGGATATCTGATCGATGCACCAGTAAGATTTGGAGAACGAGAGCTGAAAGCTGAATATGAATAATCCCGAAATGATGGCCTCCGGAGAATCAAACTGAAAAGACTCTTGAATAGCTCTGGATGGTTGAAAAGAATTCTCACGATCGGAAATAATTATGAGAGGATGGCAACAAGCTAGAATCACGAATCTTTGAAGAGAATGAAGCAAGATTTAAAAGAAACTCTTCTTCGGTCTTAAAATGTTGAGAATGACAATGAGAAACACCACCATGAATTATTTAGACACTCTGGAATAATGAAGAATATAAAGGCTGAATCAACAATGAAAAGAATTTGAAAGATCTTGGAGAAAGATATTTGACTGATGATAAATCATTCTTACGTCAAACTTCAAAAAGAATTTTTGAGGATAGCTCCGGGAAAATAAGAAGAGTCAGGTAAGATCCTGGGAAAAGACATGTGGGTTAGGGCCCACTCAAAGGAAACACCGTTGAAGGATTGCTTGAAACGAAGATTGCGCCGGTTGAATTAAAATGGCTTGAATGAGAAAACAACCTCGGAATAGGTTTGAATGAAAGCAGAGTGGAAACATGAATCTTCGAGATATCTTGAGCACTCCGGAACAATTGAATAGCAAGCAGGGAATGATTATGAGATGCACTGGCATAAGAAAAGCATTTGAAACAAGGAAAATAGTATGTGATCAACACATAAGGCTTGAATTGAATCCACCGGAGAAGAAAATTGGTGACGAGTGACGAACTTGAAGCTTCGTTAGAATCTTCTTGAGAATCACCAGATAAGAATATTGATGGAGAGAACGAAGAAACTTCACATGAATAAAAGTATACTTGATTAAGAAATCCGAGTCCTTGAAGAAAAAGGGGTGGGTGGGTGGGAAAATAAAGGCAACTTGGAACGAATGAAGCAAACACCGTTGAGAAGAACTGATAATTGATCTTGCTAATGTTGAAGTGATCGGATCCACTTGAAGAGAGACACACCGGTTGAAAAGGATTGACATGACAAACTCGATGATCAAGAAGGATTAGTATCACATAAGAACATGAGAAACACCGCTTAGGCAAGGTATGGAATCAACATTTGACTTCGAAGCAACTCGAATACCACAACTGAAAACAAAAACAAAGGATTTGCTTGCAGAATAAGCCAGAACAAACATATGATAGAGATTTCGTCCGAAGCTTTCGTGGTGGGGCCTACGCGGGCTCGATCGTACAACACCATCATGTACAAGGTAGTGCACATGGCATACGAAGCGTCCCCGAGTCGGCATATCCAAGGACTCTTTAAGACACAACGAGACCACTGTAAAACCGACCGTGGATAGGCGGACCACTAGACGTCGAACCCCAATTTCATATCATACATCTGTCGAAAAGATATCCTAAGAGCTACTTGAATTCCCACTTATAAACTCCCGAAACTTTCCGGTTATGCAATAAGGTGTTGGGGATACAGGGGAAGCATAATATCTCACCCAAAACTAGCAAATCCTACATCCAGGTGTATCCATCCTTCAACACATAACCAAGAAACCTTCGGAAATCATTTACCTCAACCTTCGAAAAGCATCCGTTATACGAGTTATGGCAATACTCCCGAACTCCCGCCCCAGTACTGGGTGGCGTCGAGGTTATCTCACCAACAACTGCATAAAAGAGATTTTCAATGTCGGCGAAACTCAGGTATTCCAAAACTACAACGATAAAATTGTGACGACAACACCTCGGAGCTCAACTCCCCGAGACACTGCCACAACCCCTAAATGTCAGGAGGCACCAAGAATAGTGTTCTCGTCACAAAACCATCAGAACGATTCCAAGATACCCGCGTGATCCTAATTTTTTTTGTGAAATTTGAGAAGAAAAGAGTCAAAACTCTACGTCCGGAGACCACACTAGAGCGACGAAGGGACTGAGGAGTAAAAAGAATCCTACTCTCCGATATATATAATTCCTAAATGACTCAAAACATTTTTCTAGACTCAACAACGCCAACGATTCGATCAAGCAGGGGGCTCCTAAGGTCGGGGAAGGCTCTGATACCAACTTGTAACGCCCTCGATGCGGCTATATCTCCCACGTGTCGAAGCACTACTTAGAGGCATAACTGCATTGAAAGCAATGTCGCAAGTGAGGTAATCTTCACACAACCCATCTAATACATAAGGGAAAGAGATACATAGTTGGCTTACAATCTCCACTTCACACAATACATGAATAAAGCATTACATCATCCAGATACAATCAAGGTCCGACTACGGAACCAAAATAAAAGAAGACTACCCCAAAAGCTACACAGATCCCCGATCGTCCCAACTGGGCTCCACTACCGATCAACTAAAAAGAAACAACACAATGACCGAGATCTTCATCGAGCTCCTCCTTGAGCTCGGTTACGTCACCTGCACGGTATCATCGGCACCTGCAAACTGGTTTTGGAAGTATCTGTGAGTCACAGGGACTCAGCAATCTCACACCCTCGCGATCAAGACTATTTAAGCTTATAGGAAGGGTAAAAGATATGAGGTGGAGCTGCAGCAAGCGACTAGCATATATGGTGGCTAACATACTCAAAAGAGAGCGAGAAGAGAAGGCAAAAGCACGATCGAGAATCTATGATCAAGAAGTGATCCTAGAGCAACCTACTTCAAGCATTACTCCAACACCGTGTTCACTTCCCGGACTCCGCCGAGAAGAGACCATCACGGTTACACATGCGGTTGATGTGTTTTAATTAAGATAAACTTCAGGTTTTCTACAACCGGACATTAACAAATTCCCATCTGCCCATAACCGCGGGCACGGCTTTCGAAAGTTCAAACCCTGCAGGGGTGTCCCAACTTAGCCCATCACAAGCTCTCACGGTCAATGAAGGATATTCCTTCTCCCAAGACAATCCGATCAGACTCGGCATCCCGGTTACAAGACATCCTCGACGATGGTAAAACAAGTCCAGCAACACCGCCCGAATGTGCCGACAAATCCCGATAGGAGCTGCACATATCTCGTTCTCAGGGCACACTCAGATGAGCGCTCCATACAACTAAAACCAAACCTCGAGTTTCCCTGAGGGGGCGCTGCACAGGGCTCTAGTTTGGACCAACACTCAGAGGAGCACTGGCCCGGGGGGGTTTAAAATAAAGATGACCCTCGGGAGCGCGACTCCCAAGGGAAAAGAGGCTAGGTGGCGAATGGTAAAACCAAGGTTGGGCATTGCTGGAGGAGTTTTATTCAAGGCGAACAGTCAAGGGGTTCCCATTATAACCTAACCATGTAAGGAACGCAAAATCCAGGAACATAACACCGATATGACAGAAACTAGGGCGGCAAGAGTGGAACAAAACACCAGGAATAAGGCCAAGCCTTCCACCCTTTACCAAGTATATAGATGCATTAATTAAATAAGAGATATTGTGATATCCCAACAAAATATCCATGTTCCAACAAGGAACAAACTCCAATCTTCACCTGCAACTAACAACGCTATAAGAGGGGCTGAGCAAAGCGGTAACATAGCCAAACAACGGTTTGCTAGGACAAGGTGGGTTAGAGGCTTGGCTTAACAATATGAGAGGCATGATAAGAAAGTGGTAGGTATCGCAGCATAGGCATAGCAAAAGAGCGAGCAACTAGCAAGCAAAGATAGAAGTGATTTCGAGGGTATGGTCATCTTGCATGGATCCCGCAAGGAAGAAGAACGAGTCCATGAAGAAGACAAACGGACGTAGTCGAACGAATCCTCACAACACGATGTTATCGGAACCAACCCGAAGAAGCAACACCGGAAAGAAAGCAAACAACATGGTAAACAACCATCACATAATCATGGCATGATGCACAATCAAGTATGATGCATGTCCGGTTTAATGAAGCATGGCATGGAAAAGTGCACAAGCAACCCTACAAATTAAGTGGAGCTCAATATGCAACTCCGCTTAATATTGACGAAACACCACGTGACTTATTTAGTTCAATCTTGTTTATGTACCCAACCATATTAAATGTTGATTAACAAGACAAGGGGGTGAAGCACAACAAACCTACCTATCTAGGCAAGTTTAAATGAGGCCGGAACAACAAGCAACAAGTTCGGAAAATCCTCATGTGCATATTAATGGATTTGGTATTGTTCTGCCCTAAACACAATTTTAGGGTTGTTAAACATGCAAAGTGATTCCACCATGTTAAACTAGACATTTTTCCACCCCATTTATATATAAAGTTTATTAAATTCCAAGTTACGGTTAAATAGTTATGGATTAAATCATTTTACCAAGTTATTTAAGCAAATTTAAACAAACAGTAGTTTAAACATTTTAAACATGGTTGAAAGTTGCAAATGATGAAACTACACACAATTTTAAGCATTTTTCATATATAAAGTGCTTTAATATGATGCACCATTTGAGAGGTATGATATGCATGAACAACAGGGGGTATACTATAAAACTGCCAACTCTGGATAAAAGAAAAAATCACCGGAGCCTAAAAAAAGACTATGGGCCGAATCTGGCCGGCCCAAAGTGCACAGGGGGGTTCTCACCCAGTGGGTCTGGCCCAGATCGGGAGGGAGGCTGCAGGAGGGGCACTGGGCCCTGGCGACTCAAGAAAGAGAGCACGGTCAACGCGCTAGCGAAATAGGGGGGTCAAGACGCTCGTCCTCCTCTGCATCTGCTTCGATGCAGAGGACGCCGGCGATGCAGGAGGTCGCGGCAGCGGGACTAGCGGCGGCTTGAGGGACTCCGGTGAGGAGGGCGGCGACCTGGAGGCGCGTTCAACGGGAGGCGAGGCGTTCGACCTGGAGATCAACGAAGGCTCGACGCGTCCTAGAGAAGAAGCACGGGCGGCACAAGAGGAGTTCGGGCGCGACGCAAAGAACCAAGGGGCGGCTGAGGGAGTCCTGGATTAGGGGGTGTCCAGATGGCCGGACTATACCTTCAGCTGGACTCCTGGACTATGAAGATACAAGATGAAGACTCCGTCCCGTGTCCGGAAGGGACTTTCCTTGGCGTGGAAGGCAAGCTTGGCGATACGGATATGTAGATCTCCTACCATTGTAACCGACTTTGTGTAACCCTAACCCTCTCCGATGTCTATATAAACCGGAGGGTTTTAGTCCGTAGGACAACATACAGAACAACAATCATACCATAGGCTAGCTTCTAGGGTTTAGCCTCTTCGATCTCGTGGTAGATCTACTCTTGTACTACCCATATCATCAATATTAATCAAGCAGGACGTAGGGTTTTACCTCCATCGAGAGGGCCCGAACCTGGGTAAAACTTCGTGTCCCTTGCCTCCTGTTACCATCTGGCCTAGACGCACAGTTCGGGACCCCCTACCCGAGACCCGCCGGTTTTGACACCGACATTGGTGCTTTCATTGAGAGTTCCTCTGTGTCATCGCCGTCAGGCTCGATGGCTCCTACGATCATCAATAGCGATGCAGTCCAGGGTGAGACCTTCCTCCCCCGACAGATCTTCGCCTTCGACGGCTTTGCACTGCGGGACAATTCACTTGGCCATCTAGAGCAGATCGAAAGCTATGCCCCTGGCCGTCAGGTCAGGTTTGGAAGCTTAAACTACACGGCTGACATCCGCGGGGACTTGATCTTCGATGGATTCGAGCCACTGCCGAGCGCGCCGCATTGTCACGACAAGCATGATCTAGCTCTGCCGCCGAACAGTGCCCTGGAGGCCGCACCCGCATCGGCTTCGACCCTTAATTCGGAGCCAACTGCGCCAATCGAGGATGGGCGGTTGGACGCCGCCTCGGGGGCTGCGATCCCAACAGCGATCGAGCCGAACACCAGCCCCGCACTCTGCGAGACTCGTGACTCCAAGGAGCCGGACTCCTCTCCGGACTCCGAACCCTCCGCGCCCCTGCCGATCGAATCCGATTGGGCGCCGATCATGGAGTTTACTGCCGCGGACATCTTTCAGCACTCGCCTTTTGGCGATATTCTGAAGACACTGAAGTCTCTCTCTTTATCAGGAGAGCCCTGGCCCGGACTACGGTCAGCAAGGTTGGGATACAGACGATGAAGAAATTCAAAGCCCACCCACCACCCACTTTGTAGCCACTGTCAACGATTTAACCGACATGCTTGACTTCGACTCCGAAGACATCGACGGTATGGACGTCGATGATGGAGACGATGAAGAACCAGCGCCTATTGGGCCCTGGAACGCCACCTCATCATATGACGTATACATGGTGGACGCACCAAAAGATGACGACGAGGAGCGGAAGGACGCACCGAAGGCTTGTTCCCTCGAAAGGCAGTCGAAGGGGCGACACAAGCGCCGCCCCAAATCCCGCCTCAACAGAAATAGCAATCACACAGACCCAGCGCTGGAGCAGGGCGAACCGCTGCCGGACAACGGCAATCCGGATAATCAAACCGAACAAACAAATTCTATCAAGGATAATGGTTCGGACGACATAATGCCGGACAGGCACCCGGAGCAGCAGAATGCCCGTAAAAGGCTTATTGCCACCGCGAGGATTCTTAAAAAGCAGAAGCAAAGGCTCAAGGTCGTGCAAGACACACTCCAAATCAGATGGAGTAAAATACTCAACACTGCAGCAAGGTACGGCGACAATCGCCCCTCCAAGAGCTACCCAAAGCGGAAGCTGCTACCCGAATTCGATGAGGAGGCCTGAGACCCCCCACAACCAAATATCAAAGCAGCCACCTAGTCGGATAGACGACCCCTCTACCAACACAGAGCGGCATACAACGCCGCTCACAATACAATACGCGACCCATGCGAGGGCTCGCACCCAAAGGACGGCGCAACAAGATCTATCTATGGACCACGCAAGCGCGCCCCAGCATACAATGCAAGACAACAAACATCCGAACAACGTGGTACACCCAGCTACAGGGGTGTCCCACACCCCCTATGTTTTACCAATGAGGTGCTGGACCATGAATTTCCAGAGGGATTCAAGCCCGTAAACATAGAGGCATACGACGGAACAACAAACCCTGGGGTCTGGATTGAGGACTACATCCTTCATATCCATATGGCTCGAGGAGATGATCTCCATGCCATCAAGTACTTACCCCTCAAGCTCAAAGGGCCAGCTCGTCACTGGCTCAAAGGCCTCCCCGAAAGCTCCATTGGAAGTTGGGAAGAGCTCGAAGACGCCTTTCGGGCAAATTTTCAAGGGACTTATGTCCGACCTCCGGATGCGGACGATTTGAGTCATATAACTCAACAGCCCGGAGAGTCAGCCCGAAAGCTTTGGAACATGTTTCTTACTAAAAAGAACTAGATTGTCGACTGTCCGGACGCCGAAGCCTTGGCAGCTTTCAAGCATAGCGTCCGTGACGAATGGCTCGCCAGACACCTCGGCCAAAATAAGCCGAGAACGATGGCCGCATTAACAAACCTCATGACCCGCTTTTGCGCGGGTGAGGACAGCTGGCTAGCCAGATGCAGTACTAGTGAACCCAGTACATTTGAAGTTAGAGATGGAAACGGGAAATCATGGTGCAACAGCAATAACAAACGCCGGAATAAAGAAGACACCACGAAGGACACAACAGTAAATGCCGGATTCAAAAGCTCTCGACCAGGTCAAAAGCCGCCCCCTAAAGGCACCAGGGATGAACTGTCCAGCCTCAACAAAATTCTGGACCAAGTATGTCAGATCCATAGTACCCCTGGTAAACCTGCTAATCATACCCACAGAGAATGTTGGGTCTTCAAGCAGTCCGGCAAGCTCAACGCCGTACACAAGGGGGAGGATACACCAAGTGAAGACGAGGACGAGGCCCCCAAGCAAGACACGAGGGAACAAAAGGAATTTCCACCAGAAGTCAAAACAGTAAACATGTTACACGTGATCAAGGGAAAAAACAACGCGGCACTCCCAGGAAAATATACCCAAGTGCCTGTCACCGCGAAGTCCTGCCACTGGTCGTCTCAACCGATCACTTTCGACCATCGCGATTACTCAGCAAGTATCCGACATGCAGGATGGGCTGCCCTGGTATTAGACCCAGTAATTGGCGGATATCACTTCGCACGAGTCTTGATGGACGGCGGCAGTAGCCTAAACCTAATATATCAGGATACAATCCGCGGGATGGGGTTAGACCCAACACAAATTCGCCATAGCAATACTACCTTTAAAGGAGTAACGCCAGGCCCAGGGGCTCGTTGTACGGGCTCCCTCCTACTACAAGTTATATTCGGCTCCCCCGATAACTTCCGTCGCGAGCATTTAACTTTCCACATCGCTCCGTTTCAAAGTGGCTATCAAGCACTGCTCGGATGCGAAGCTTTCGCTCGCTTTAATGCAATACCACACTATGCCTCCCTCACACTCAAGATGCCCGGTCCACGTGGCATCATTACAGTGCATGGAAATATCAAGCGATCTCTGCGCGCCGAAGAGAGTGAGGCTGCCTTGGCAGCCGCACACTAAAGGCGCCCGGACCAACGAAAGCATCCAATAGGTCGTCAAGACCTCAGACACAACTAATCGAGTCCGACGCCGCTACTTATACCGAATAAATGGTCACACCCCTATTTGGCAATACAAGGGGCTCAACACGCGCAGACAAGTGGCAATTTCTTCTCATCTTGAATTACACATGGTTTCTTTAACAAACTATCTTTTTGCATGACAACTTTTTCACCTAAATTCCTCTCTTTTACGGACGATCATCGTGCTATACCCGTCCAGGATACGGCACAACGGAGACACAAGCGCAGATGTGCAGTAGGGACCCGCTCCAAGGATTCTTTTTAGATTAAGACCCTGCATAAACCTTTTTTACTGTCTCTTGTTGATACATATCCACCATTGAGAAGGATGCTGACGTCTTGGCATGTGGCCACGCCATAACAATGCACGTACCTGGACACAAGGGGCTTCTTACAAAGGCCATTATTTAGGCCCGGTTTATACCACAAAGACCGAATACCTTAGGGAGTGTTCGGCGTCGCGAGTTTGGCCCTATATGCATCAGCTCCGAATCATTGTCTTTGGTCAAATGTTGGGTTTTCCCGGCTCCTGTGTTTTGGAGCCTTACGTTCCGCTTTACCAGCTAAGGTAGCACCAGGAGAACTACTGCGATTGTGCCCTGGTTCACCCGGACGAGCACCTCAGTAGAGAAAGCCGAAAACTGACTGTCATGATATAGCGTGAGACTGGTCAACCACTCGATGACCTGTGGGAATGTTAGAATTCCTCCGCCTTAACGAAGGGCCGTTTTCCGGCCAGGCATGTACGCACCCAGAGAACGGGAGAGTGCGGAGCCACCAGGGGCTATCTAGTGGCCCCACTGTCAAACTCCTATGGCTAAGTGAAAGTGCTAAAGCATTATAGTCCGGTTGCCTCGCTCGCTCCGCTATCACCTCCTTAATAGGACCAAGACGTTGGGTTAAGTGTGAACGCATGTTTTTGCGAGCACCTCCACATTATATGCGTGGGGGTTGAAGCCGACGACTGCAATCTTTCAGGTTATACACATGTATACATAAACGGCTGCCCAGGAGGCATCATATTACTTTCAGGCAAAAGTATAAAAATAGCCTTATGAAAATTTATAAAAGCATTTCGCTTACAATGAAATTACATATCACGCAAACATAATATTTTTTGAGCACTGGGTCTCTATCAAACGAGCACCCTCACGAACTTCTTCAAAGTAGTGCTCAGCAGCCCTTCGACCTATGGCCGAATCCCGCGCTGCAACAGTGGTAGCATCCATCTCCGCCCAGTATTCTTTAACACGGGCAAAGGCCATCCGTGCACCCTCTATGCACGCCGACCTCTTAATCGCATTAATGCGTGGCACCACGTCAAGAACTGCTGCACCAAGCTGAAATAGCTGTTCGGTTTTGACCTTTCCGGCCATAGCTGATCCACAACAGACCTCATGGAGAGTCCGGACAACCTATTTAGTTCGGCCCATTCGGCTAATTGGTCAGTCAATGAAAGTGGACACTCGGGAGAATGGAATTGTCTCCAAAACAGCTGGTCTACTTCACGGTCCGTCTGACCCTGGAAGTACTTGGCCGCATCGGTAGCGCTCGCCGCCAAATCCATATACACATCCTCCGAACTCCACAGCCGATCCAGAGGGGCATACCATGGATCTGCGAACTTCCTCCGCAACATAAAGGATTTCCTAGCTACAATATCCCCGGCTTCTCGCAGCTCCTCCTTCTTTGCCCTCATAGCAGAGCGGAGGTCTTTTTTTGTCGCAGCAGCCTTCTCAAGGTCCGATGACTTCGCTTGGTTTTCCTTTTCAAGAACCCGGCAACGGTCGGCGGCGGCTTTTAATTCTGTGGCCATATTGTCTCGGCTCTCGCCATGCGCGGCCTTCTCGGCTTGCAACTCTTCGGCCGCCTTCAAAGCAGCCGCATTACCCAACCTTGCTTATTCCTTGGCTCGGGCAAGTTCTGCCCGCAAGGCTTCAACAGTGGCAGCTCCATCTGCAGTCACAACATATTAAAGATGCTGGCATCATGCTGCTCTTCCTATTGTGGTGTTTACCAGATAATGACACTTACCCTGTGCCTCGTCAAGCCTTTTGTTAACAAGCTCGATGTCGGCGTCTGCCGCATCCAACTGCCGTTCTAAATGGGCGAACTCGCTAGTCCGGCTAGCCACCGGAGCTTCCATCACCTGCACATAGAGGCAGTATGGTTATTACCTGGGAATATGATCCTCTGTTCATCGTCGTTTCCGACGACAACCAGAGTCTCAGGGGCTACTATCTACACAGGGCACACCTAGCATGTGCAGGACTATCATACATTCTTTTACGTACCTCAAAGCATGTCAGTAGACTTATAAAAGCTTCATGCAATCTGCTTTCAGCGGACGATATTCTCTCCATCACCGTATTCATCAGCACCCAGTGTTCATCTGAGATGGCCGCTCGCCCCACCAACTCCCTCAGAACATTCGATCGCACACTAGACGGTGCCGGACTCTTTTGTCTGCTCTCTTCGGGAGCAGGACACTGGGAGCTTCGGGGGTCAATGGGATTATCTTCCGGCCTCACCAGACTCGGAGAGGCCCTCTGCGACGACACTTCAAGGTCGCCCGCTTCCGGAGCGGAGGAGTCTAGAGGAGGCGTTTCGCTCACCATCATCTCTAGAAGAAGATCCCCCGAAGACGAGCTCATTTGAGAGGGGCTAAGGCCGAACTGCAAAAATATATGCGGTGGTTATTCTCTCAGAAGACAAAGATGGCATATCTGTACTATTAAAGTATTTCGGGTCACTTACGACTCGCGGGAGAATTGATCCCCCCGCGGACTTTGTGCGGCAACAGCGCCCCCAAGGTAGGACCCTCTGTGGGATACTTCTTCTCCCGTTTGGAAGCTTCGGCTTCCGAATCCCCGGGCGCAGTCCTTTTCCTCTTCTGGTCGTCTTCCTTCATCGAGATGCTCGCTCCCTCAATTAGAATGGGCAGCGTTGGGGCCCGCGTCCGCCCATATTATCCTCCACAGTATCTTCCTTCAAGGGCTCCGGGCAAGGTGCGGTCTGGAGCATCTTTTCCAATACCGGATTTTCCAAACCTTCAGGGAGGGGGGCCGAACACCGAATCAACTTCACCTTTGTTAGCCAGTCCTGGTCAAAAAGCGAACTCTCAGAAATAACTTTGTAACAAAGGAGAGATAGTATGTTCGGCCGGAAGATGCCATACCTGTTCGGCAGCGCGGTTACTACTTAGGCCCACGTCCTCGGTGATTTCTGGACACTCCACCTGAGGTCTGAAGAATGACTTGTACATCTCCTCGTGCGTCAGGCCGAGAAAATTTTGAATGACACGCGGTCCCTCGGGATTGAACTCCCACAGGCGAAGAGGCCGGCGTTTGCAAGGCTGGACTTGACGAACCAGCATAACTTGTATTACCGCAACCAAACTGAAATCTCCATTGAAGAGATCTCGAATGCGGCTTTGCAGTATAGGCACGTCCTTGGCTGGACCCCAGCTCAGACCTCTGCTCATCCATGACATCAGTTGTGGTGGAGGGCCCGAGCGGAAAACAGGGGCCGCCGCCCACTTGGCACTTCTAGGAGCCGTGATGTAGAACCACTCCTGTTGCCACAATTCAGACACCTCTGGGATGGAACCTTTGGGCCACGGAGCTCCCATCATCTTGTGTATTGAGGCACCTCCACACGCTGCATGTTGCCCCTCGATCATCTTCGGCTTTACTTCAAAGGTCTTGAGCCATAGGCCAAAGTGAGGGGTAACCCGGAGGAAGGCCCCACACACGACAATAAATGTCGTGATATGAAGAAAGGAGCCCAGAGCTAGATCATGGAAGTCTAGCCCGTAATAAAACATCAAACCCCTGACGAAAGGATTCAGAGCAAGGCCTAGACCTCGGAGGAAGTGGGAGACGAACACGACGTTCTCGTTGGGTTCAGGGGTGGGGACGGCCTGCCCTCAGGGAGGCAGCCGATGCAAAATCTCGGCGGTCAGATATCTGGCCTCCCTCAACTTTTTGATGTCTTCTTCCGTGACGGAGGAAGGCACCCATCGGCCTTGAAGGCTAGATCTGGACATGACTGAAGGTTCGGAGCACCTGACCTGAACTTCGGACGTTTGAGCTTGAGGTGGGGAAGGATTCGATTGAGCACGGGAGGGAAAAATAAAAGCCTTGTCCCCTTTATAAAGAGGGTGAATATCAAGCGTCCTCTCTGTGTCCGTTTGACTTGCCTATAATCTAGGAGTCCTAGAAGCGGTTGGGTTACCCACGCCTGTATTGATGAGAATCCCGGAATAAGGGGACATGATCTCTGCTTTAACAAGACGTGCCAAGGAAACCGCCTCGCATGACGCGCTGAGGTGGGATAATAAAACGACTCGGATAAAGGCTTGGCCGTGGTGTGTCACACTTCGGAATACGTCAGCAGATTAGATTTGTGTAAATATTATTCTCTCTATGGAAATATGTGGAGACTTATTTTGCTGAGCCGGACACTATCTTTGTGTTCAAAATCTTCTATGAAGTACTTGGAGGAGGAACCCGCCTTGCAATGCCGAAGACAATCTGCGCGCCGGACTCGTCGTCATTGAAGCCTGGTTCAGGGGCTACTGAAGGAGTCCTGGATTAGGGGGTGTCCGGATGGCCGGACTATACCTTCAGCCGGACTCCTGGACTATGAAGATACACGACTGAAGACTCTGTCCCGTGTCCGGAAGGGACTTTCCTTGGCGTGGAAGGCAAGCTTGGCGATACGGATATGTAGATCTCCTACCATTGTAACCGACTTTGTGTAACCCTAACCCTCTCCGGTGTCTATATAAACCGGAGGGTTTTAGTCCGTAGGACAACATACAGAACAACAATCATACCATAGGCTAGCTTCTAGGGTTTAGCCTCTTCGATCTCGTGGTAGATCTACTCTTGTACTACCCATATCATCAATATTAATCAAGCAGGACGTAGGGTTTTACCTCCATCGAGAGGGCCCGAACCTGGGTAAAACTTCGTGTCCCTTGCCTTCTGTTACCATCCGGCCTAGACGCACAGTTCGGGACCCCCTACCCTAGATCCGCCGGTTTTGACACCGACAGCGGCCATGGCGGTGGAGCCTGGGCGCGGCGGCGCTGCTGGTCTGGCGGTGCTCTGACGAAGATGGAGGCGACGGGGTCGCGGACTTGATGAAGGGCGGCGGATTCGAGCGATGGCGCGGCGGAGCTCGGGCCCTGGGATGCTGGCGAGGTGGCCGTCTGAGCGGGAAGACGAGCGCGGGGTTGAGCGCTGCAGCGGGGCGCTTGTCTGCTGCGTGGCTCGGGCGTGAGGGGGGATCAGGCGATCGAGGGCGCAGGGGCCCTACCGGGTGGCCTGAAGGTCGAGGTCGCCGTCTCGGGCGTCCATGGCGGTTTCCTTTTACAAAGAGAAACAAGAGAGAGTTGAGCAGGGACGCGGAGAAGAAAAGAAGGAGATTAAGGGCAGCGTGCGAGGGACTGGCCTGGGGGTATCCAGTGGCGGCGTTGGTCGTCGGACGACGAGACGAGGAGGGGCCAGAGACGAGGCATGTCTCGGGTAGGAGAAGGAGGGGCTCTACGGGATTTGAGCGGCTGTGGTGTGGTGGTTGGCTTGCTGGGGAAAACAAGGGGGAGTGGATGGATCTGGATCCCGAGGAAGATACGGTAGGTGGCGGCGGCTCGACGGGACAAAGTCCCTAGATTTTAGGATTTGTCCAAAATGACTAAGGGTGGACTATATATACCTCACATATTAGGTTAGGGGCTACCTCGGTCCCTCTGATCGGAAACGGACGGTCGCGAATAAATAGCTAGGGAGTCCAATTAACAAAACGGAGATATTTTGTAGATGTTTGGGGATGATCCGGACACAATGGTGGCAACAGTCCGGGTCGGGTTCGGGACAACTTTCGGACGCGCGTGCGAGAGGTTAGGTTGGGTCTGGCGGATTGTGAAGAGCGGGTTGGTCTGAGAGAAGAGGGGAGAGATGCAGCCCGGCACGGTTTTCGGAGAGCGAAAACGTCCGATGAAAAGACCGGCTATACTGCCGCTATAGTTATCCGTGGGGCGTCAAACGGACTCCAAATGCGATGAAACTTGACAGGCGGTCTATCTACACTATAATAAGACCACACGCCAACTTTCATCACATTTCGCGAACATTTTCCGGCCACTTATAAAAATACTATTACGGACATGTCGCGGGCGCGTGCAAGGGTATCTGGGCTTAGAACGGACAACGGACGGAACTGGGGGAATCCCGGACAGATGCAGGTTTTGAAAACATGAAGACACAATGCACATGATGACATGACAAGATGCAACACGCAAGCGAATGACATGGCAACAACATCGAATAACTGGAAGACACCTGGCGCAACGGTCTCGGGGCATTACAGAACCAGGCAATCGGACTATAGGGCTTTATCACTCTCACTTAGCCAGAGGAGCTTTAGTATGGTCGGCGCAGCCCCTTGTGTTCGGAAGACCGTACTAGGGGCTCTATAAGCGGCTGATCGAAGAAAAAAGCCGATCCATGGCACGCTGCATTGGTTATGGCATTTTGCCGGAGAAATCCTTAAATATTTCATGACCGCTTGAACAGCTGACCAGCTCTCGCCGTATCATGACACTCACTTTTCTGCTTTCTCTAGTGAGGTGCTCATCCGGAAGAATGCTACCTCTTGAGCTTGCGTTGGTTTTCCCCGAAGAGGAAAGGATGATGTAGCAGAGTAGCGTAAGTATTTCCCTCAGTTTTTGAGAACCAAGGTATCAATCCAGTAGGAGGCCACGCGCAAGTCCCTCGTACCTACACAACACAAAGAGATCAACGCAACCAACGTGATTAGGGGTTGTCAATCCCTTCACGGTCACTTTGGGAAGTGAGATCCGATAGATAATATTTTTGGTATTTTTGATATAAAGATGCAAAGTGAAAAGTAAAAGGCAAAGTAAAAACAAAGCAAGATTAAAGTGATGGAGATTGATATGATGAGAATAGACCCGGGGGCCATAGGTTTCACTAGTGGCTTCTCTCAAGAGCATAAGTTTTCTACGGTGGGTGAACAAATTACTGTTGAGCAATTGACAGAATTGAGCATAGTTATGAGAATATCTAGGCATGATCATGTATATAGGCATCACGTCCGTGACAAGTACATCGAAACGATTCTGCATCTACTACTATTACTCCACTCATCGACCGCTATCCAGCATGCATCTAGAGTATTAAGTTAAAAATAGAGTAATGCTTTAAGCAAGATGACATGACGTAGAGAGATAAATTCATGCAATATGAAATAAACCCCATCTTGTTATCCTCAATGGAAACGATACAATACGTGTCTTGCTACCCCTTCTGTCACTGGGAAAGAACACCGCAAGATCGAACCCAAAGCTAAGCACTTCTCCCATGGCAAGAACTACCAATCTAGTTGGCCAAACCAAACGGATAATTCGAAGAGACTTGCAAAGATAACCAATCATACATAAAAGAATTCAGAGAAGATTCAAATATTGTTCATAGATAGACTTGACCATAAACCCACAATTCATGGGTCTCAACAAACACACCGCAAAAGAAGAAGATTACATCGAATAGATCTCCACAAGAGAGGGGGAGAACATTGTATTGAGATCCAAAAAGAGAGAAGAAGCCATCTAGCTAATAACTATGGACCCGAAGGTCTGAGGTAAACTACTCACACTTCATCGGAGGGGCTATGATGATGTAGAAGCCCTCCGTGATGACGGCCTCTCCGGCGGAGCTCTGGAACAGGCCCCAAGATGGGATCTCGTGGATACAGAAAGTTGCGGCGGTGGAATTAGGTTTTTGGCTCCTCTTCTGATCGTTTGGGGGTACGTGGGTATATATAGGAGGAAGGAGTACGTTGGTGGAGCACCGAGGGGCCCACGAGGCAGGGGGCGCGCCCTATAGGGGGGGCGCCCCTACCCTCGTGACCGCCTCCGGTACTTCTTGGAGTAGGGTCCAAGTCTCCTGGGTCTTATCCGAGAAGAAAATCACGTTCCAAAAAGGATTTTTCTGTTTGGACCCCGTTTGACATTCTGTTTCTTCGAAACACTGAAATAGGCAAAAAAAACAACAATTCTGGGCTGGGCCTCCGGTTAATAGGTTAGTCCCAAAAATAATATAAAAGTGGAAAATAAAGCCCAATATAGTCCAAAACAGTAGATAATATAGCATGGAGCAATCAAAAATTATAGATACGTTGGAGACGTATCAAAGAACCGGGACACAATCGCAGTAGTTCTCCCAATGCTACCTTAGCCGATATAGCGGAACGTAAGGTACCAAAACATAGGAGCCGAGCAAACCCAACTATTGACCCAAGACATGATTCAGAGCTGATGCATATAATGCTATAAGTTCGGGGTGCCGAACTTCCATGAAGGTGTTCGGACTTGTATTGCCGTGCTACGGGGAAAACATAGCCCCTGGCATATTTAAGGCATATCGTTGTGTATGGATGCCATTTGACGAAATGATTTCGATAAGAAATAACCAGCAGGTAAACATCATATGAATCCACATGTTGTATAAATAATACATCTATGCGTATGGTACAAGTAATGTGATAAAAAAGGAGTTGTGATAGCAGAACCTGCTGTGACCAGGGGAAGAGGTTGAGTGCGGGTCCGTATTGTAGCCGGACAGTCATTGCGGGAGATGTCTAAAGGATCCCCAGGCGCGTTCAAGCTGCCTCTGTGGAGTCCGTCCTGGTCGGTGCAAAGGTGGACCTGCGAAGGAAATATAAGAAATGTTTGCGTGCCGGAGGGTGGTTGAGCCGTTGAGTTCGGCCTGTCGTGGCCTTTGCCAGATTGTTTAATTGAACCCTGGACGAGCCAGATTATCCTTCCGCAAAGTAGTTCGGAGCCCCTTGACGGTGTCCGGGAGCCTAGGTGTCGACTCGAGGTTCGACTGCAAGGTGCTGCTCAGTGTTCCTGTTGCTAAGGCAGTGATGTATTTGTTGGCATTGAAAGAAAATTCGGGCTTGCCATGAACCATGATGACGCCGCATGGACCGGGCATTTTGAGCTTACGGTAGGCATAATATGGAACCGCATTGAATCGAGCGAACGCGGTTCGCCCGAGCAGTGCTTGATAGTCACTGCGGAAAGGGGCGATTTCGAAGATTAACTTTTCGGTACGGTAATTTTCTGGTGATCCGAAGATTACCTCGAGGGAAATGGAGCCTGTATAGCTGCCCTCCATACCTGGTATGATACCTCTGAAAGTGGCCTTAGTGGGCTTGATCGCTGACTGATCGATGCCCATCTTGCGCACTGTATCCTGGTAAAGCAGATTTAAACTGCTACCTCCGTCCATAAGGACTCGAGTGAGGTGGAACCCGTTTACTATTGGGTCGAGGATTAGTGCGGCTGGATTGCCCCGGTTGGCATTGACCGGATGGTCCGTGCGGTTGAAGGTGACCGGCCCTAGCTTATATTGTGGGATGGCGAGTTCTGTTGAGCCGCCATCCTTAAGGGTGTATATTTGGTCCAAGTGGGCCGTTTGGGTGGTATTTACCACATTCACCGATTGAGTATGGGGGGTTTCTTTTGCCCTCCTGTGTTCAGAAATCTGGGCTCTTCGTCGCTATCATTGCTTTGAGACCCCTCTTCGTGTTTGGCGCCTGCCTTTGCCGGCTTGTTTGAAGACCCAGCATTCTCTGTTGGTATGGGTGGCTGGTGTTTCTGGGGTGCCATGAATTTGGCATTGGCGAGCGAGTATGCGGTCCAGACTGGATGGAGCCGGATTTGTATTTTTGGGCGGCCCTTTCCGCTGACCGGGCTTTGGGACCCTGAACCCGGCATTAACTACCGTATTACTGGTTTTATCACCATATTTGCGGTGCTTGTGTTTGTTGCATCGTGGTTTGCCATTGGCATCTTTGTTATCCGGGGTGCCCGGATTCCTGGATGTGTTGCTGCTGTGAGCCAGCCAGCTATCCTCACCCGCGCAAAAGCGGGTCATGAGTGTCGTGAGGGCTGCCATAGACTTCGGCTTCTCCTAGCCAAGGTGGCGGGTAAGCCACTTGTCACGGATGTTGTGCTTGAATGCCGCTAGGGCCTCTGCGTCCGGACAGTCGACAATTTGTTTTTTCTTAGTCAGGAACCGTGTCCAGAATTGTCTGGCCGATTCCCCTGGCTGCTGAGTTATATGGCTCAAGTCATCAGCATCCAGTGGTCGCACATAAGTGCCCTGGAAGTTGTCAAGGAATGCGTCTTCCAGATCCTCCCAACTGCCGATGGAGTCTCTGGCAAGCTATTCAGCCAATGCCGAGCTAGTCCTTTGAGTTTGAGTGGGAAGTACTTGATGGCATGTAGATCATCACCGCGAGCCATATGGATGTGAAGGAGGAAATCCTCAATCCATACAGCGGGATCTGTTGTACCATCATATGATTCGATATTTACGGGTTTAAAACCATCCGGGAATTCGTGATCCATAACTTCATCAGTGAAGCATAGGGGGTGTGCGGCGCCTCTGTGCCAGGCTATATCACGACGCAGTTCATATGAGTCTTGTCTTCTGTATTCGGCCCGGCCGGATTTACCTTTGGTGTATCCTGCGCGACGATCATCGTCCCGCGTTGGCGCACGCGCCCGTGACCCGTATATTGACCTTGCGAGTTTTGCCCTCTTGTCCAATACGGCTCGCAGGTCCCGTGTGTTGCCCCGGGCCTTAGTATTTTTGATTGAGTAGCGGCGGGGTGCAGGCTGAACTTTAGGCTGAAATGCCTCTTTGGCTCGGCCATGCGGTGGCCGGTCAGCCGCATCGTACACTGGTGACGGAGGTTTCAATGCTTCCTTCTCGAGGTGAGGTAGCAACCTGCGTTTTGGGTAACTCTTGGAGGGGCGCTCGAGTTTGTATTCCTCGGCCGCAAGGACTTCGGTCCATTTGTCTGCTAGCGAGTCTTTACCAGCTTGAAGCTGTTGTTTCTTTTTCTTCAGGCTATTTGTTGTGGCCATAAGTCGGTGCTTGAAGCGCTCTTGCTCGACGGGGTCCTCAGGCACGATAAATTCTTCGTCGCCGAGGCTTGCCTCATCTTCGGAGAGAGGAATGTAATCGTCCTCCTCCGGTTCTCCATCTGCTGCCTGCTCTGGAGTGCTAGCTTGTTCATCCTCCGGATCTACATCGTGCTGGAGGGGATTGAGGTTGTCTTCGGCACTATCTGGGGTGTTATTATCTCCTGTGCCGGTATCACTACTTTTGCTGTGGCGGGACTTGGAGCGGCGTCGCTAACGTCGGCGCTTGGGTTGCTTCTTGGAGGGGTCATCCTCCACTGTCTCGTTGCCATTGCCTTCTTTAGGGGTGTCCATCATGTATATGTCATGTGATGAAGTGGCTATCCGGTGCCCTGTGGGCGCTGGTTCCTGTTCGTCTCCTGCATCTTCGTCTATGCCGTAGAAGTCTTCGGAGTCAAAGTTGAGCATGTCGGTTAAGTCGTCGACAGTGGCTACAAAGTGGGTGGTGGGCGGGCAGCAAATTTCTTCGTCGTCCGTATCCCATTCTAGCCGGACATAGTTTGGCCAAGGTTCTCCTGACAAGGAGAGAGACTTTAATGAATTTAGCACATCGACGAAAGGCGAGTGCTGAAAGATATCTGCGGAGGTGAACTCCATGATCGGCGCCCAGTAGGATTCGATGGGCACAGATGAAGGCGGCTCGGAGTCCATGGCCGGAGACGAATCCAGTGATTTGGCGACACGGCTCTTGTAAGGAGTGAAGTCAGTATCCGGCTCCATCGCCACTGAGAGTGCGGCCTCCATGGCGGGGTCTATCCCTCCGTCCTTGGACGGCACAATTTGCTCCGGATTGAAGGCCGGAGTAGTTGCAGATGCGATCCCCCGAACACTGTCCGACGACAGAGTTACGTTGTGCTCGTTGTGACTGTGCGGCGCACCTGACACGGGCTCGAATCCGTCGAAGATCAAGTCTCTACGGGTGTCGGCAGTGTAGTTTAAGTTTCCGAATTTGACCTGATGGCCAGGGGCGTAGCTCTCGATCTGCTCCAGATGGCCAAGGAATTGGCCCGCAGTGCGAAGCCGCCGAATACAAAGGTCTGTTCGGGGAGGAAAACCTCACCCTGGACCGCATCGCTACCGATGATCGAAGGAGCCATCAAGCCTTATGGTGACAACACAGTGGAACTCTCAATGAAAGCACCAATGTCGGGGTCAAAACCGGCGGATCTCGGGTAGGGGGTCCCGAACTATGCATCTAAGGCGGATGGTAACAGGAGGCAGGGCACATGACGTTTACCTAGGTTCGGGCCCTCTTGACGGAGGTAATACCCTGCGTCCTGCTTGATTGTTCTTGATGATATGAGTATTACAAGAGTTGATCTACCACGAGATCGTAGAGGCTAAACCCTAGAAGCTAGCCTATGGTATGATTGCATGTTGGCCTATGGACTAAACCCTCCGGTTTATATAGACACCGGAGGGGGCTAGGGTTACACAGAGTCGGTTACAAGGGAGGAGATCTTCATATCCGTATTGCCTAGCTTGCATTCCACTCCAAGGAGAGTCCCATCCGGACACGGGACGAAGTCTTCAATCTTGTATCTTCATAGTCCAACAGTCCGGCCAAAGGATATAGTCCGGCTGTCCGAAGACCCCCTAATCCAGGACTCCCTCAACCATATCAATACACCACTATGGATCCGGTCCCGTCTCCCTACGAGAACGCCATCCATAGCACTCACGCTTATCTTGCACATTTTAGAGTACCCACTTTCACTTGTCTATGAACTGTACTCGCAACCCAGAAGTCCTTTATCGCGGACACGGCTATTCGAATAGATCATGTTAACCCTGCAGGGGTGTACTTCTTCACACACGCTCTCACCACTTATCGCCATTTACACGACATATACTCGGCAACCTTGAAGCGGAAGCCCAGCGAGGGTGTCGGCCACGACCTAACTAACCACACAAGTCTCTAGTCCAGGTTTATCGCCTATTCAGGTTCCATCCGCAAGGAGATCCGGCCGGGGTGTCGCTCACGGCCCCAAACGATGTGTGCAGGGTTGCCAAGCCCGCCTTGACGGATGGATCTACGCTTGGTAAAAGGTGCCATGGTGCCTAGTCTGTCCGAAGCCCACCTATACCGGGTGCCACTTGGTAGACACCAGAAACTAGTTGCAACTCCTGGACAGAGATCACGTTGATTAATAAGTCGAGAGAGCTTGGAGTGCCCGGATCCCAATGTGTGGTAGTAGCTGTTCATGGATCATAGACACAGAACTCAGTTCCTGAGGACGGTTTCAATGAGACAACCCACCATGTACTCCTACATGGCCTCTCACCACTACCTTTACCAAATCGTGTTCACACACTTAGCTCTCAATAGTAGGACATGTTCACCACATTCTAATTCATTCCCGATGAATCAGACCTAACTCAACTCTAAGCAGTAGCAGGCATGACAACAAGCATGAATGAGTAGGCACATCAGGGCTCAAACAACTCCTACTCATGCTAGTGGGTTTCATCTATTTACTGTGGCAATGACAGGTCATGCAGAGGAAAGGGGTTCAACTACCGCAACATGTAACCGTTGAAGCATTGTTGTCCTAATGTAGTAAACGAGAGCAGGAACGAGAGAGTGGGATTGTATTGGAATGAACAAGGGGGTTTTGCTTGCCTGGCACTACTGAAGATAGTATAGTTCTTCATCAGTGTCATTGATCTCATCGTCGGAACGTCGTCTACTAAGAGGGGACAATTACCGGCAAACAAGGAAGAACACAATCAATGCAATGCACAATATGATGCATGATCATGACATGGCAATATGATGTGGTTGAGCTAATACAACTAAGACCAGATGGGTTTGAGTCATTTTAAACCAAAGGTTCAACCCCAAACTCAAACTATGAATTCAAATAGTGCATTATCATGTTTTGAACTAAACAATGATGTTAAGTTGTTTAAACATGCATGAAACTAGTACGGATGGAGAGATTGGGTTTTTCTTATAATTTTTCATATATAACTTATTTCATTCTGAGCTACGGTTGAATTTCTATGATTTTTAGAAGTTTAGGACATTTTCTGAAATTTCCAATTTATTTAGAAATATGAAAATTCCAGTAAATGTATTTACGACGTCAGCACCGCGTCACTGTGACATCAGCAGGACAACACGGTCAGCCTCGGTCAAATCTGACGTATGGGACCCATACATGAGTGACACGGTGTTAACTAGGGATTAAGTTTAAACTAAACGAAAGGTTAACATGGGCTGGGCCCCACGTGTCATTGACCCAGAGGTCGGTTAGGTTAGTGCTAATTAGTGGTTAGGCCTAATTAAGCCAGAGCCACGTCAGCATCACCAGTGGTAAATCACCGGCGACAGCAGGGGAGGCAGAGGGCGTCGGGAAACGTCCTCCAATGACCAAACCAGCGGCGGAGACCACAGACGAGGTCCTGGGACTCGTCCGCGTCCATTGGCACCCGCAGAATGACCACAGGTGGTCCGGGTCGACGGTGAGGAGCACATCAGCGGCGGCACCCGCACGGGGTTGGCCGGCACGGCGTTGTGGTGTGCGGGGGGAAGAGTTGGTGGGTGTTCTCGGCTCCTGGGAGCCTGATGAGCACGACGACGCCCTCGGACGCGAGCTTGAGCGGCCGTAGCGATGGCGGTGATATGGCCGGTGGCGAGCACAACTCGGCTCCGGTGCATCTACGGCTAGAGCGCCAAGTCGACGCGGTGAGGAGAGGGGAATCGACCAGATGCTCACAGGGATCATGTCGAGATGGTTAGCGAGCCCGAGGAAGGGATGAGGGTGGCGAATCAACGGTGAAGATCCATGGGGGCCAAGGAGGAAGACGAGGACGCTACCAACGAAGCAGAGCCCTCCAGCTCCTTTCCTTCGGCTTGGGGGCGTGGTGCTCGATGGAGAAGCTTCTGGAAATGGTCACGGGGCGAGGGGTGTCCGGTGGAAGCGGTGGCAGCGAGCGGCGGTGACGAGCTCGCTCGGTTGTGCCGCAGGGAGAGAGCAGAGGAGGGGAGCGGTCCAGGGAGAGAGGGGAGAAGTCCAGGGGGTGCTGGGCATCTCCAGGCGAGCAGGTGGACATGCGGGGACGCTGCCAGCACGAAGCAGGAGGTGGAGGCTCCGCGGGTGCGCGCGTGTGTTTGCTCCTGCCTACTGGCAGGAGGAAGACGACGAGCGAGGAGGTAAGTGGGCTGGGTCGGTGAAGCTGGGCTGGCTATAGGTAGGTGGGCTAGGTAGGTTTTTCCTCTCTCTCTGCTTTTCTTATTTCGTTCTGGTTTCTATTTTTTGCTTTCTGTTTTTGATGTAGCAAAAATACTAAACCATTACCAAAACTCCTGAAAATATTTGTGGGCACTTTTAGAATTATTTCCAACAGCCCACATTTAGTTTCAGAATTATTTAAGCATTTAAAATATTTATAGTATTTAAATGCCCAAGTTCAAATACTTTATGATTTAATTCAAAAATCCAGAAATGACCTAGAAAAATGTGCACCATTTTTGTCAGAGGTTTTCAACCAATTCAAAAGTGATGAACTTTTACGAAGGGCATTTTGGGATCATTGAAAAGATTTTAAATTTGGACCTGATTGAATTCCATTTGGTGCTAGGGTTTCAACATCCCCATTTCAAGTTCATTTGAATTTAAACATGTTGCATGGATGATTATGCAAAGTCAAGCAATGACTAGCTAGGGATGTGACATTTTACAAAAGGATGTTCCTTTTGTTTTTAAAAATGATTGTGTAGAAGCCTTTGAAACATTTAAGAATAATTTCTGCACCTATTGTTCAACCACCTGATTGGAACTTGCCTTTTGAAATTATGTGTGATGCTAGTGATTATGCTGTCGGTGCTGTTTTAGGACAAAGAGTTGATAAGAAATTAAATGTTATTCATTATGCTAGTAAAACTCTAGACAATGCCCAAAGAGATTATGCTACTGCTGGAAAAGAATTTTTAGCAGTTGTGTTTGCTTGTGATAAATTCAGATCTTACATTGTTGATTCTAAAGTTATTGTTCACGCTGATCATGCTGCTATTAAATATCTTATGGAAAAGAAAGATGTTAAACCTAGTCTCATTAGTTGGGTTCTCTTGCTACAAGAATTCGATTTACATATTACTGATAGGAAAGGAGTTGAGAACCCTGTAGCTGATAACTTATCGAGGTTAGAGAATATTCTTGATGACCCACTACCTATTAATGATAGCTTTCCTGATGAGCAATTATCTGCAATAAATGTCTCTCATAACACTCCTTGGTATGCCGACTATGTTAATTATATTGTTGCAAAATATATACCACCTAGTTTCACATACCAACAAAAGAAAAGGTTTTTCTATGATTTAAGACATTACTTTTGGGATGACCCACATCTTTACAAAGGAGTAGATGGTATTATTAGACGTTGTGTACCTGAGCATGAACAAGGACAAATCCTACGGAAATGCCATTCCAAAGCTTATGGTGGGCATCATGCGGGAGAAAAAACTGCTCACAAGGTATTGCAAATATATTTTCTGTCAGTTTTGGAATATTTTAAAAATTAGGAAAATAGGAAGCAACCAGGAAGGCAACCCTGGTGGGCACAAGACACCAGGGCGCGCCTGGCAACCAGGCGCGCCCAGGTGGGTTGTGCCCACCTCGGGTACCTTACAGACTCCATTTTTCTTCCGTTTGCTTGTTTCCCAAGATAAAAAATCTTTATTTACCACCCGAACCTATTGACCACAATATCGCGGAGAAATCTTCTGTTCTTCTTTCTCGTTGTTTTCTGACAGATATGAAAATATGTCATCTCAAGACTCGGAGGGTGAGAGCTACATTGGTGATTATATTGCTAACCCCATGGTTTATAGAGATGCGGAACATTGTGGTTGGACAGGGAGGAGGAAGAAGACTATGATCCTAAAAGGAAGGAAGAGACACTGGTGCGCGTCGGTCCTAAACAAACGGTTTAAAACCCCTTTCCGCGACGGCATCTAGAACCGTCGCCAAGTGAGTATGGGTGATAGGGGGTCCTTCCACACGACCCAGAAACCGTCGGGGATATGCCTTCCTGGCACACACGTTCGGCAAAATGAGGTTGTGTGCGACCGGCGAGCACTCAAATATAGAAATATGTACAGTAGAGCTAAAAAAATACAATTATATGGTAAAATTGTTTCCGGTCGCAAGTACATCCCACACAGTCAGTCTCCGCTAAATGTTTCCATTCGTATGCACATCCCACACAGTCGCTCCAAGGAAAACGCTTCCATTCACAGGTACATCACACGCAATTTTTCCCATTAAATCATTTGCTTATTGAATGTAGCACACATGGTCCATAGAAGAAACTGTGTGGCAAAGGTTGTCCATGACACACAGTTTTTATGTGGTAAACGTTTGCGCAAAGTGGCCTAACGCAAACAGTTTTCAAGAGAAAGTCGTGTGTGATTGTTCATTGATCCAACACGGTTTATTCCTAGAAATTGTGTGTGTTGCCTGAGGTTATCGCCCATGGTATTTTTTCAACAGCCGTTTGCAATATCAAAACCCAATTAGCAGGCTAATTGTCCTATTATTAATAATCCATTTATTAATCTAATTGACATTCATATTAAGCACACAATATATTTCATTTCCATATTAAGGAAGCAGAATTTCATAATTGAAATACATCAGAGTACAACATGATATAGCTTCAGCACTCAGCTACCCCATTACACAACTGCACCACCAGCAAGTTCCACATGCAACATGTAGAACCTTTTGAAATTAGCATCATAGACGGTATATAGAAAGATGCATCTCATCTGGAAAGTTGTTGAAGCGAAAGGCGAATATTGAGCCTTCATTCATGTTGAAGGTCTTTGCAACTTTAGGCCAGTGCCTATGGATGATTGACCGTCTGTCCTTCGACCTCTTCAGGAACACTTCAATATTGAACCGTGGGTGTTGTATGAAAACCTTCCTCGCCTCCTGGCCATAGAGGTGGTTTGAGAGGTAATCATCAGTGAACTGCTTTGGAAGTAATCATCAGTGAACTGCTTTGGAAAGGCCTGAAAACAAGGATGTGCATAAATATCTTCTATATATTGGAAATGGGGCAAAGGAATAAAAAAGGCAAGGTATAATAGTTAGTACCATCTCGTAGTGAACTGATGTCTTCTTCATTGTGCAGAAAAAGATCTTGTTGTTTTTTGTCGCTAATTTCTTTATCCTAACAATCTTTCTGAGTTTCTTGATTTGATTGATATTCATGGACAACTCATTTCCCCATATGCAAAAAGGGTCGAACAGTGGGTCAAAACCTCTGACAGCAGGACCTACATGTGCAAGACCAAATTGTTTAAAACCAAAATATTACAATGGTTCCTGCAATTGCACAATAATGTGCTATTAAACAACGTACCATGCACGTGCTAACCTTGATTGTAAACCTTAGTGCTTCCCATTGTTTCCCTACAACACATATAAGGTAGTTCGTCATCAGGTTAAGTAAGGGTTCACATGCTATCAGTAAAATATGTTGATGAAAAATAAGCACATTGCAGATTCATCAGATTAATTGAAGCCAAACGAAAAACCCATTTACCCAAACTAAGCATGATTAAGAACTAGGAAATATAGCACTTGTATTTGTTTCTCATGTATTAAGTGCAGCCAAATTCGATTTATTCCTCACATGCACAACAATACAAAAGTCTACCCACGACAATTGGACATCGCATTGCAGAATTGAACCAAGCAGTTAACTAAACACCACAACAAATGAACCAAACATTAACTGAGCACCACATTGCATAATATAACATTGAACCAAGCAGTTAACTAAACACCACAACAAATGAACCAAACATTAATTGAGCACCACATTGCACAATATAACATACTCCTAATAGAAGATCAGAGAGTTAACCAAACAATTAACTACAATGAATTGTAGCAATTGTATTTGTTTCTCATGTATTTACTACAGCCAAATTCAATTTATTCCTCACATGGTATACAATAACAGAATGCACCCACAATTTTGTAAAGATAAATCCGATTTATTTCTCACAAGGAAGACAATACAAAATTGCAGCCTGAAGAATTGAACATCACATTTGCAGAATTGAACCAAACAGTTGACTGAAGACGACAACTAATTAACAAAACAGTTAATAAGTGAGCACCACACTACACGACATATAGAACATATACACTAGAGAAACATATTGCATGGTTAAATTAGATAGCACAATTCACTAGATTTTGTGAAGGAAAGGCAGGAGCAGCACACGCAACGGGTAAACCGAGCATGCTTGACCGGCGTAGCTAGCAATTGGCAAGGTGCTCCTCCAAGATCTGGGGGTCGGCACGAATGGCAGCCATCGCAACCTCATCTGCGCGTGCGGCCACGATTTGCTTCTCCGCTGCCAATTGCTCCTTGAGGTCCTGGCTATACTGCGTGCACCATGGCTTAGGCCGGCGCTTATTTGGTGGAGGGTTCGGTGATTTGGGTGGAAGGTGTCGTGCTCACGCCGGCGGTCGGGGCATGTGGGATGTGGTAGGAGGAGGAGGATGGGGGTCGGGTGTGGATTACCTGCCTGGATAGAGGAGGCCGAGCAGCATGAAGGAGGGTCGTCGACGAGGAGGTGGCGGCGCTACAAGCAAGGAGTGAAGGTTTCAACTTGGAAAGGAAGGTGGAAAGAGGGGAAATGTGGCTTTTGGTAAGGGGGAGGGGCGGGCGGGTAGATATTTCTGCGGAAGCCGAAAATTTGGAATCGCTTCAGCCAAAAAACTAGCGCGCAGAGTGTCATCAGACACGGTCCCTTATTCAGAACTGTGTACGATATGTGGGCATCACAAACGATTCTGGTAGCTTAACCCGTGTGTGATGAGTTTGAACATCAAACGTTTTGGTTTGAATTTCCATGGTTACAGTGGTCATCCACGTCATTGCATAATTTGGGTACACAAAGGAGACTACAACACACCCACATTTCCTAATCGAGCAAGTTCAGCAATTAAACAGAGCTAGCTGACCTAAACATTACTCTAACAAATTAAAGACTAGTGCTCTTAATTAAATAAAACATAGAGTACTACTATGGCTGGTGCTCGTCGATCCCCGCCGCCGCCTCCATGTCCAGCTCGCGCCCCACGGTCTCCTGGGGAAGGGGCTCCATGGCATCCATCGCACCATACTCGGCAAGCATCTCACAATCCGTGTCCGCCATCTCTTTGGAAAAGGCCGCCACGAGCTGGGCATGGGCGGACGCGATCTGGGCTTGGACGGGCTCCGTCGTCGCAAGGTATGCGGCGGAGGAACGGACGGCTGCTCGAACACTCTCGGCGATTGCCAGCTCTTCGGCCGTGGGTTGCCGACCGTTGTCGGAGAAGCTTCGTTCGATTTGTCCGGTGACCGCCAGGAGCTAGGCGTGGGCGGCCTCGACATGGTCGTGGGCGGCCTCCGTTAGGGCTAAGGCCGCCGCTGCGGAACGGACAACTGTTGTGCCGCTCTCGCCACTTGCTATCCCCAAGGCAGATGTTTCTACCGCCACCTGAGAAGCAACAGCGGCCGTTTGGGCTGCCTTTGCCGCCCGGTCGCAAATTGTGGCCGCGCTCATGCACCTTGTTGGCACGCGCATGGCGGCTACGGCCGCGATCTCGCCGAAGTGGGCCACCGAAGTTGCCATCACGACACGGGTCCACGTGCCCATCTTTCACCGGCAATGATTGAACAGTGAAATGATATTTGGGGAGCGCGCTAGTGTGCTTGAGACGCCGACTGTGGACTATAGCCGACGCACCTTCTCGCATAAGCCATAGGCGTACTATACACCAACGGTGCTCCAAGATATTTTGCACTACATATCACACGATTGCTGATAATAAACTGTGTGTGATCTACTTGATTTTTCATCTTGATTTGAATTACATAATGGGGTCACAGCGGCAATGGATGGTGTTTGAATTGCTAGACCTTTTATCTGGGCGAACATGCAACTATATGTCTATCGTAAAAGAATCGGAATTATTCAGGGTTCGTTTGAACATTCTATACATTAAATTGGTTTTCTAGCCATTTTAGGTGAACAATTCAAATTTGAACTACATGCACATGCTCGAGTGCATATAAATTGGTTGAAAAATCAAATCTGTGTCCTTGGGTGCCTGCTTAGGTCCCATGCAAAAAATGGGAATGATTTTCAAACACCAGGGCATCATTGATTGCCGGCAAAACATTGACATGCCTGGTTTTTAAATTCTAGTAAATCCAAAACTTGTCTGAAATTCATGAAACTTGGCATGCTATCATGGAGCGGCATCAACATGTTGTGGTACAATTTTTTCCCATTTGGGGCAGGTTTGGGTATATGCTTCTCACAAACCGGAGCTTCTCACAACAAGCATGATGGTTTTCGGTAGGGAACGTCCCACCTTTGCGGACGAAACGATATCCATTGCCTCTTTTTGCTTTCAAATTTCTTTCTCATGTCAACATAGAACAACAGGAGTTTTGTGTGATTTTTTGTGATTTTTCGGGGTTCGTTTGGACATTTTTACTCATTAACTGAGTTTTTAATGCATTTATGTGCATAATTCAAATTTGAACTACATGCACATGATCAAGTGCATATAAATTGGTTGAGAAATCAAATCTGCATCCTTGGGTGCATGCTTAGGTCCCATGCAAGAAATGGGAATGAATTTCAAACACCGGAGCACCGTTGATTGCCGGCAAAACCTTGAGATGCCTGTTTTTTAAATTCTAGTAAATCCAAAACTCGTGTGAAATTCATGAAACTTGGCATGCTATCATGGAGCGGCATCAGCATGTCGTGGTGGAAATTTTGTCCCATTTGAGGCAGGTTTGGGTATATGCTTCTCACAAACCGGAGCTTCTCACAACAAGCATGATGGTTTTCGGTAGGGAACGTCCCACCTTTGTGGACAAAACGATATCCATTGCCTCTTACTGCTTTCTAATTTTTTTCTCGTGTCAACATAGAATAACATGAGTGTTGTGTGATTTTTTGTGATTTTTTGGGGTTCATTTGGACATTTTCATGCATTAACTGAGTTTTCAATGCATTTTATGTGCATAATTCAAATTTCAACTACATGCACATGCTCCAGTGCATGTAAATTGGTTGAAAAATCAAATCTGTGTCCTTGGGTGCATTCTTAGGTCCCATGCAAGAAATGGGAATGAATTTCAAACACCGGGGCACCGTTGATTGCCAGCAAAACATTGAGATGCATGGTTTTTAAATTCTAGTAAATCCAAAACTCGTCTGAAATTCATGAAACTTTGCACGCTATCATGGAGCGGCATCAACATGCCGTGGGACTAATTTTTTCCCATTTGGGGCGGGTTTGGGTATATGCTTCTCACAAACCGGAGCTTCTCACAACAAGGATGATGGTTTTCGGTAGGGAACGTCCCACCTTTGTGGACGAAACGATATCCATTGCCTCTTATTGCTTTCATTTTTGTTCTCGTGTCAACATAGAACAATAGGAGTGTTGTGTGATTTTTTTTGATTTTTTGGGGCTCGTTTGGACATTTTTATGCATTAACTGAGTTTTTAATGCATTTTATGTGCATAATTCAAATTTGAACTACATGCACATGCTCCAGTGCATATAAATTGGTTGAAAAATCAAATCTGCGTACTTGGGTGCATGCTTAGGTCCCATGCAAGAAATGGGAATGAATTTCAAACACCAGGGCACCGTTGATTGCCGGCAAAACATTGAGATGCATGGTTTTTAAATTCTAGTAAATCCAAAACTCGTCGGAAATTCATGAAACTTGGCATGCTATCATGGAGCGGCATCAACTTGCCGTGGTACAAATTTTGTCCCATTTGGGGCAGGTTTGGGTATATGCTTCTCACAAACCGAAGCTTCTCACAACAAGCATGATGGTTTTCTGTAGGGAACGTCCTACCTTTGTGGACGAAACGATATCCATTGCCTCTTATTGCTTTCAAATTTCTTTCTCGTGTCAACATAGAACAACAGGAGTGTTGTGTGATTTTTTGTGATTTTTCAGGGTTCGTTTGGACATTTTATGCATTAACTAAGTTTTCAATGCATTTTATGTGCATAACTCAAATTTTAACTACATTCACATGCTCCAGTGCATATTGGTTGAAAAATCAAGTATGTGTCCTTGGGTGCATGCTTAGGTCCCATGCAAGAAATGGGAATGAATTTCAAACACCGGGGCACCATTGATTGCCGGCAAAACATTGAGATGCATGGTTTTTAAATTATAGAAAATCCAAAACCCGTCTGAAATTCATGAAACTTGGC
Source organism: Triticum urartu (assembly GCF_056163025.1). Classification (NCBI taxonomy): domain Eukaryota; kingdom Viridiplantae; phylum Streptophyta; class Magnoliopsida; order Poales; family Poaceae; genus Triticum; species Triticum urartu. The sequence continues at coordinate 275,806,583 of NC_141879.1, read as the reverse complement.
ATGCTATCATGGAGCGGCATCAACATGTCGTGGTACAAATTTTGTCCCATTTTGGGGCAGGTTTGCGTATTTGCTTCTCACAAACTGGAGCTTCTCACAACAAGCATGATGGTTTTCGGTAGGGAACGTCCCATCTTTGTGGACGAAACGATATCCATTGCCTCTTACTGCTTTCAATTTTTTTCGCGTGTCAACATAGAACAACGGGAGTGTTGTGTGAATTTTTGTGATTTTTTGGGGTTCATTTGGACATTTTTATGCATTAACTGAGTGTTCAATGCTTTTATGTGCATAATTCAAATTTGAAATACATGCACATGCTCCAGTGCATATAAATTGGTTGAAAAATCAAATCTGTGTCCTTGGGTGCATGCTTAGGTCCCATGCAAGAAATGGGAATGAATTTCAAACACCGAGGCACCGTTGATTGCTGGCAAAACATTGAGATGCATGGTTTTTAAATTCTAGTAAATCCAAAACTCGTCGGAAATTCATGAAACTTGGCATGCTATCATGGAGCAGCATCAACATGTCGTGGTACAAATTTTGTCCTATTTGGGGCAGGTTTGGGTATATGCTTCTCATAAACCGGAGCTTCTCACAACAAGCATGATGATTTTCGATAGGGAACGTCCCACCTTTCTGGACAAAACGATATCCATTGCCTCTTATTGCTTTCAATTTTTTTTCTTGTGTCAACATAGAACAACAGGAGTGTTGTGTGAATTTTTGTGATTTTTCGGGGTTCGTTTGGACATTTTATGCATTAACTGAGTTTTCAATACATTTATGTGCATAATTCAAATTTGAACTACATGCACATGCTCTAGTGCATATAAATTGGTTGAAAAATCAAATATGTGTCCTTGGGTGCATGCTTAGGTCCCATGCAAGAAATGGGAATGAATTTCAAACACCAGGGCACCGTTGATTGCCGGCAAAACATTGAGATGCCTAGTTTTTAAATTCTAGTAAATCCAAAATTTTGTTAACCATACACGTGACGCCACGTGTCTTGGTTTTAATGGCTGTAGGAGGTGCCGTGTCGACAGCTGCTTGACCTTGACTAAACGGGAGGCGTGTGAGCGCCGTCTGGTGCACAGGCTGACTGAGAGGCATGCAAGCTGTCCTTGAGTGCGCAGGCTCACCGAGAAGCGTGGGAGCTATACGGTGCACATGCTCACTTGGAAGCGAGCCCTTTGACTTCCACGGCCGCCCGCCTTGCTCGCATCCTCTCCATTAATGGCGCCCAAGCTGCAGTTTAATTCGCTTTTAAAATATAGAACACTCATCGCAAACGTTTTAGTTAGAACACCCATATGCAATCCAACAGCTTCCCCAGGAAACCAAGAGAAAATGTGCCGAGCAGGATTTCTGCAGCTCTTAATCGCAAACGTTTTAGATAGAACACCTGTATGCAAAGTGAGAGCAGCGTAGGATTTGTGCATCCCTTCAACAAAAATGATTGTTTGGATGACCCATGTGGAACCACATACAAACAATTTGGTAAGATTTGTCAATCCTTGTAACACTGCGATTTGTCAAAATATGAAGCTAAAAATCACTAGTAGTATCTAATTTTTGCAACTAAAATTCAGTAATTAAGCATATATTTCATTCATAAGCAGTCGTTCTTAATTGGGGACCTAAGCAGTTGTTCTTACTTGTTGCGGTTCAGCTGTCGAACGCCCTCTGCAGCTCCAGACGACCCCTCTCGAAGCGGTGGTTCTCCTCGTAGATCTCCTGATTCCTCGCCTCTGAGGTGGCGTGTGCCGCTGCCACTGCGGCCGTAAGGCTCTTTGCGTGCTCGACGAGGCGCTCCTCCTCCTCCCATAGGAACTCGGTGTAGCGTGCAAGGTCGTTGTCGCACATGCGGGCATCAACCTCCGCCTCCCGCCTTCGGGCGGCGGTGGCGGAGCGGGTGATGACCCCGGCGGTCGACGGTGGGCTGGCGGCCACGGCGGCCGATGACGGGGTGGCGGCCACGACCACCACCTCCCGCCTTCGGGCTGCGGTGGCGGAGCAGGTGATGGCCATAGTGGCCAGCACTGGGGTGGCGGCCACGATGGCCATCTCCCGCCTTCGGGCCGCGGTGGCGGAGGGGGCGATGGCCCTGGCTTTCGACGGTGGTGTGGCGGCAACAGCTGCCGACGGGCACCGGCGGAGGAGCGTGTGGTGGGTGTTCCGCGCACACCCAACAGGGACGCCACGCGCACTACACTATGCCGGGGACTACGCCGCCGCCACGGTGTAGGCTCCCAGTTGGAGCTGTCTTCTGATGATAGCGGAGTGGCTGAGCGACGATGATGGACCAGTGCCATTGGCGAATGTGGGATAAGGAGACGAGATAAGCTACAAGGATGGAGGGGGAAATGCGACGCAGGACTCGCCGGCCGTGAGGGTTTTTATAGCTAGCCGGTAAGCATTGGGTTTTTGGGGGATTTCACCGAGTCGGGCGGGAAGCTTGCGCGGGAACCTGCGAGGTTGCGTGGGAACGGGCTCACCGACGATTCATTGGCACCACTGTTTGGCAAAAAGAACGCCCCCACACGCTGCGCAAGCCTGCGTTGTAAGCCGTCTGCGGCAGCGGGGTGACAAGACGTGCGAGAGGAGGACGAAAGGCCACGTACACATACGGTTAATAAAAAAAGTTTGCAATTTAATTACCTACTATACCACTGTCCTGGTTTATAAGTATGATTTAACTAATAAAATATGAATGCATGTCGCCAAAGATCATATAATTGGATTTGTATTTGAACATAATTTCCAATTATATAATTTTTAAAACATGCATTAACATTTTGTTGGTTAAATTTGAGGGCAAAGTATGGCACATAATGTAAAGGAGACTATAAACTAGACGGAGGTGGTACCACATGGCCGCTCTCTACGCAGCGACGCAACTGTTGGCTGGCTTGTAGGCGACCATTTGCTGCGTGTTCAATTGCTCCAAGTGTGTGGTTGCTTGCGGTTCAGGCGGCCGCGGCGCGCTCTGCTCGCGTCCCGCCGCGCGCGCTCTGCTCTTGCGTCCCTCCGGGTGCTCTGCCCTCGTCCCTCCATGCGCACTGTCAGTGTTTTGGGCCGGTGCACAATCACGCACGTTCGTGTGCAAGCGGTTGCGCTGGGCGCAGCACGATGATGCAGTTACCCGCTGCAAAAACGGCCATGCGGATGTGCCGAGAATCCACGCCGCCCGGCCCGCTTTTATTCCTGCGGCCATTTACCTTCATCTATCGTCTCACACGTCACAATAAGCACACCCACGAGTACACATACAGAGAGGACATCCAGCGGTTCCAATGGCGCTCCCCGTGGCTGCAATGGCGCTCCCAGCGGCCGACGACGACAACGGCAGGAAATTCACCACACATCACGTAGTGGACACCCACGTGAGGGGGAAGGCCCTCTCAGTGGTGTACATGAATGATCCGGTCTCGGTGGAGAGCTCCATCCAAACTATGGAGAAGTTCCTTGCCGAGGACAAGTATCGAGTGGTCGGCTTCGACCTCGAGTACACCATCGGTCGTGCCGGGCACGATCAGAAGGTTGTCATCGCCCAGTTGTGCGTGCGACATGACATCCTCGTCTACCACTTCCACCTTGCCACAAGGCCTTGCGAGCGTTTCTCCAGGTTTATCAATAGCTCCGACTACAGTTTCGCTACGGTCGACACCACCAACGATCTAAAAGCGCTCAAGGTTAGTGACTTGAAATGCCCGAATCTTGTCAACATCCAGCACCACTACAAGGTCTGGGGCAGCGACAAAAGCAAACTAAACTCCCTGGTTGAGCTCGCCTCGGCCATCATCGACCCCTACTACATGAAGATGAAGAAAGAGAGCAATAAGGACAGGAATGCCTGGCACAGTGTGTGGCATAAGAGACTGGATGAACAACATGTCAAGTACGCAGCCATGGACGCGTACACAAGCTACGAGATGTACATGCAGATCATTGACATGAGGAACTGTCTTCTTCCTGACCCAGATGAGGGATCGAGCCACATAGAAGTGGCGGGAGCGTCACAAGAAGTAGATGACTAGACGATCGTTTCTCCTACTTTAGAATGCATGCAATTGTTTATTGAGGTGTGTGCGAATGATCTGTATAGTCACTTATGTAATTGGATGCTTATTTCAGTTATATATATACATGTTATTCTACTGTAGACAGAGCAATTCACACGGCTTATTAGCAGCAATCGTCTGTGTTATATTGGTCATCGCACACATTTTAGATTATGGACCTGTTTGTTGCGTATCACACACATCTTGTTCAGTTGAACCGTTTCCATTGTGTTGCCTAATCACACACAATTCATCCCAGTGAACTGTATGTTGTATATCGCACACACCTTCATCTGGCTGCCTATTTCTTTTGTGCCTCCTCATCACAAACAGTTCATTGAGCTGAACTATATGCCCTGCATTGCACATGCAACTAAATTCTGAACTGTGTTTGATGCATCCTCCACCGCAAACATTTTGCACCTTTTTGACGGTTTTTACATCGCCGTTTGCGATTATGGCATCGCACACAGTTTCGTTGAAGGGTCTATGATTCGACTGTCGCGTTTGGACCATCCTGCAGTAGTGATACAAGCTCAGATGAAGATGAAGTTACATTACCCCAGCTAGGGGACATGCATGTGGAATTCAAGAAGTCAAGTCTCCCCAATAAAGTGAAGAAACCTAAGATCCAGTTTATCCCTTTTCATCTCCTGCAGTAAAATAAACAAGAATTATGCAGAAATATATTGACGTTGCAGCAGGAGATTGATGACTTGAAGGAGGAGAATTCCATCCTCAAGTGTAAGCTAAGGAGGAACGACAAGATCGCTACTACATCACCACCACCTTCATCATCACCAAAGGAGACTTCAGTTCAGGGTATGGACACTCCCCTTGGCTTGTGCCAAGCTTGGGGGAGGTGTCCCGGTATCGTATCACCACCACTATCTTTGCCTTTATCTATTGTAGTTCGATCCTTAGTTATCTTTTGATTTGGTTGAATAAAAGTATCCTTTCTTTTCAAGTGCTTGCTTAGTGATTTTTTTATGTAATCGTGTGCGAGATATATAATAAAGTTTAGTTTAAGTTTTTTCTTTACTTTCCTGTTCCAATAAAAAGAAAGGAAATAAATGGAAAAGATCATACACTATCTTATGGTAAGTAATGACATCACATAAGGCAGAGTATAAGTAAATTTATTAGAGATTGACAAACATAGCATTGGTCAATGATGCAATTCATGGAAGAATTAATAAGGGAAGAGAAGATTCACATGCAAATACACTATCTTGGACATCTTTTATGATTGTGAGCCCCCATCAAAATATTACATGCCAAAATTGTTGACGTTGGACAAGGAAGACAACGTAATGATTTATGTTTGTTCATATTCACATAGAAATTATATTGTCATAGATCCTTTATACTGTGGTGCTTTCCCCCATCTTTGCTAGCCAAAAATTCTGCACTAAGTATAGATACTACTTGTGCATCCAAAACACTTAACCCAAATCTTGTTTTGAGAGTCCACCATACCTACCTATGAATTGAGTAAGATCCTTCAAGTAAGTTATCATCGGTGCAATAAGGAAATAAAAATTGCTTCTAAATGTGTTAGATCATTTAGCGTAAGAGAAAATTGAGTGTTGCACGAACTTGTGATGGGAAAATAATAAAGGCAACATACTGCATAATAAATGTTGCTATCATAAGGGGCAATATAACGTGACATTCTTTTGCACTAAGAGATTGAGCATACAATCAAAAAGCGCATGGCAACCTCTCCTTCCCTCTGCGAAGGGCCTATCTTTTACTTTTATGTATTTACTTTTATGCAAGAGTCAAAGTATCTCTCTCTATTCCTTCTTTTCTCTTTTGGCAAGCACCATGTGGTGAGGAATGATCTAGGCACATATATCCAGTTAGATATGGGTGGGCATGAGTTACTATTGTTGACTTCACCCTTGAGGTGAATACGTTGGGAGGCGAAACTATAAGCCCTGATACGTCTCTGTCATATCTACTTTTCCTAACGCTTTTCCTCTTGATTTGGACTCTAATTTGCACGATTTGAATGAAACTAACCCGGACTGATGATGTTTTCAGTAGAATTACTATGGTGTTGTTTTTGTGCATAAATAAAAGTTCTCGAATTGGAACGAAACTTTTTGGAGAATTATTTCAGAATATATAAAAAAGTTTATATATTCTGAAATAAAAGTTCTCGGATTGGAACGAAACTTTTTGGAGAATTATTTCAGAATATATAAAAAAGTTCCATGGGTGAGCACAACCCACCAGGGCGCGCCTCCGCAGACCCTCATTCCAAGTCCATAAATACCAATTTTTCCAAAAAAAATCAGGGAGAAAGATTTAACGCGTTTCACGAGACAGAGCTGCCGCCACATCCTGTTCTTCATCAGGAGGCCAGATCTGGAGTCCGTTTGGGGCTCCGAAGAGGGGGATCTTCGATCTTCGTCATCACCAACCCTTCTGCATCGCCAATTCCATGATGCTCCCCACCGGGGGTGAGTAATTCCTTCGTAGGCTCGCTGGTCGGTGAGGATTTGGATGAGATTCATCATGTAATCAAATTAGTTTTGTTAGGGCTTGATCCCTAGTATCCACTATGTTCTGAGATTGATGTTGATATGACTTTGCCATGCTTAATGCTTGTCACTTTGGGTCCGGGTGCCATGATTTCAGATCTGAAATTTTTATGTTATCACCATTATATCTATGTTCTAGATCTGATCTTGCAAGTTATAGTCACCTATTACGTGTTATGATCCATAAGCCCTGGAGTGGCAGAAGTCAGGATACTTTCCGATGATGACCGTAGTTTGAGGAGTTCATGTATTCACTATGTGTTAATGCTTTGTTTTGGTTCTCTATTAAAAGGAGGCCTTAATATCCCTTAGTTTCCATATGGACCCCGCTGCCACGGGAGGATAGGACAAAAGATGTCATGCAAGTTCTTTCAATAAGCACGTATGACAATTTACGGAATACATGCCTACATTATATTTATGAACTGGAGCTAGTGCTGTATTGCCCTAGGTTATCATTGTTATATGATCAATATCATCCAATGAATTCACTAATCCAATGCCTACGCATTTCTCTTATATTTTTTTTGCTAAGTTACTCCTGCTATCATTATTGTTACACTTGCTACAAAATCATTGCTATCACTTTTACTGTTACTATTGCTGTTGCTAGTACTATCAAAACTATCAAACTACTTTGCTACTGATCACTTTGTTGCAAATAATTAATCTTCAGGTGTGGTTGAATCAACAACTCAGCAGCTAATACTTGCAAATATTCTTTGGCTCCCCTTGCGTCGAATCAATAAATTTGGGTTGAATACTCTACATCGAAAACTGTTGAAATCCCCTATACTTGTGGGTTATCAAGACCTTTTTCTAGCACTGTTGTCGGGGACCATAGCTATATTTGTTAAGTTACTTGGGATTATTATCAATTTATCACTGTGAAGAATCTGAAGGATACCAAGACTAAGATACTTCCCTCTAAGACAAGGGGAGGTAAGGAACTGCCATCTAGCTCTGCACTTGATTCACCTTCTATTTTGAGTAAACTTGCAACACCACCACATGCTATTAATTCCGATATATCGCAAGTTATTGATGATGCTACTTCTATGGATAATGCTTATGATGATGCTAGTACCTTGCTTGATGATAATGTGCCACTAGGTGATTTCTTGATGAACAAATTGCTAAAGCTAAAGAGAATGAAATTACTGAAATTGATGAAATGCTTGAAACTAAAAATCTTGAAATACCTATTAGACATAGTCCTCCTAGATATGAATTGCCTAAGATACCGGAAGGTTATGTTATGGATGAGGAGACAACTAGAGACTTTCTTGCTTGCAATGATAGAGATGATCTTAAGAAATTATTATGCAAACTGAAAGAAAAATCTTTGAATGCTAGAATGAAATGTGATCCTAAGTTTGCTACTTCGCCTATATTTGTTGATGATAAGGATTATGAATTCTTTGTTGACCCAGAGTGGTGGATTCTGATCCTTTTCGTGGTTATGAAACTGAAACTGTTGTGGCACACCTTACTAAGTTGAATGGCATAGCCACCCTTTTTGCTCATGATGAGAAGATTTGCTATTATTATATTCTCAAATTATTTTCGTTCTCATTAAAGGGTGATGCTAAGACTTGGTAAAATACTCTTGCTCCTAGTTGTGTGCGCAGTCCCCAGGATATGATTTACTACTTCTGTGAAAAATATTTTTCTGCTCATAAGAAACAAGCCGCCTTACAGGAAATATTTAACTCGGTGCAAATTGAAGAAGAGAGTCTCCCACAAGCTTGGGGAGGCTTCTCCAATTGCTTAATGCTTTGCCTAATCATCCTCTTAAGAAAAATGAAATACTTGATATCTTTTATAATGGACTAACCGATGCTTCTAGGGACTTCCTAGATATTTGTGCTTGTTGTGTTTTCGGGGAACGAACTATTGAACAAGCTGAAGAATTATTGAATAGCATATTTAAATTTTTTGATGATTAGACTCTTCCCGAACCACCTCCTAAACCCACTCCAAAGAAGAGGGGTATCTTATATCTCAGTCCTGAAGATATGCAAGAGGCAAAGAAATGTATGAAGGAAAGAGGTATTAAAGCTGAGGATGTAAAAATTTTACCTCCTATTGAAGAAATACATGGGCTAGATACACCACCACCACCTAAGGTGCTAGAGGTAAATTCTTTAATGAAATTCAATGACAATGACAATCCTTATAATATGCATCCCAGTCAATGCCTTTATGAGTTTGATAATTACATTAGAAAACAACACCACTTCAATGCAAATGTTATGAAGCAATTAAAATACAATTCTGATATGATTGCTCGCTTGAGTGACTTGTTATTTAGAATTTCAAATGATGTTAGAGGTGCAGGAAAGTATGGCTCTATGATTCAAACTCAACTAGAACAAGTTGCCAAATCTCAAAAAGAATTGCTTGATGAAATGAACAATAATATCAGTGATCATGCTATTAGAGTAATTACTAGAGGAGGTAGAATGACTCAGGAACCACTTTATCTTGAGGGACACCCTAAAAAAATTGAACAAGAATCTCAAAGAATTAATACTGATGCACCTAGCTAGTCCTTCTAAAAAGAAGAAGAAGAAGAAGAAGAAGAAGAAAAACTATAGGATTTTCCATGCCTCTAGCGAACCTAAAGTAGAAAAGCCTCCTGTTAATGATAATGATATTTCTACCTCTAATGCTGAAATTCAATCTGGTAATGAACACTCACCTAGTGATAATGAAAAATATAAAGGGGATGTTCATGAAGAGACTCCACCAAACAATGATAAAGAACCAGATAATGATGTTGAGATAGAAGTAGTTGTTGATCTTGATAACCCACAACCCAAGAATAAGAAATACGATAAAAGAGACTTTGTTGCTAGAAAACATGGTAAGGAAAGAGAACCATGGGTTCAAAAACCTATGCCTTTTCCCCCTAAATCAACTAAGAAGAAAGAAGATGAAGAATTTGAACGCTTTGCTGAAATTCTTAGGCTAGTCTTTTTGCGCACTCGCTTGACTGATATCTTAAAGATGGCCCCTTACGCGAAATATATGGAAGACATCATCACCAATAAAAGAAAGATACCTAAAGCTAAGATCTCCACCATGCTTGCTAATTATTCTCTTAAGGGTGGAGTACCTAAAAAACTTGGAGATCCGGGAATACCAACTATACCTTGCTCCATCAAAAGAAATCATGTGAAAACTGCTTTGTGTGATTTAGGAGCTGGTGTTAGTGTTATGCCTTTATCTTTATATAAGATACTTGATTTGAATAAACTCACACCTACTGAAATATCTTTGCAAATGGCTGACAAATCAACTGCCATACTTATTGATATTTGTGAGGATGTGCCCGTTGTTGTTGCAAATGTTACTATCTTACCTGACTTTGTTATACTTGAGATGCCCGAGGACGACAACATGTCGATTATCCTTGGTAGACCCTTTTTGAATACTGCGGGAGCTGTTATTGATTGCAATAAAAGCAAGATCACTTTTCATATCAATGGTAATGAGCATACGATGCACTTTCCGAAGAAACAATTCCAAGTGAATGGTATTAATGTTATTGAAAAATCTCCGACACTCACTATTGGAAGTTTTCAAATACCTCTACCTATTGCCAAAAATAAATATGATATACTTATTGTTGCGGATGTGCATATCCCCATTGAGGTAACTTAGTGTTTTATGAAAGTTCTTCGGTTTCATGCTAAACGAAGGTGGTTGTTAATAAGACTTGACCAACCTTATTAATGGATCACTTTCGAGAGGTATGAAGTTAATGAATTTAGTAGCCACTACTTTCTATCTTTACCTTCTATTTTTTTATTAGTTAAATAAAATAAAATGCCATGTTTTATCCGTTTTCTAAATTTCCCATGCAATAAAAAATGACCCAAAAATAAATGTTCTCAGAATGCTCTGACAATTTAATAAGATTTTTTCTGAATATTTCTGAATTTTATGCAAATAACACGAGAGGTGGCTGCACCAGGTGGGCACAGCCCACCTGGGTGCGCCAGCAGCCCCACGTGCGCCCTGGTGGGTTGTGGTCCCCACATGGGCCCCCTCACTTATCTCTTTAGCCCGTGTCATCACCTACTTCGAGAAAAAATCACCAATACTCTCTCTCTCCCTCCCTCCCTCTCCTCTCTCTCCCTCCTCTCTCTCTCTCTCTCTCGTGTTCTTGCTCTCAAACCCACGGATTTCGATCTCTTTGCTCGAAGCTCTGTCTCCAAAACTGTTTTGGGGGGTTGCTACTTGGTATGTGACTTCTCCATTGGTCAAATTAGTTTTTGCTTTAGCGGTTTATATTTTGAATAATTAGCTACTCTTGGTGCTGTTGTAGATGAGCTTGCATATTGAATTCTTAGAGTTCTAAGTAGTTTGAATGCTTGATATGGCCTCTATGCATCCCTATGAGTAGTTGCTATCAATCTTGTGAAGTTTTGTTCAGAAAAATTTTGTGGACTAAAAATTTCAGAATTTTGTTCATAGGAAAAAGATGAGTTTCTTTAGGAAGTTTGCTTCCAATAAGAACTATAAGGGATTTATTGGGGAGTCGTCGGACAATGACCTCTGCACCCGGAGAATGGCGGAGGTACGGCCGCGCGAATGGCCGCACAACCCATTCATGGATGGAGCCGGAATCCCTCAAGAGTTTGCACAATTTGCTGCTAATGTCGGCCTCACCGACTTCATCACAACTCAGTGTGAACAATATCATCTCCTCACAAATTCCTTTGTGCAAAGTTTTCATTTCTTAAGTAGGAATAACCCTCGTGAGGTGCAGTTTAATTTATATGCTGAAACCCATCAGATACCACTTACTGAATTTTGCGATATATGCTTGATCCCTTCTGACGGGGAATTAAGAGAGACTAGGCCCGTAGAGTTTGAGGGTTTTACCGCACTCTGACTATGGGGGATGAGAGAGGGGTATCGAGTGTCACTGCCACTACCTTGCATTTTCCTTTTGTGCATTATTTTGCTTTATTCATTGCGAAGTGTTTACTTGCTAGAGAGAAGGTTGGTGCACTCAGTGCCCCAGATTTCGCTGTCTTACGCCGCACACTTTATGGCGATAACACTTATAGCTTAGGAGTTATTTTGGCACGTCGCCTCCACCTTAATAGACCAAGGGTAAAATTCACGGCGGTATTTCTGTTACTCGCTTAGCGAGTCTCTTTAACGTTCAGATATGCTAGCATGATTATCCCTTACCCAAGGTTTACTTAGATCGCCAGGCTATGCCACATCATCACTTTATTGATGGAGAGAACACTACTATAGATGTTCCTTATAACCTAGTTTTTAGCGAAATCACTCAGGATGTTATTCCGCTACCTACACGTGCTTTGTTTGATTTTATTGCCAGGGGCGGATACAGGATCATGCCTGAGGACATTGTCGCCTACCAGAACAACTAGGCGGCATCAGAGGAGGAGCCTCAGGAGTGGGATGCTCAGGTACCCGCTCCACAACACTTCAACATAGGACCTGATGGCTTCTTCAAGTGGTGATTTCCAAGCTAGGCCAAAAGCCTAAGCTTGGGGGAGTACGTATTTCCATCGACATTACATTCATTGTTCACACATCTCATTCCAGTTGTCGATGCTCATACTTATTCATTGTATTATCCATGCTAGATTTATTTTCTTGCTTTCTTCTTGTGTGTTTGAAAAACTTTGAGAAAATCCCCCAAAAAATGTTTCTTGTTTCTTTTTGATTTTTCTTTCTAGCATAGTTAGTTGTAGTATTAAAAAGAAAACCCAAAAATATTTCCTTGTTCTTCTTTTGCTTGTTGGGAGCTCTCCCGTGTAAATAATTTTCTCGTTTTTGTTTTTCCTTTTAATTTGCTTTCTTAAATTAAAAAACTCCAAAAACATTTCAGCTTGTTTCTCTAAAATTATTTTCTTCTTTTTGAGTCGACTCCTATGAAAATGCCCAGTGGCTCTCATGTGCATTATAGTTGATCTAATAAAGAGCCCATATTACCTTGTCTTCTCCTTTTGAATAAAATGTTTGTAGATTCCAGCCTAGTCCACGACACTCTTGCACTATTATTATTTTCATATCATTCGGTTGTGCAAGTGAAAGGCAATAATGACAATATTTGACGAACTGGCTGTGGCAGGGAGAAATGGGTATGAACTCAACTTGTTCTGTTTTTGTAAATATGTTTAACCTAGTATCCATGATTCATCCTATTATGATTAAACATGTTTGTAATGACCCTTAGAGATTATAGTTTCTCATGCCATGCTTAAGTAGCTAGGAGTGGATAATGATTTATCTTGGATGTCAACATTGCGTTGAAATGATTGTGATGTAGTATAATGATATGGTATCCTCCTCTAAATGTTTGAGTGGCTTGACTTGGCACATGTTCATGCATGTAGTTGAATCAAAACCAACATAGCCTCTATGATATTTATGTTCATGGTGTTCATATCCTACTCATGCTAGTATCCAATGTTACTTATGCATAATGCATGGTCATGACTGTTTTCACTCTCTAGCTGGCCGCTTCTCAATATATTTGGTAGCCTTCACTTGTACTAAGCGGAATTACTGCTTGTGTATCAAAATCCTGAAACCCAAGTTATCCAAGATGAGTCCACCATACCTACCTATATGCGGTATTACCTTGCCGTTCTAAGTAAATTTGCATGTGCCACCTCTAAAAACTTCAAATAAATATCCTTTTTTGTGTGCCTGGATTATTCATGGAGTGACAAGAGGTAATCAGTATCTTCCATGCTAAGCGTGTTATTCTCATGATAAGTGTTTATCACTCATCCTTGCACGAGAGGGGCGGTAATAGGGATTCCCAGTCTCGAATTCAAAATTGCAAATAATTAAACTAAACTCCCCCGGGACTGTTGTTGGTATGGACGGTACCCATGATTCGGTTCACCGTGGAGTGTGTTTGTTGGTGGAGGGGGAGTAAACCTTTACTTTTTATCGCTTGGGAACCACCACTAATGTGTTTAGCATGGAAGATACCGATAACTAATGATCGTGAAGTAAACAAGAAGGGTGCATTTCTCAAAATTTCATTTACCTATGTTTAAAAAAATTGAGCTCTTGCACCGCTGCAAATCACTGCTTCCCTTTGCGAAAGGGACTATCTATTTACTTTTATGTTGTGTCATCACCTTCTCAAATAAGCGCCAGATTCTGAGAGCACTATTGTCATCCTCATGCATTGTGTGTAGCTAATGTTGGGTGCATCATGACTGGATCTTTTCTACCATGAATTACAATGTTTAGTTGCTCTCAGAAAGGGCTAGTGAGATACCACTATTGTCATATTATATCATGGTTCTTTTGACAAAGTGTTGTCATTTGAGATATCTTATTATTGCTTTCTAGTTGATTATGCCATTGATATGAGTTAATGTAATTTTTAAGAACTATTGTCGACATGGTTAGTCATGATCTTTGCTGAAAACCTAGGTGCTACTTAAGCTTATTTATGTAAACAAGAGCAAAAGAGTCCGTAAAAGTTTTTCTTTTTCACTTTCAGTTTATCAACTGAATTTCTTGAGGACAAGCAAAGGTTTAAGCTTGGGGAAGTTGATACGCCTCCATCGTATCTAATTTTCCTAACGCTTTTCCTCTTGTTTTGGACTCTAATTTGCATGATTTGAATGAAACTAACCCGGACTAATGATGTTTTCAGCAGAATTACTATGGTGTTGTTTTTGTGCAGAAATAAAAGTTCTTGGATTGGAGCGAAACTTTTTGGAGAATTATTTCAGAATATATAAAAAATACTGGAGCCAAGAATCGTCAGAGGGGGGGGGGCCTGGGTGAGCACAGCCCACCAAGGCGCCCCCTCATGGCGCGCCCAGGTGGGTTGTCCCCAGCTGGTGGCCCCATAGATCCTGATTCCAACACCATAAATACCTATTTTTTCCAGAAAAAATCAGGGAGAAAGAATTATCACGTTTTATGAGATGGAGCCGCCGCCACCTCCGGTTCTTCATCGGGAGGTCAGATCTGGAGTCCATTTGGGGCTCCAGAGAGGGGGATCTTCGATCTTCGTCATCACCAACCCTTCTCCATCTCCAATTCCATGATGCTCCCCATCGGGAGTGAGTAATTCCTTCATAGGCTCGCTGGTCGGTGAGGAGTTGGATGAGATTCATCATGTAATCGAGTTAGTTTTGTCAGGGCTTGATCCCTAGTATCCACTATGTTCTGAGATTGATGTTAATATGACTTTTCCATGCTTAATGATTGTCACTTTGGGCCCGGGTGCCATGATCGATCTGAACTGTTTATGTTATCACCATTATATCTATGTTCTAGATCTGATCTTGCAAGTTATAGTCACCTATTACTTGTTATGATCCGTAAACCCCAGAGTGATAGAAGTCCGGATACTTTCCAATGAGGACCGTAGTTTGAGGAGTTCGTGTATTCACTATGTGTTAATGCTTCGTTCTGGTTCTCTATTAAAAGGAGGTCTTAATATCCCTTTCCATATGGACCCCATTGCGATGGGAGGATAGGACAAAAGATGTCATGCAAGTTCTTTCCATAAGCACGTATGATAATTTACGGAATACATGCCTACATTATATTTATGAACTGGAGCTAGTGCCTATCGCCCTAGGTTATGACTGTTATATGATGAATATCATCCAACGAATTCACCAATCCAATGCCTACGAATTTCTCTTATATTGTTTTTGCTAAGTTACTACTTCTATCATTACTGTTACACTTGCTACAAAATCATCGCTATCACTGTTACTGTTACTATTGCTATTGGCACTACTATCAAAACTATCATACTACTTTGCTACTGATCACCTTGCTGCAAATAATTAATCTACATGTGTGGTTGAATTAACAACTCAACTGCTAATACTTGCAAATATTCTTTGGCTCCCCTTGTGTCGAATCAATAAATTTGGGTTGAATACTCTACCCTCGAAAACTGTTGTGATCCCCTATACTTGTGGGTTATCAAGCCCCTATCTTTCTATGTGTCCGGTTGAAACTTTTTGCTCATGTGTATGCGGTGAGTGTTGGCAATTATAGAAGACTATATGATGGTTGAGTATGTGGACTTGCCAAAAGGCTCCGATACGTGACCCTTCCTGAAAAGATGATGCATTGTAGTTGAAAAGTTGACTGAGAATATAGTTTGTTGGTTTTCAATAGAGTTTATGCTTTATACTTCGATGTTGTGATGAATAGTTACTTGTTCATGAGAAGTTTATGATAAAGGTTATTTGATAAAAGTTCTAAAGTTTGTTGCTGTTATAATAATATACATGATGCTTTTATTTCCGTATTTTTCTTTTAACGACACCTCTCTCTCTCTAAGCATGTGGACATGTTTTTCGATATTGATTTTGGCTTGAGGATAAGCGAGGTCTAAGCTTGGAGGAGTTGATACGTCCAGTTTGCATCATGTTTTCCTACTATTATTTATAATGTATTTATGCATAATAATGCTTTATGGAGTAATTCTAATGCCTTTTCTCTAATAATATGCAAGGTTTACACAAGGAGGGAGAATACTGGCAGCTGGAATTTTGGACCTGAAAAAGCTACCTCAGAGTTACCTGTTCTGCACATCTCCAAATGAGCTGAAACTTCACGGAGATTTTTTATGGAATATTTAACAATTATTGGAGCAAATAACTACCAGAAGGGGCCCACCGGGTGGGCATGATGACCCACAAGTATAGGGGATCAATTGTAGCTCAATAAGTAAGAGTGTCGAACCCAACGAGGAGCAGAAGGAAACGACAAGTGGTTTTCAGCAAGGTAATGTCTGCAAGTGCTGAAACTGTAAGTAGCAGAGTAGTTTGATAGCAAGATAATTTGTAATGAGAAATTAACGATAATAGTAGCAAAGTCCAGCAAGGTAGCCCAATCTTTTTGAGGCAAAGGACAGGCCAAAATGGTTTCTTATGATAAGCAAAGCGTTCTTGAGGGTACACGGGATTTTCATCTAGTCACTTTCATCATGTTGGTTTGATTCGTGTTCGCTACTTTGATAATTTGATATGTGGGTGGACTGGTGCTTAGGTGCTGTTCTTACTTGAACAAACCTCCTACTTATGATTAACCCTCCCGCAGGCATCCACAACTACGAGAAAAGTATCCAGAATAAATTCTAACCATAGCATTAAACTTTTGGATCCAATCGGTCCCTTATGGAATAGCGCATAAACTGGGGTTTAAGCTTCTATCACTCTCGCAACCCATCATCTAATTGCTACTCCACAATGCATTCCCTTAGGCCCAAATATGATGAAGTGTCATGTAGTCGATGTTCACATGACACCACTAAGGGAATCACAACATACATACTATCAAAATATCGAACACATATCAAGTTCAGATGATTACTTGCAACATGATTTCTCCCGTGACCTCTCACAAATGATAATCATGCTCAATATCAGAGGGGTATTAAATAGCATATTGGATCTGAACATATAATCTTCCACCAAATAAACCATGTAGTAATCAACTACAAGATGTAATCAACACTACTAGTCACCTACAAGCACCAATCTATAGTTCCGGTAAAAAAGATTGAACATAAGAGATGAACTAGGGTTTGAGATGAGATGGTGCTGTTGAAGATGTTGATGGAGATTGCCCTCCCAAGATGGGAGAGTTGTTGATGGTGATGATGACAATGATTTTCCCCTCCGGGAGGGAAGTTCCCCCGGTGGAATCGCTCCACCGGAGGGCAAAAGTGCTCCTGCCCAAGTTCTGCCTCGAGACGGCGGCGCTCCATCCCGAAAGTCATCTCCTTATTTTTTTTCTAGGTCAAAATGACCTATATACCGGAAGATGGGTACCGGAGGTAGGCCTGGGTGAGCACAACCCACCAGGGCGCGCCTAGGCTCGCTGGCGCGCCCAGGTGGATTGTGCCCACCTGGTGGGCCCCCTCTGGTACTTATCAATATATTCCATAAAAATTCTCCGTGAATTTTCAACTAGTTTGGAGTTGTGCAAAATAGGTAGCCTGATGTAGCTTTTCCAGGTCCAGATTTCTAGCTGCCAGAATTCTCCCTCTTTGTGTATACCTTGCATATTATGGTAGAAAAGGCATTAAATTACTCCAAAAAGCATTATTATGGATAAAAACATCATAAATAATAGTAGGAAAACATGATGCAAAATGGACGTATCAACTCCCCCAAGCTTAGTTCTTGCTTGTCCTCAAGCGAAAACCAAAATAAAAAACATGTCCACATGCTTAGAGAGAGAGAGGTGTCGATAAAAACAAAATACGAACATAGAAGCATCATGTTCATTATTACAACAGCAACAAACTTAGACATAAGACTTTTATCATAGAACTCTTATCATAGACTTCTCATGAATGAGTGATAACTCATCACACTATTGAAGTATAAAGCAAAAACTCTATTAGAAACCAACAAACTATGTTCTCACTCAACTTTGCAACTACAATTCGTCATCTTTTCAGGAAGGGTCGCGTGTCGGAGCCTGTAGGCAAGTCCACATACTCAACCATTACACATGAGCAAAACGTTTCAACCGGACACACAGAAAGATAGGAGGGGCTCGTGGTTTCACCTCCCAACGTATTCACCTCAAGGGCGATGTCAACAATAATAGCTCATGCTATCTATATTCAACTGGACATATGTGCCTAGATCTTTCCTCACCACATGATGCTTGCCAAAGGAGAAAATAAAAAGGAATAGAGAGAGAGAGCTTTGACTCTTTGCATAAAAGTAAATACATAAAAGTAAAAGATAGGCCCTTCATAGAGGGAATCAGAGGTGCCATGCGCTTATATGTCTGTATGCTCAACCCCTTAATGCAAAATAACTTCACGTTGCATTGCCCCTTGTGATAGCGACCTTTATTATGCAGTCTATCGCTTTTATTCTTCACCATCACAAGTTCGTGCAACGCTCAACTTTCTCTTACACTAAATGATCTCACACTTTTAGAAGCAACTTTTATTGCCTTTTTGCACCGATGACAACTTACTTGAGGGATCTTGCTCAACCCCTAGGTAGGTATGGTGGACTCTTGAAAATAAGATTTGGGTTTAAGGGTTTTTGGATGCACAAGTAGTATCTCTGCTTAGTGCTGAATTTTTGGTTAGCAAAGATAGGGGGCAAGCACCACATGTTGAAGGGTCCATGAAAATATGACTTCTGTGTGAATATAAACAAACATAAACCATTAAGTTGTCTTCCTTGTCCAACAACAACAATTTTGGCATCTAATATTTTGATGAGGGCTCACAATCACAAAAGATTTCTAGGATAGTATATTTATATGTGAATCTTCTCTTCCCTTATTAATTCTTTCATGAGTTCCATCATTGACTAATGCTATGTTTGTCAATCTCTAACAAAATTTTCTACTTATACTTTTCCTGATGTGGTGTCATCACCTACCACAAGATTAGCATATGATCTTTTTATTTATTTCCTTTGTTTCATTTATTTCCTTTATTTTTATTTATTTACTTTCTTTTTATTTGCAACATGAAAATAAAGAAAGCAGAAACTCAAACTAAACTTTATTATATATCTCGCACACGATTACAAGGATAGATCACTAAGAAAACTCTCAAAAAGAAAGGATCGAACTAAACTTTTATTCATCTAAAGCAAAAGATCGAACTAAAAAAAGTAAAGGCAAAAGATAGTGGGGACGATATGATACCGGGGCACCTCCCCCAAGCATGGTGGAAGCCAAGGGGAGTGCCCATACCCGATACTCAATTCTCTTTTGGGGATGAAGAAGGTGGTGGTGGTGATGATGTAGCTGATTTGCCTTTCTTCCTTAGCTTATACTTGAGGATGGAATTTTCCTCCTTCAACTCACCGACCTCCTACTCAAGCTCCAGTACCCTCTTACATAAGTCCTGCTTACATTCTTGCAAAAGGCGAAAAGGTATAAACTGAACCTTAGGCCTCTTTGCTTTATTGGGGAGGCTTGACTTCTTGAATTGCACATGCATGTCCCTAGGTTGAGGTAGCGGAGGTTCGTCTTAATTTTAGCTCGTCACATGCTTCTCCCTAGGATAATAGTCCTCCTCTTCCTCTGTGGTCCAGCCATAGTGCTCCACATCCCCATAGGACTTGGGGTTTGCGATGAAATCAGCAGCATAGCTCTCACCCACGGAGTCTTGGGACGACATATTTTCATATATGACAAGAAAGCAACAAGAAAAGAAAACAAAAGATTTCTCCACAATACGGTGGTCAATAGGTTCGAGGGGTATATAAATATTTTTTATCTTGGTAAACAAGCAAGCTGTAGAAAAACGGAGTCCGGAGGGTACCCTAGGTGGGCACAACCCACCTAGGCGCGCCCTGGTGTCTTGTGCCCACCAGGGTATGCTTCCTGGAAGTTTCTTATTTTCCTAATTTTCTAAATATTTCAAAACTAACAAAAAAATATTTTTGCGGATTTTTCAGAGTCCGTTTACTTGCCGTATCACATACCTCCTTATTTTCTCGATTCTAGAGTGTTCCGAAAGGACTCTTTTATGTGTTCTTCCGGTGTCATAGTTTGGATAATATTCCTTTCAACATCAATGGGCGTACCTGAGATATAATGTTTTATTCGTTGCCCGTTAACAACCTTCGGTTAGTACCTTCGGCATTATTTATTTTGATGGCTCCAGAACAATAAACCTCCTCGATGACATAGGGGCCTTCCCATTTTGAGAGGAGTTTTCCTGCAAAGAATCTGAAACGAGAGTTGTACAAAAGAACATATTCTCCTACTTTAAACTCACGCTTTTGGATTCTCTTATCATGCCATCTTTTGACTTTTTTCTTTAAACAACTTGGCATTTTCATAAGCTTGGGTTCTCCATTCATCTAATGAGCTAATATCAAATAACTTCTTTTCACCGGCAAGTTTGAAATTATAGTTGAGTTCTTTGATTGCCCAAGATTCTTTATGATCAAACTCAAGAGGCAAATGACAAGCTTTTCCTAAAACCATTTTATAAGGAGACATACCATAGGATTTTTATATGATGTTCTATAAGCCCAAAGTGCATCATCTAATTTCTTAGACCAATTCTTCCTGGACCTATTGACAGTCTTTTGCAAAATTAACTTTATTTCTCTATGCTAAGTTCAGCTTCACCACTATACTGAGGATGATAAGGTGATGCAATTCTATGGTTAACATCATACTTGGCAAGCATTTTTACGGAAAGCACCATGAATAAAGTGTGAACCACCATCAGTCATTAAATATCTAGGGACTCCAAACCTTGTGAAAATAACTTCCTTAAGCATTTTAATAGAGGTGTTGTGATCAACACTACTGGTTGGAATAGCTTCTACCCATTTAGTAACATAATCAACAGCGGCTAGAATATGTGTATACCCATTAGAGGAAGGAAAAGGTCCCATGTAATCAAATCCCCAAACATCAAATGGTTCAACAACAAGTGAATACTTCATAGGCATTTCTTGACGTTTACCGATGTTACCTATACTTTGGCATTCATCACAAGATAAGAGGAACTTACGGGCATCCTTGAAGAGAGTAGGCCAATAAAATCCAAATTGCAATACCTTGTGAGCAGTTCTATCTCCAGCATGATGCCCTCCATAAGCTTGGGAGTGACATTTCCGTAGGATTTGTCCCCATTAATGCTCAGGTACACAACATATAATAATACCATCTACTCCATCTTTATAAAGATGTGGGTCATCCGAAAAGTAATGTCTTAAATCATAGAAGAATTTTTTCTTTTGTTGATATGTAAAACTAGGTGGTAGATATTTAGCAACAATGTTATTAGCATAGTCCGCATACCAAGGAGTGTTGTGAGAAACATTTATTGCAGCTAACTACTCATCAGGAAAACTATCATCAATAGGTAGTGGGTCATCAGGCACATTTTCAAGCCTAGACAGGTTATCAGCTGCGGGGTTCTCAGCTCCTTTTCTTTTAGTGATATGTAAATCAAATTGTTGTGGCAAGAGAACCCATCGAATAAGTCTAAGTTTAGCATCTTTCTTTTCCATAAGATATTTAATAGCAGCATGATCGGTGTCAACAATTACTTTTGAATCAACAATGTAAGGCCTAAATTTATCACAAGCAAACACCACTGCTAAGAATTCTTTTTTAGTAGTAGCATAATTTCGTTGAGCACTATCTAAAGTTTTACAAGCATACTAAATAACATTCGGTTTCTTATCAACTCTTTGTCCTAGAACAGCACCAACAACATAATCACTAGCATCACACATAATTTCAAAAGGCAAGTTCCGATCAGGTGGTTAAACAATAGGTGTAGAAATTAAGGCTTTCTTGAGTGTTTCAAAGGCTTCTAAACAATCATCATAAAAAAATAAAGGACTGTCCTTTTGCAAAAGATTCGTAAGAGTCCTAGAAATTTAAGAAACATCTTTGATAAATCTCCTATAGAAACCAGCATGACCTAGGAAACTACGAATACCTTTGATATCTTTAGAGCATGGCATTTTCTCAATTGCATCAACCTTAGCTTTATCCACTTCAATTCCTCTTTCAAAAATTTTATGACCCAAGACAATTCCTTCATTAACCATAAAGTGGCACTTCTCCCAATTCAAGACAAGATTTGTTTGTTCACATCTCTGCAAAACTCGATCAAGATTGCTTAAACAATCATCAAAAGACTTCCCATAAACAGAGAAATCATCCATGAAAACCTCAACAATATTTTCACAAAAGTCAGAGAATATAACAGTCATACATCTTTGAAAGGTAGCAGGTGCATTGCATAAACTGAAAGGCATACGTATATAGGCATAAGTTCCAAAGGGACAAGTATGGTCTTTTCTTGATCAGGTTGAAAAACAGGTATTTGTGAAAAACCAGAATATCCATCAAGGAAGCAAAAATGTGTGTGCTTAGATAATCTTTCTAGCATTTGATCAATAAAAGGCAGAGTGCAATGATCTTTTCTAGTTTCTTTATTTAGTTTTCTAAAATCAATTACCATTCTATAGCCTGTAACAATTTTTTGTGGAATAAGTTCATTCTTATCATTAGGAATAACAGTAATACCTCCCTTTTTGGGGACACAATGAACATGACTTACCCATCTACTATCAGCTATGGGATAGATTATACCTGCTTCTAGAAGTTTTAATTTTTCCGTTCTTACCACTTCTTTCATCTTTGGATTTAACCAACATTGGTGATCAACAAGGGGTTTAGCATCAGGTTCCATATTAATTTTGTGCTGACATAGAGTGGGACTAATGCCCTTTAAATCCTCAAGAGTATATCCAATAGCAGCTCGGTGCTTCCTTAGAACTTTCAATAATATTCTTCTTCATGCTCTGAAAGATTAGCACTAATAATAAAATGATATATCTTCTTTTCATCAAGATAAGCATATTTCAAATTGTCTGGCAATTGTTTTAATTCAAACACAAGATCACCTTTAGGTGGAGGATGACCCCCTAGAGTTTCAATAGGCAAATTGTGTTTAAGCAGAGGACGTTGTTCAAAGAAAATATTATCTATTTCATTTCTTTCATGCATATGTAATTCATTTTCATGGTCTAGCAAATATTGTTCAAGTGGATCAGTAGGAGGCATAGCAATAGAAGCAAGGCCAATTAATTCATCATTACTACGTAATTCTTTTTCATTAAGTTTTCTACCAAACTTGGAAAAATTAAACTCATGAGACTCATCACCAAAACTAACACCGACAATTTGTTTCTCACAGTCTATTCTAGCATTAACGGTGTTCAAGAAAGGTCTACCAAAGATAATGGGACAGAAGTCATCTTGTGGGGAACCAAGAACAAGAAAATCAGTAGGGTATTTTATTTTCCCACACAAAACTTCAACATCTCTAACAATCCCAATTGGTGATATAGTGTCTCTATTAGCAAGTTTGATAGTAACATCTATGTCTTCTATCTCTGCGGGTGCTATGTCATTCAAAATTTCTTGATATAAGGAATAAGGAATAGCACTCATGCTAGCACCTATGTCACATAAACAATGATAACAGTGATCTCCTATTTTAACCGAGAAAATGGGCATGCCAACAACAGGTCTGTGTTTATCCTTTTTATTAGGTTTGGCAATTCTAGCAGCTTCTTCACAGACGTAAATAACATGCCCATCTACATTTTCTTCCAAGAGATCTTTAACCATAGCAATACTAGGTTCTACTTTAATTTGTTCATCAGGTTTAGGTCTTCTAATGTAGCTTTTGTTTACCACAGTTGAAACTTTAGCATGTTCCTTTATCCTAATAGGGAAATGTCGTGGAAGTGTCACGGCAGATGTCCTCGTAGAAGGACTTAGTTGTGGAGCCATTGCGACGAGGTTAGCTTAAAGGGGTTAAATGGGACAAAGGACACGGGGAGTTTATACTGGTTCGGCCCCTTGCGGTGAAGGTAAAGGCCTACTCCAGTTTGAGGTGGTATTGCTAGGGTTTCAATTACCAGGGAGCAAACATGCTTTGCATGGCTTTCGACTTGTTGTTTCTTGCCCTAAACCACTGCCGGGTCGTCCCCTTATATACATGGGTTGACACCCTGCGACCTATAGAGTCCCGGCCGGCTCATAGAAATGTGTCCGGCTCGGTGACTTATCTTACATGCCTTACAATACAAGTTTACATATACATGGCGGTTTACACTTACGGGCCTTAAGCCGCCCCAAGACTTGGGCCTTTTAACAGGCCTATCTATGAACCACCATCCTTACTATATTCTTGGGCTTAACTTAGATAAACCGCCATAAGGGATGGCCCAGCCCCTCTTGGGCAGGTCATATGTGATAATCATATCCCCAACATTAGGCCCCAGGTTGATTTGAACTTGTTCATGTCAATCTTCAACTTTTAGAAAAAACCATTCTTCATCTTCCTGTGCCACGCTGTAACCTGCCATGACATCATCTCCGGCAATTAATATGATGCACGGCCCAAATAAATCTTTTTCTTAACTGACCCTTCTAAAAATCGAGGCGCTCATGCCGTGACATATCCACTTTTTTGTCTCCTCGATTCCCGTGTATGCCACTTATCCTTCTGGCCTTATAAATAGGGCCATGAGCCCACTTCTCATTCTCCCCCTTTGCCTTCTCTCCTTCTTCTTCCTCCTCGCGACGTCCCAGTGCACCGGAGCTCCGCCGCCATCAACCTTCATCTCCTTCATCGACTCCGGCTACTGCATCACCCTGAACAGATCAGAGCACTACGGCGCCTCTCCACTGTCTCGTCAGCACCAGTAAGTCTTCCCTTTCTTGCCATAGATCTGTCATTAGGGTTTCAGTGTTCGTCGCCGCCCTTCTTTTTTCTTGCTTAGATTCATGGATTAGATCCGAAAAACCACATAAACCTTACGCGGTAGCAGTTTTTAGCACTTATTTTTGATATCAGACCATATCTTTCTTACAATAGATCTCATCTGAACGCCCCTGCTCTTCTGCTGCCCCCACCTTAGGTTTAGATTTTATTCCATTTTTCTGAATAGCTGCAGATCCAATCTTATATCTTTAATCCACGAAACCTGTTTGTCTCGATACTTAGTAAAATTTTGCTCTTGTCAGATCCTGAATACCAGTACGTGTCATGGCGGCTTACATGTCCGGCTTATAATTACCCATATATCATCAGTCCTCACTTAAGCCGCCATTCTGAATATATATGCTGTAACTGTTCACCTGTGACCAATCTGATTTGAACTGGTCAAAATTTCCCTCTCTTTAGGCTTTCTCTCTTCACAATGCCACCAAAGACGTTCTATGCATGCAACTGGGTTCCCTCCATTGTCACTGAGGGCATGCTTAAAGACTTTGTCAAAATTGGATATTTGCCAGAGAAGAATGTCATGCACTATTGTGCCCGTGAACTAGGCGAAGAAAAACCTCAACTAAAGGAGGGCGAAGTCATTGTATTCACGGATCATATGAACCGAGGCTTCTCACCACCCGACTCTACGTTTTTCCGAGATGTCATGCACTTCTTCCAGCTCCATCCTCAAGACATTGGACCCAACTCCATGACAAATATCTGCAACTTTCAAGTCTTCTGCGAAGTATACCTTCAAGAAGAGCCTAGTGTTGAGCTTCTTAGAGAATACTTTTATTTGAACCGTCAAAATGAGTTCATGAACGGCCCTAGCTTGGAACTTGGTAGAATTTTGATTCAACGCAGAAGGGATGCCATCTTCCCTTATGCCTGCCTGCCGAGTCACCCAAAAGATTGGAATCAGACATGGTTTTACTGCAAAGATACTTCTTCGGCTGACGAGAATCCATTGCCGGGTTATCGCGCTGAACGTCTTGACCCGAAGCATGATCTTCCGGGAAAGCTCTCAGCCACTGAACATAGAAAACTTGTGCCCACCATAGCAAAAGTTAAAGCTCTGCTGGGAAACGGATTAACCGGCATTGACTTAGTTCGATGCTGGGTTGCCTGGCGGATCATATCCTTGAGTCGTCGGCCTAGCTTAATGTGCGCATACACAGGTGGTACAAAGGATCCACTACGCCATAGCCCTTTGTGTCTGTCTAATGACGGAATTATTGAAATGACAAAAACACTTCTGAATGAAGATTCTAAGGACTGCAGCAAAGTGGGTCTAAACCCTTTCTGCAAACTTAACCCGCCACCGAATGTGAGTCTCTGAACTTATTTATCTTTACCTCATTATTCAAACATTTTGCTAACTCAATTTTTGATGACTTCTACAGGATAAGTCTGATTTTTGGAAGAAGTCATATGATCGTGAAGCTACCAAGAAGGCCAGAGCTGCCAAGAAAGCCGCCAAGAAAACCGTTAACAAGACGACCAAGAAAAAGAAGAAACCAAGCGCCTCTGATCTGCTTAATCTGGATGACACCTCTGAGCCGGAGGTAGCCCTTGACTCTCTTGGCTTGTTTTTCAATCACCTTATTGACACTGACTATTATCAGGATGACACGGGAGCCAGCCAAGTAGCTGAAGAAGAGGTAACTATTATTTCCTCCGGCTCAGACCCTTTGCCAAGACAGAAACTTTGGCAAGTAACCCAGAAAGTAAGGTTTGCACACCCCTTGCCTTATTTAGATCCTCACTTTCTTTTGAAACGACAGCAACACGAGAATCGACGTCAGACCCAGACCAGTGGAGGTGAAGAATTGTCCTCTGGTTTACCAAACACCTGCTCCTCGAAAACGGCGAAACGAGGTTCTTTTTTAACTTGCTCCTTTAACCTGCTGGCAGATCTTATTTGCCTGTCACCTAACTCTGTTAATGACTATTGACCAGGAACTTGCCTATTCTTCCCCTAGCGACTCATCGCAAACTGAGCTGACGGCTTTTAAAACTACCCCTATGTAATAGCAATTAATTTTACTCTGTAACTCTTTATACTCTTATATATAGACTGACCTATCATAACCCGTGCAGTGGTCAAGCAAAGCCTAACAAGAAGGCGAAGGTGACCAAGCCAACTGAGGCACCTGAAGTTTCTGAGCCGGAGCAGCATGTCCCTGCACCTGAAGCTTCTGACAAACAGCCAGAAGAACCTGCCACTGATACTCCACCTGAAATTCCTGACCTCTCCCATGATCATCTGGATGCCAATCCTGTGCTCACTGAACCATCCAATCCACTTAAGCCGCCAGAAGAACATGGTGAAGATGTTATCATTACTAGCACCAGCTTCAGAGAACCGGGACGTCCAACCATCTTGGCCAAGCACTCCGCTAAAGACGAGTTCGTTGAGAGGCGAAAATGAAATTTGACATTGCTGATTACTCTCAACTGACCGTCAATGAAGTATTCTCTGGTTATCTTAACCAAGTTCATTCCAGTCGCGACCTTGAGATTGATATGGTGAAGCAGATGCAACAGAAATATGAGGTATGACTTCCAGCTTTAAATAAGTTATGTACATCCTGCCAGCCCCCAAGTCTACTGGCTATGATAAGATTGAATAGGCTGTAGACTTAGAAGAATCCATAAGCTTCTGTCATAGACTCCCTCAAGTCCTATTTAAAACTAAACCGGATGTTGAAACTGTTTAATTTTGCATCCGTAGTCCCCAAGGGCCGGTTTAATCAGCATGAATGAGCCGGTCCTATTTATCATTGTGTAAGAAAATTAGAGCTTAACTGCATAGTCCCCATGAGTCGGCTGAAACTGTTTACAGCACATCCGGCTCATCATTAATAAGATACGAGCAATATGCATTAGCCCCCAAGTGCCAAGTAGTGTTGCTTGCAAAGTGCTTGGGACCTTATTCATAAGAGTCGTTTCCTTGAAATATTGCTTTGACAGACATTAGCTCCCAAGTGCCAAGTGTTGTTGCTTGCAAAGGACTTGGGACTTATATTTTTGTAAGCCGCCGTGAATATGTTTGACAAGTATGCGCTTCATGTAGGCTGCTACTGCTGAACTGGAATCTCAATTAAATGATGCAAAGACCCGGCTGGCAACTCAGGAAACCAAGACCCAAAAAGCTGAGTCAAATTTCCAGTTTAGCGTGACTGAGTCGGAAAAACTGAAGACCAATTTTGAGGCGGAGAAAAATACTTGGGATCAAGAAAGGTCTGCCTTAATACAGCAAGCTGAAAAAGTAGAAGCAGATCTTCAAGAGGTAACCACTGAGCTTATCGGCTTAAAACACCGTGTATCTCAGATGGTTTCCGCTATCTTTGGTGAGTCGCCTTGCTATTCATCCAAAGTGGGTACTTGTCACAGTAATATAAACCGCCCTTTAACCGATCTGTAATGCACTCAGGTCCCAGGAGCAGAAACCTTAGCGAGGACACGCTTGTGAAGCTCAAGGCGGTCTATACTCTTGTTGAGCAGCTGTATACTGGAGCTTAGCGTACATTGGCTACCATCTCCCCGGCTAATCAAGGACCCAATCTATTAAGTGATGTGTTGAAGAAATTGTCAATCCTGCCCACCAGAATTCAAGAGATAAAGCAGTCTTGTGCGAGAGCCGGTGCTGTGACAGCTTTGAGCCATGCAAAAGCATGGGTACCAGAGTTAGACCCGGCCGACGTAGCCAGTGGATATCCAAGTCTGAAGGAAGATGGGACTTATTTTGATCAACAAGACTTCGCCGCTTGTGTTAAAGCAATCCGTCCTCATGTGATAGTCGTTGCTGAAGAAAGCAATCTCTCCAAATATCAGCTGGCTTACGACGCAGAGAACCAGAAGATGCATACTCCTGCGTATAAAGTGATGGATTTGATTCCTCCAATTCGTAAGCACACCTTCGCCCCTGAAATTGACCCGTCCAATCTTACTGATGACGAAGCTGAATTCTATGCCTTGCACGGCTTTGATTGGTCAAAACCAAACTTCCAGACAGCGGAGGAGGATGAAGAACCGACAAGGGATGACCAAGAGCCACGCCAAGAGGAATGAACCGCCGGGCGGTTGATACCTTTGATTTTTGAAAACACTTGATCTCATTCGGCTCATGAAACCATGTAATAGGGTAGCAAAACTTGAATCTGCTGTGCCATTGTGCACGTTTCTGCCTTTTGCTTAATATTGCTTATCCGTTGGTTTAAAAACCCTTATAAATATGATAGTCTTTGACTTATGCAAACCTGAATGATTATTATCCTGCACTCAAGGAAAGTACAAGTGCCCTGGCGGCTTACCGCCGGGCGGGTCATGACACCAAATTAAAGCCACTAAGGACGGAAAGTCCATAACTAGGGCCGATCTGACAATTGTTAAATAAGATGTCATACCTGTAGTATATGCTTAGACTACCGGCTTATCACCTTCATGCAATTATAGGTGTTAGAGCTATAACTCTAAAAATAGGAGTATGATACTCTGGCGACTTAAAATCTGTCCTCCTGACGGGTTGTAAACCCCAAAGTATGCTTCAAATATGAGTCGTAAACAAGGCAGCTAGGCCCTACTTGCAAAAAGTAGAAGGCAACGAAAAAACCATATAAATAGTACAAATAACAAATCAGAAGAAATTCAAGGCTTTTGTAGGCTGCCAAGCCAAAGTGTCTTCTTCAATGAAACTAGCCGGAGCTACTGGATTGTTCGTGCGTTCTGTGAGCCTGAC
The DNA here is from genome assembly GCF_056163025.1 of Triticum urartu. Lineage (NCBI taxonomy): Eukaryota > Viridiplantae > Streptophyta > Magnoliopsida > Poales > Poaceae > Triticum > Triticum urartu. The sequence continues at coordinate 275,776,916 of NC_141879.1, read as the reverse complement.
TCACAGTGTGCCAAATCGTCATTTGAACCCTAGATAAAGTCTGGTCTTGCTCAAAGACTTATCAGGAGTACGCGGGGCCAGAGTAACAGCATACATCACGCGCCGATTTATCCATGTTTCAAGGAAGGAAGCTTATGAAGCTTGGATTCATCCCGACTATCTATAAACCGTGTTGTCGCATGACAAGCCGCCGTTTGAACCTTAATCGAGCTCAGATCTTGGTCGAATACGCCATAAAGACTGATTGTTTAAGTGTTCGGCGGGTCAATCAGGATGACCTGATGGATTTGAAGCAGCGGGTTATAGGTAGGATGACCCGGTCAGAGTTTGTTCTCTTTGGTCGAATACGCCTATGTTTAAACAAACCTGGTCAAGGGGGTAGTAACGCTATGTTCTCTTTGGTCGAATACGCCTATGTTAGAATAGGAAGCCCCCAAGTGACATGCTTACAAATCATGCTCGTTAGGGACCTATGTTTGAGCTATGTTGTGCATCCAACTCTCTTTGGTCCCTAAAACTTGGGCGTCGTGCCTCTTAAATGAATATGATGATAAAGACTCAGCTTTGAGGAAGCGAAACGACAGAGGCCCTTAATTGTCAGGCATGCCGGCTTTATTATACTGCTTATATTATATACATCATGTAACTATGTACATCATGAGAGCCGGTGGCTCAAGTATAGTAGGGCCAAAGATGAGCAATGTTCCATGGCCGACGGGTCTCCTCCTCGGATGTGCATGAGTCCTTGTTGTCTCAAACGTCGATAAGGTAGTATGACCCATTATGTAAATTCTTGCTGACTACGAAAGGTCCTTCCCAAGGCGGTGATAACTTGTGCATATCTGTCTGATCTTGGATGACTGGAGCACTAAATCGCCTTCTTGAAAGGTTCTGGTTTTGACCCGGTGGTTGTGATAACGACGTAAGTCTTGCGGATAAATCGTCGAACGAGCTGCCGCGAGATCACGCTCCTCATCCAATAAGTCAAGTGCATCTTGACGCGCCCTTTCATTGTCAGCCACAACATAAGCCGCCACCCGAGGTGAATCGTGACAGATGTCACTAGGGAGAACCGCCTCTGCCCCATAAACCATGAAAAAAGGAGTGTAACCCGTAGACCCATTGGGCTCGTATTGATACTCCATAACACTGATGGTAACTCCTCCACCCAACAACCCGGCGTTCTCTGCAAAGGAACCATAAGCCGGGGCTTGATACCTCACAGAATCTCCTGATTTGCTCGTTCTGCCTGACCATTGGATTGAGGGTGAGCTACAAAGGAAACGTCAAGCCGGATATGCTCCCGTTGACAAAATTCTTCCATAGCACCTTTAGAGAGATTAGTGCCATTATCTGTTATAATGTTGTGTGGAAAGCCAAAACGGAAGATAGCCTTCTTCATGAATTGAACCGTCGTTTCTGCATCACATTTACTAACCAGCTCTGCTTCAGTCCACTTAGTAAACTTATCAAGTGCCACCAAGAGGTGGGTCTTCTTATATTTGGACCTATTAAAGGGCCCAACCATATCAAGCCCCCAAGTTGCAAATGGCCAAGTAATTGGAATCATCCTCAATTCTTGAGCCGGCACATGAGCTCGTCATGAAAATTTCTGACAGTCGTCACATCTGCTTACCAAATCCTCAGCATCAGCATGAGCCATCAATCAATAGAACCCATGACGAAAAGCCTTGGCTACAAGAGATTTAGAGCCAGCATGATGAACACAATCTCCTTCATGGATCTCTCGTAAAATCTCACAACCTTCTTGAGGAGAGACGCAACGTTGAAACGCCCCTGTGACACTGCGATGGTGCAACTCCCCATTAACAATTGACATTGACTTAGACCACCGGGTTATTTGTCTTGCCAAGACCTCATCTTCTGGCAACTCACCTCGGGTCATGTAAGTCAAATACGGAACTGTCCAATTAGGAATAGCATGAAGAGCCGCCACCAATTGCGCCTCCGGGTCAGGGACAGCAAGATCCTCCTCTCTAGGCAATTTAACACACGGGTTATGCAAAATGTCCAGAAACGTGTTAGGCGGCACTGGCTTATGCTGAGACCCTAGCCGGCTTAAAGTATCAGCCGCCTCATTCTTCCGGCGGTCAATATGCTCAACTTGATAACCCTTGAAATGACCTGCAATAGCATCAACATCTCGGCGGTAAGCCACCATGAGCGGATCCTTAGAATCCTAAAAACTTGCTGAGCTACCAGATCTGAATCGCCAAAACACCGCACCCGGCTCATATTCGTTTCTTTAGCCATCCGGAGACCATGGAGCAAGGCGTCATACTCAGCTGCATTGTTAGTACAAGGGAACATTAGCCGAAGAATATAAGAAAATTTATCACCTCGTGGGGAAGTTAAGACAACTCCAGCCCCCGAGCCTTCCAACTGTCTGGATCCATCAAAGTGAATAGTACAATATGTGTCATCCGGATTTTCCTCTGGCGCCTGCAACTCTATCCGGTCATTGATGAAATCCACAAGTGCTTGGGACTTGATGGCTGTACGAGGCACATATTTTAAGCCATGAGGTCCAAGCTCAATGGCCCATTTAGCAACCCGGTGTCGGTGTCAAAACTGGCAGATCTCGGGTAGGGGGTCCCAAGCTGTGTATCATGGATCGATGGGTAACAGGAGATAGGGGACATGATGTTTACCCAGGTTCGGGCCCTCTTGATTGAGGTAAAACCCTACGTCCTGCTCTTGTTTATATTGATGGAGTATCAAGTACAGAGTTGATCTACCTCGAGATCATATGTTGTGGTCCAAAACCTAAGGGTATGATGAATAATATCATAATCATCCATTGACTAGCCTGGCCTCGACTTATGTAACATACCAGAGGCCTAGGATAACAAGAGTCCTAGTCGAATACGTCGGTGGAGAGGAGTCCTTGTCTTGATCACCAAGTCCTGTGGAATCTTCCTTGTATATGTCTTCGGCTATCCGAACTGGCCCATGAGTAAACGACCATGGGGGTCCTCGGCCCAGTCCAACTGATCGGGAGACGATGTGGTGAGTACCCCCTAGTCCAGGACACCATCAGTAGCCCCCTGAACCGGTCTTCAAGTTGGGGACGCTCCTCGATTCTTCCGAACTGTTCTTCATCTTCGGTCGTCGGTCTTGAAAACTAGTTCAACAAATCTTCCCATCTTCGATCTTGAGGATCGCCGAAGTAAATCCAAAGAGTTTACACGTCGGGTATCCGAGGAGCCCCTTTAAGTTCTCGGCCTTTATCAATGCCTTGTTATTTTTATGCCACACCTCGGGTTTGAAGTTGTTCTCGGGCGGCGGCGTCCTCTTGCGTCCGAGCTCTAACGCTGGACTACATTCGAGGTATCTTTTGCAGCCGAGCACCAACGCTAGACCGCTTCCGAGCTCCAACGCCGAAATGTATCCGAGCTCCAACGCCGAAATGTATCCGAGCTCCAACGCCGGACTGTATCCGAGCTCCAACGCCGGACTATATCCGAGGTGTCATAAATCACCTTGGTTCAAAAAATTTGAAGGAGTTTAGCCGAGCTTAATGCCGGAAATGCCCTCTATGGAGCCAGCCACTAGCACCCGAGCTTTATGCCGGACTGCTTCCGAGGTGGTGCACCACCCCGACTGCGGGCCGATTTTTTGTCAATATTTTTGATTGGTGCAATTTATTCTCTGCCGAGATATATAGCCAGTAGCCCTCAAGGTGTGTATCGGTCTAAAACCCGAGATGCACCTGAAGGATGACATAAGACCGCTGATCCCAGTAGCCCCTGAGACTCGGGTTGATTCACAAAATTGGCCTGAGGATCAACTCCTAGCTCGGCAGAATACTTCTGGACACAAAAAGCGGTGTGCAAATTCCTCGAGACTCAGGTTGGGTGCGGCTGACCAACCTGAGGATCATAATCTCCTCGAAATCTTATTGCACTTTAAATTTTCTACATTGGATTGTCAATGCAGTAGCCCCCGAGACACTGGTCGGGTGGCAACACTAGATCAGGGGATCGATACACCCCTTTCAATATTAGTTAATGATAAGCCCGAAGCCCAGTAGCCCCCGAGCCTTAATGTGGGCACGGGTGGCCGAATTAAGGATCGATATCCAGAGTAAAACCACAAATTATGTGTAATGATTCTACGTATCCAAGTACTTTACATCATTAATGCTCGGATCCACATTGTACAAAACTCTGTTGACCGATCATCGGCTTCAACCTCCTCGGGCAGAAGCCGGGAAGTGTTTGTCCTACTTTATAAAGCCGTTATAAGGGAAAAGATTTATGGAAAACAAGGCAATCTGGCCATACGGTTTTATAAACAAAGGTACGCGGGGAGATATGTTATATTACTTAATGTAAGAAACATCTTCCAAGGAAAATAGTCCCGCTATCGGTTACTTTCTTTGGGTCGTCATTCTTATCATGATCATGAAACCTCACCTCCGATCAATGTGGGAGGAAAATATTGAGGATTTAGTTCGGGGAAAGTTCCCGAACTCTGTGGTAATAATGAACCAAATTTTTTACTTCCGTCGTTGCCGACCAATGTGATCCTTTAAGATCGCTAGCTTTCGGCTTCACCCAGTCTGAGGTACTAACTCGGATGACCCGGTAGTAGTAATCACAGAGGTGCTCCCTTTACCGCCTAGCTGAACAATCGGGAATGTAGGGGTAAGCACAGGAGCCAGGCAACCCAGCTTGGCAAAAAATCTTAAGTCAAATTGATGAATATTTATGGCTTTATAACGATGATTACGGAAGGCAGCTCTTGTATATTAAATACAAATGATGATGATATGTTTATTTTGACTCTGTTGCGACCGTTTATCAGTTGAAAGTGGCCCATCGTTGGCTTCTACCCCTTTGTAGATACTACGCAGGGTGTCTCCGCAATAACAAGACAACCCTTAGCCGACGTCTTGGTGCCGAAGGCGGTTGTGTTAGCGGAAACGAGGCAATCAGATATGCGGGCTTTATAACTTTCACTTAGTCATAGGAGCTTTAAACTGGGGAAGCTAGCTATGAGCCCCCGGTTAGTGTTCGGCGACATCCGAGGTCAAGCCGTAAACACTTCGGCCAATGTTATGAACGGTCTGTCATTTAACATAGTCATCGGATCACTGACTAGTTTACGCTTATTGTGACAGTCAGTTTTCGGCTTTCTCCACTGAGGTGCTTAACCATGCGAGCTGGAAGAACAATTGCAGTGGCTCTCCCTTTGCACACCTAGCCAAACAAAGCGGAATGTAGGAGGCAACCACAGGAGCCGGGCAACCCAACTATTTGACCGAAGACACAATTCGAAACCGATGCATATTTAGCAATATCCGAGAATGGTTTTGCCGAATCTCTAAAGGTGTCCGGAAGTTGCACTGTGAGACTTGTGCTAAAAACACACAAATAGTTTAAAAGTGTCATAAGCTTGGAAAACCAAAAAACATCAGTAAAACTTGACGTCTGAACAAGATCAAGTGTTCGGTGCCAATCCGAAAATTGGAAAAAAGAAAAAATTGTGCTTCTGGGGTGCTTTAACATGACACACCCAATCTCAACACTTCAAGCGGGCCAGCCTACGGCTTCCAGCTCCTTATACCAAAGGCGGAGTACTTCTTCGAGGCCAGTTTAGCGAACTAAACTCGGGCGGATTTTTAGAGAGAAGACAGGCTATCCGGCTATTGACCATACACTCGAGTCGAAAAAGGAGCGGTAGAAAAAGACTTTGCAACGACGAAGAAGAAAACACATTTACTATAAAACAGCTCATATAAATTTTAAGAGCCCCCAAGTGACTTGGGTAAAATAATTTTATGTATAATGATTGTATGCACCGATGTACTTATATCATATATGTGTTCACCCGAACTTTAAACACGTCTTAACCGACCGTCGGCTTCTCCCTCTTCGGTCAAGGACCAAAAAGTGTCATGTACTCCACCTATCGAAAGTATCGACGGTGTTTCCGATAACCAGGAAATTAGGCCATAAGGCTGTAACGGACAAAGCACGCTTAGGGAACTTATGCTATATTACTAACGAAGTGTAAGAAGCATCTTCGAAGAAAATAGTACCTCCACCGATACCTTTCTTCGGTTGCTCATTGTTACTATGAGAATTGTGCAATAGATTTTTTGTACTCATGAGTTCCGTTGTGTGCCGACCATTGTTGGAAACAATAAGAGCGCTAGCTTTCGGCTTCACCCAGTCTGAGGTACTAACTCAGGTGACCCGGTAGTAACAATCGCAGAGGTGCTCCCTTTACCGCCTAGCCGAACAATCAGGAATGTAGGGGTAAGCACAGGAGCCAGGCAACCCAGCTTGCGAAACACTTAAGTCAACATGGTGCATATTGTGGCGTAATACACGAACAAGGAACGAAGCCGTACAAGTATAATCATATGCAAAAGGAAAGGCTTCACAAAGGAAGCCCCCAAGTAAACGGGGTATTTGAATTTGCTTGCAACAAACAAGGTTTTGACAAAGAAAGTTTTTCGCAAATGACTTTTTGTCAAAAAAGCATAATGCTTGGTCGAACCGAACGAAATTTAAAACTAAAGGTTTTTAAGCATGGAAGCGACTTAGCTGGTTAATGTGCTCGTTTTCGATGCATGACCCGAGCTTATGGCGGGACAAGGTCCCAGCCCCCAAGCCGGTCCCGAGGTGGCGGAGCGAAGAGCTCGGCACTCCAAAGTGGCGACATAGCACGGCCAATGCAGGCCGGCATTGTGATGCCGAAGTCCTCGGCGTGGCTTAATGAAGTAATGCCGAAGCCCTCGGTCCAGCCGAGGTGACGTGGTACGTCGGTACGCCAAGGTGGTAGCGCTGCCCGACCCGGATCCTTTACCTGTGCACAGAAATAGTGCAAGCCAAAGATAATAGGAATAAAAAAAATTGTTGCATAATTAATAATTTACGCAAAGTGAGTAATAAAAGAAATATGGCCTGTGTGCCGAACACTCGATGAGGTAGAGCTCTCTCAGCGATGCCGAAGTCCCCGAGGCAACCGAACATGTCGGTATGGCGATTCGACCAACAAGGTGATCACGTGAGCCGATTGGGATAACGACGTCGGCTTGCCAAAGTGACCACATGACACAGTCGAAGTCGATCACCTACACACATAAAATAGTGTGGTCCAAAAAGGATAATTGCTTTTTGCAAAAATAATTTATTGAAAGAGATGTGGCCTGGTGCCGAAGTCATGTCGATGCAGGGCGTCGGCGTGACGTGGTGAAGGTGTGGCCAAGCCTGAATTCGCAGGCCGGTCTGAGTTCCGGATGCGACATTCGCCGAACTATATACGAAAACTGACCGAACCACCACGTGACCGTTGTTAATGCAGTCACCATTTGATAGACCTGTGTACAGATGATGAAACAAACCAGAGTAATAATTCCTTGGAAAAAATAAACCCAAGAAAGAAAAATACTAGGATTAATAACACCTAGTTTATTTGTTGTAGCAATCTGAAGAAAGGTTACTTCCAAAATTGCGACTCGATCCGCACACCCATTGCCTGATGGGCTATAAAGCGACGACATGGTGATGCTAGCAAAGGTGGGCTCCCCGAGGCAAAGCCCCCGGTCCAGCTAACGTGACGAAGTTGGTCGGCTGGTAACGCCGAAGTCTCCGGAGTAGTTTGAAGAAGGGATGGCGAAGCCCCCGGTCTAGCCGAGGTGACAGAATAGGTCAGTAAGGAGACGTTGCAGCTGCCATGTCAGCCGAGGTGTTGAAGCAGTTCAGCGTGATGGACATTGGCTTGAAAAAGCAACATCGCGGCCATGCCGGCGCAGGTCGTAACTTGTGACGCGGTCAATGCCGGCTTGATGAACTGACCGTGCGGCGATGCTGGTGTGCCCGCTCCGTGTAATTCGTGGGGCGGCGATGTTGGTAATGATTTATACTTCGCGATGCCGAACTCTTGTTCGGCTTGCCCAAATGATGATCTGAAGAAGTTGAGATCGGCTCAACAAAGCGACGACGTGTCTAGCGCAGGTCGGCAGCCGTGGAGCAATGTTGACGGGCTGGTTTGACACCGGTGCGATGGTGAAGATCATATTGGAAAAGACCTTAAAATTAGTGGGATGTGTTTGGGAACAAAACACAATACCCCATACGAAACCTCGTTCAAAAAGGATGTCCGAAATCGCGTTCATAAAAAATATGAACTCGGGTCGGATTCGTTCTCGCACAGAAAATAGATCTGAAAACTGGTCCACTCATTGGAAGGTTCCCGGAGTTTGAACCGTCGGATCGAGCTAAAATTTGGAGGGGTGGTAGATATGGGAATTCCACATCAGATGAACAATTGGATCTTCCAAAGGACCTCCGAGCTAGGCTCTGGAGACCACGCCCTAAACTCGTCCGGATTCCCGTCCAGATTTGACAGGGCTTCGGTATATCGTAGATTGCCGGAGATTCCTCCATCGGAACTCGACGAAATTTTGCATGGCTGTTGTATACTTAATTACGCACAATTCCACCAAATAAATCGTCAAAGCGATGCTCAAGGAGGTGGTGGCAGCAGATACAGGTTTGTTGTCCAGAAAAACAACACGGCTGCCCGAGGGCAATGTTGATGTTGAGCCCCCGAGCTCCATGGACGATTACTCTACGATAATGATAGAGATCGGAGTTGATGTTGATGAAGGCCCCCGTCCGAACATGATGATCGGAGATGGAGCGCGGTCCTCGGTCGAGCCAAGGTGACCAGTTGAGCCGGCGACGAAGATGTTGGCATCGCAGTTAATCTGCGGGCGAGCCATTGATCCTTTGCCGATCACACAACGGGACTCTCAATGAAAGCACCATTGTCGGGGTAAAAACCAGCAGATATCGGGTAGGGGGTCCAAAGCTGTGTATCATGGATCGATGGGTAACAGGAGACAGGGGACACGATATTTACCCAGGTTCGGGCCCTCTTGATTGAGGTAAAACCCTACGTCCTGCTCTTGTTTATATTGATGGAGTATCAAGTATAGAGTTGATCTACCTCGAGATCATATGTTGTGGTCTAAAACCTAAGGGTATGATAAATAATATCATAATCATCCATTGACTAGCCTGGCCTCAGCTTATATAACATACCAGAGGCCTAGGATAACAAGAGTCCTAGTCGAATACGTCGGTGGAGAGAAGTCCTTGTCTTGATCACCAAGTCCTGTGGAATCTTCCTCGTATATGTCTTCAGCTGTCCAAACTGACCCAGGAGTAAATGGCCATGGGGGTCCTCGGCCCAATCCAACTGATCGGGGGATGATGTGGTGAGTACCCCCTAGTCCAAGACATCGTCACCCGACCTGTGGCTTCCCTGTTTTGAATGATGTCTCCTAAAGGGGCAGACCTAACCATAGTAATGGGATGACCTTGAAAATATTGTTTGAGCTTCCGGCTTGCCATAAAAACCCCATACACAAGTTTCTGCCAGTGTGTATATCTTGCTTGGATTCAATAAGTACGTCACTGATGTAGTAAACCGGCCGTTGAACCGGGTACTCCTTGCCTGCCTCTTTTCTTTCCACCACAATAGCTACATACAATAACAGAGGCTCTTTATCAATAGGGGCAGCAAGCACGGGTGGCTCAGCCAACTATTTTTTCAGATCCTCAAATGCTTGATTAGCAGCATCACTCCAAACAAAGTGACCTTTCTTCTTCATCATCTGATAAAGAGGAATAGCCTTGTCACCTAACCGGCTTATGAACCGGCTTAGAGCTGCAATACGACCCACCAGACGCTGAACATCATTGACACACGCCAGTTTAGCCAATGAAGTGATGGCCTTGATCTTCTTCGGGCTAGCTTCAATGCCTCTGTTAAAAACCAGAAACCCCAAGATCTTGCCTGCTGGTACACCAAAGACACATTTGGCCGGGTTAAGCATCATCTTGTAGACCCGGAGATTATCAAACGTCCCCTTCAAAACATCAATCAGAGTCTCCTTCTTTCTGGATTTTACCATAATGTCATCCACATAAGCATGAACATTACGCCCGATCTGATTATGTAGGCAATTCTGTACACACCGCTGATAAGTCGCCTGGGCACTCTTGAGCCCAAAAGGCATAGACACATAGCAGAAGGCTCCAAACGAAGTAATGAAAGTTGTTTCCTCCTGGTCCTTAACTGCCATTTTGATCTGATGATAACCTGAATAAGCATCCAAAAAAACTCAAACGCTCACAACCCACCATAGCATCAACCCGCCGGGCAAGCCTTGTTTAAGTCCGTGTAATCCACACACATTCGCCAAGTGCCGTTCTTCTTAAGCACCGGCACCGGGTTAGCCAACCACTCAGGATGGAAAACTTCAATGATAAACCCGGCCGCTAAGAGCCGGGCCACCTCTTCACCAATGGCTTTTCGCCTTTCTTTGTTAAACCGACGAAGAAATTGCTTAACCGGCTTAAACTTCGGATCAATGTTAAGAGTGTGCTCAGTGAGTTCCCTCGGTACACCCGGCATGTCTAAAGGTTTCCATGCAAAGATGTCTCGGTTCTCATGGATGAACCCGATGAGCGTGCTTTCCTATTTCGGATCCAGATTAACACTGATGATGAACTGCTTAGATGAGTCGCCAGGGACGAAGTCAACCATTTTAGTATCGTTTGCCGACTTAAAATTTAATGAAGGATCATGCTCTGTGGTCGGGTTTTTCAAGGACGTCATGTCTGCCGGGTCAACATTATCCTTGTAAAATTTTAGCTCCTTCGTTGCACAAACTGATTCAGCATAAACCGCATCACCTTCCTCACACTCCAAGGCCAGCTTGCGACTCCCATGCACTGTGATGGTGCCCTTATAACCCGGCATCTTAAGATGCAAGTACACATAACAAGGCCTTGCCATGAACTTAGCATAAGCCGGCCGCCCAAACAGGGCATGATAGGGGCTCTTAATCTTGACCACTTCAAAGGTTAAAGTCTCGGACCTGGGATCATGCTCGTCTCTGAAGGCAACTTCCAAAGATATCTTACCCACCGGGTAGGCCGACTTACCCGACACCACACCATGGAAGACAGTGTTTGACAGCTTAAGATTCTTATCTGTCAGTCCCATGAGACGGAAGGTCTCATAATAAAGGATGTTAATGCTGCTACCTCCATCCATGAGCACCTTAGTAAACTTATAGCCCCCAACCTGAGGTGCCACCACCAGAGCCAAGTGACCCGGATTATCAACCAGGGGCGGATGATCCTCACGACTCCACATAATAGGCTGCTCTAACCACTGCAAATAACGTGGCACCGCCGGCTCGACCGCATTCATGGACCTCTTATGAAGCTTCTAGTCCCGCTTACATAAGCTAGTGGTGAAGACATGATACTGCCCACTATTCATCTGCTTCGGGTTGCTCTGATAGCCAGACTACCGCTATTGTTGATTCCCCCGATTACTCTGCTGATTATAATCACCCTGGTTGCCATGGCCCTGAAACCCAAAACTTGAACTGCCAATGCCATGACCCGGACCATGAGAACCGGACCCTGATCCGCTATTCAGGCCATGGTGGCGCTGGATGGACTCCCTAAAGCTTCTCATTATGCTGCAATGTTTCCATGAATGAGTAGCCAACTTCTGATCCGTTCCGTGTTTCGGACACGGCTGATTTAACATTGCCTCAAGGTCGAATCCTGTCCTCGGAGCCGCTGTCCCTTATGACGCTGGTTATAATTGCGCGCACCAGTGTTAGCCACAAAGTCATTAGCTTTGCGCTTACCGTTGCCGCCCTTATTGGTAGAATTGTACTGTTGTCCCTTCATGCCGCTACTCTTCTTTCCTTTTCCCGATCTTTCATCCTCAGAGTCGGGGTCCTTGGTACCATCAGAGTTGGCATACTTAACAAGAGCTGCCATTAGAGTACCCATGTTGTTGCAATGACGCTTGAGCCGTCCAAGCTTCTGCTTGAGTGGAGTAAAACGGCAATTTTTCTCCAACATAAAAATCCTGAACCGACATTTATGTTATCTGAAGAGTGTATGATAGTCGAGACCTGGCGCACCCAGCTGGTTGTTGACTCGGCCTCGGCTTGAACACAAGAAACCAAATCCACGATCGACATAGGCTGCTTACACGTGTCTTTGAAATTCTGGATAAACCGGGCCTTCAGCTCCGCCCATGACCCGAAGGAGTTAGGCGGAAACCCCTTCAACCAGGTACGAGCCGTCCCCTCCAGCATCATGGTGAAGTACTTAGTCTACGCGGCCTCACTAACGTCCAGCATCTCCATAGCCATCTCATAACTCTCCACCCACGCCTCAGGGGGTTGGTTGGCTGTGTAATTAGGCACCTTACGAGGGCCTTTGAAGTCTTTAGGCAGACGTTCATTTCGTAGAGCCGCTGTTAGACACAGCACACTGAAAGCCTTGGAAGTTACACCTGCCTCAATTGAAGTTGTCGAGTAAACCAGCGCGTGCTGATGAGATGCCAGCTGAGCCGCCAGCTCGGCCTCCCGATGTGCTCTGCCCTGGTCCGCCAAATCATGTGCATTGGTACCATCGCGCGCTGGGTCGTGCCCATGAGGTCGGTTACGGTGCTGCTCTATACTCAAGACAACCGGTGAGTCAATGTGCCTATTGTAGCTCCAGCTTGGATGAGGGGTTGAATGGATATGGTCACGACTATAAGAGTAAGCCTGTTGCTGGACTAAAGCTATTTGAAGGAGCTCCCTAGCCCTTCGGGTTTCAACCGCCGCCGGAGTCTCACCCTCAACTGGGTAAAGCCGCCGATCGCGTCACCGCAGCAATCATGTTGTCCAAAGGGGTGGAGTAGTGACCCGGCGGTGTTATCATGTGTTGAGGCGGGGTGTTGTTCATATACGGAGAACCTGTCATGCGCGGTTGACCCGGCACCCCCCCCCCCACGCCTGACGCTTCAATCATCTGATTTACCATTAGCGAGTTACTGGCCCCAGCCCCAGGGGTGTTGAAGAGGTCCCTTTACTCATAAACTGAGGGCAGACGACTCCGGTATTTTCTCCTCAAAACTTCGTTCGACGCGTTCTGATCGACCGTGAGCCGGTATGAATCTGCTTGAATCCGCTGTGCTTGGGCACTTAAAACAGCTCGCTCTACAGCCATCCTAGCATTTTCTGCTGCTAATTCCGCCTTAGCATGTGATATCTCATCACGCAACTTAGCTATCTCTGCCTTGTGCTGTTCCTGGTTGTCTGGGGTCACCTCAACCTCCATCAAAGTTTCCAGGGCATCCAATAGATCTGTTAAGACTTGAGCCGGCGGGCGCGCTGAACCGCTCGCCCTGGCTGTCATTACCGCTGCTGCACTAGAAGTCACCACCGCGACGGCTATCGAACCAAGAGCCGGCTGGGTGCTAGCCATGAAGATCGCCACTCTGTTCGGCGGCTCACGGGGATCCGGAATATTGTCGCCATCGAAACAGCCCCCAAGCCGCCCGTCTTGTAGCTGATACATTGAGTTGGTCTCGCCTATGGAGTGTGGACGACTCATCATCAGAGCAGATGGCCGTCTCACCGCCGGAGACAGAGCCTTCCAAGTCGGCTCCATGGGTAAACCCAACGAAGACATGCCTTACGGCGGTTTGAGCCCGGGCGGGTCGTGCACGCTGAGCCGTCTCGATGATGTCGGTGCAGATGTCTGGCTCAGGGCCTGGCTCGTCGATCTTGCTGATGAAGATGTGGATTCCGTCGAAGGGGACCCGGTACCTGTACTCAATTCAGCCGGCCTCGGGGCCCCGGCCTGCATCGTCGATGTAGAGCTTGCCACGACGACTCTTGGTCATCCGGCCCATAGCGCATCCCTTAAGCCCTTCGAAGCTGCCCTTTAAGAACTCAAAACCACCATGCGCGAGCCCCACGGTGGGTGCCAACTGTCGTGGAAGTGTCACGGCAGATATCCTTGTAGAAGGACTTAGTTGTGGAGCCATTGCGACGAGGTTAGCTTAAAGGGGTTAAACGGGACAAATGACACGGGGAGTTTATACTGGTCCGGCCCCTTGCGGTGAAGGTAAAGGCCTACTCCAATTCGAGGTGGTATTGCTAGGGTTTCAATTACCAAGGAGCAAACACGCTTTGCCTGGCTTTCGACTTGTTGTTTCTTGCCCTAAACTGCTGCTGGGTCGTCCCCTTATATACATGGGTCGACGCCCTGTGGCCTACAGAGTCCTGGCCGGCTCATACAAACATGTCCGGCTCGGTGACTTATCTTACATGCCTTATAATACAAGTTTACATATACATGGCAATTTACACTTACGGGCCTTAAGCTGCCCCCAGACTTGGGCCTTTTAATAGTCCTATCTATGAACGCCATCCTTAGTATATTCTTGGGCTTCATTTAGATGAACCGCCATAAAGGATGACCCGGCCCCTCCTGGGCGGGTCATATCTGATAATCATATCCCCAACAGGAAAGGTGGTTTCTCAATATAAGCAGTAGGGGAAACTGGATCTACATTATAAATTATAGTTTCTTCTTTAATTGGTACCGGTTCTTTAATTGCTCCTTTAATAGGTGGGTGATATTTAAACCACTTCTCTTTAGGGGGATCAACATGAGTAGCAAATGATTCACAAAAGGAAGCTACTATCTGAGAGTCAAGTCATATTCATAAAAGATTTAATACAATCATACATAAGTTTAATACCTGACTCTTTACCTTCTCGAGTTCCCAATCTTCAGAGTTGCGTTTAATTCTTTCCAAAAGATCCCACCGGAATTCAATAGTCTTCTTCATAAAAGAACCAACACAATAAGTATCAAGCATGGTTGATCATTACGAGAAAGTCGAGCATAAAAATTCTGGATAGTAATTTCTCTTGAGAGCTCATGATTGGGGCATGAGTGTAACATTGACTTCAGCCTCCCCCAAGCTAGAGCGATACTTTCTCCTTCACGAGGCCAAAAATTATATATATATAAAATTCCGATCATGATGAACTAGATGCATAGGATAAATTTTTTGATGGAACTCCAATTTCAATCGATTCCAATTGCAGGATCCAATATCATCGCATAGCCTATACCATGCCAATGCTTTTCCCTTCAAAGATAAAGGGAAAACCTTCTTCATAACTTCATATCTGGGTAAACCTACAAGCTTCAACAATCCACAAATTTGTTCTATATATATCAAGTGCATATCAGGATGTTCGGTTCCGTCTCCTGCATAAGGATTAGCTAGCAGTTGTTCTATCATACCCGAAGGAATTTCATATTCAATATTTTCAGTAGGTGCAGTAGGTTGAGGGGTAGCTAATTGTGGTTCCGTTCGAGGTGAAGATACCCCGAACAAACCCCTCAAAGGATTGTTTTCCATAGTAACAAGTGACAATAAATTTCAGCACACTATATAAATGTTTCCTTACCAAATTCCACTTACCAAAGGCGCTTCACTCCCCGGAAACGACACTTGAAAATTGCCTTGATGACCCACAAGTATAGGGGATCAATTGTAGCTCTTTTTGATAAGTAAGAGTGTCGAACCCAACGAGGAGCAGAAGGAAATGACAAGTGGTTTTCAGCAAGGTAATGTCTGCAAGTGTTGAAACTATAAGTAGCAGAGTAGTTTGATACGAAGATAATTTGTAACGAGCAAGTAACGATAATAGTAGCAAAAGTGCACTAAGGTATCCCAATCCTTCTGAGGCAAAGGATAAGCCAAAATGGTTTCGTATGATAAGCAAAGTGTTCTTGAGGGTACACGGGATTTTCATCTAGTCACTTTCATCATGTTGGTTTGATTCGTGTTCACTACTTTGATAATTTGATATGTGGGTGGACTGGTTCTTATTTGATATGTGGGTTTGTTCAAGTAAGAACAGCACCTAAGCACTGGTCCACCCACATATCAAATTATCAAAGTAGCAAACACGAATCAAACCAACATGATGAAAGTGACTAGATGAAATTCCCGTGTACCCTCAAGAACACTTTGCTTATCATAAGAGACCGTTTTGGCCTGTCCTTTGCCACAAAAGGATTGGGCTACCTTGTTGCATATTATTTGCCGTTACCATTACTTGCTTGTTACAAATTATCTTGCTATCAAACTACTCGTTACTTATAATTTCAGTGCTTGTAGAGAATACCTTGTTGAAAACCACTTGTCATTTCCTTATGCTCCTCATTGGGTTCGACACTCTTACTTATCAAGAGGACCACTATTCATCCCCTATTCTTGTGGGTCATCAGCAACCTCTACTTCCATCTGCGAAGGGCCTATCCTTTACTTTTATGCAAGAGTCAAAGTATTCTTCCCTTTTCCCTTTTATTTTCTCTTTTTGCAAGCATCATGTGGTGAGGAAAGATCTAGGCACACACACACACGCACGCACACACACACACACACGCACACACACACACACACACACACACATATATATATATATCCAGCTGGATATGGGTGAGCATGAGTCATTATCGTTGACATCACCTTTTAGTTGAATACGTTGGGAAGCGAAAACTATAAGCCCCTATCTTTTTATGTGTCCGTGTTAAACTTTTTGCTCATGTGTATGCGGTGAGTGTTAGCAATCATAGAAGACTATATGATGGTTGAGTATGGGTACTTGCCAAAAGGCTCCGATACGTGATCCTTCCTGAAAAGATGATGAATTTGAGTTGCAAAGTTGATTGAGAACATAGTTTGTTGGTTTTCAATAGAGTTTATGCTTTTACTTTGATGTTGTGATGAATTGTTACTTGCTCATGAGAAGTTATATGATAAAAGTTATGTGATAAATTTTTATGATAAAGTTTGTTCCTATTATAATAATATGCATGATACATCTACATCCGTTTTTGTTTTTATTGACACCTCTCTCTAAGCATGTGGACATGTTTTTCGATTTCGGTTTTTTGCTTGAGGACAAGCGAGGTCTAAGCTTGGGGAGCTGATACGTCCATTTTGCATCATGTTTTCCTACTGTTATTTACAATATTTTGATGCATAATAATATTTTATGGAGTAATTCTAATGCCTTTTCTCTCATAATACGCAAGGTTTACACAAAGAGGGAGAATGCCGGCAGCTAGAATTCTGGACCTGAAAAAGCTACGTCAGGGTCACCTATTCTACACATCTCCAAATGAGATGAAAATTTACGAAGAATTTTTTCAAAATATATGAAAAATACTGGAGCAAATAAGTACCAGAGGGGGCCCACCAGGTGGGCACAACCCACCTAGGTGCGCTAGGCAGCCCAGGCGCGCCCTGGTGGGTTGTGCCCTCCTCAGCCCACCTCCGGTGCCCATCTTCTGGTATATAAGTCATTTTAACCTAGAAAAATAAGGAGAGGACTTTCGGGACGGAGCGTCGCTGTCTCGAGGTGGAACTTGGGCAGGAGCACTTTTGCCCTCCGGCGGAGCGATTCCGCCGGGGGAACTTCCCTCCCGGAGGTGGAAATCATCGTCATCATCATAAGCAGCAACAATAACCCTCTCATCTGGGGGGGGGGGCAATCTTCATCAACATCTTCAACAACATCATCTTCTCTCAAACCCTAGTTCATCTCTTGTGTTCAATCTTTGTATCGGAACCTTAGATTGGTACCTGTGGGTGACTAGTAGTGTTGATTACATCTTGTTGTTGATTACTATATAGTTTATTTGGTGGAAGATTATATGTTCAAATCCATTATGCTATTTAATACCCCTCTGATCTTGAGCATGATTATCATTTTTGAGTAGTTACTTTTGTTCTTGAGGTCACGTGAGAAGTCATGTTGCAAGTAATCATGTGAACTTGATATGTGTTCGATATTTTGATGATATGTTTGTTGTGATTCCCTTAGTGGTGTCATGTGAACGTTGACTACATGGCACTTCACCATATTTGGGCCTAAGGGAACACATTGTGGAGTAGTTATTAGGTGATGGGTTGCTAGAGTGACAGAAGCTTAAACCCTAGTTTATGCGCTACTTCGTAAGGGACCGATTTGGATCCAAAAGTTTAATGCTATGGTTAGATTTTATCTTAATGCTTTTCTCATAGTTGCGGATGCTTGCGAGGGGGTTAATCATAAGTAGGAGGTTTGTTCAAGTAAGAACAACACCTAAGCACCGGTCCACACACATAACAAAGTAGCAAAGTAGCAAACACGAATCAAACCAACATGATGAAAGTAACTGATGACCCACAAGTATAGTGGATCAATTGTATCTCTTTTTGATAAGTAAGAGTGTTGAACCCAATGAGGAGAAGAAGGAAATAACAAGTTTTTTTCAGCAAGGTGTTGTCTGCAAGTGCTGAAATTATAAGTAGCAGAGTAGTTTGATAGCAAGGTAATTTGTAACAAGCAAGTAACGATAGTAGTAACAAAAGTGCAGAAAGGTAGCCCAATCTTTTTTAGGCAAAGGACAGGCCAAAATGGTCTCTTATGATAAGCAAAGTGTTCTTGAGGGTACACGGGATTTTCATCTAGTCACTTTCACCATGTTGGTTCGATTTGTGTTTGGTACTTTGATAATTTGATATGTGGGTGGAGTGGTGCTTAGGTGCTGTTCTTACTTGAACAACCCTCCTACTTATGATTAACCCTCCCGCGAGCATCCACAACTACGAGAAAAACATTAAGAATAAATTCTAACCATAGCATGAAACTTTTGGATCCAATCGGTCCCTTACGAAATAGCGCATAAACTGGGGTTTAAGCTTCTGTCACTCTCGCAACCCATCATCTAATTGCTACTCCACAATGCATTCCCTTAGGCCCAAATATGGTGAAGTGTCATGTAGTTGACGTTCACATGACACCACTAAGGAAATCACAACATACATACTATCAAAATATCGAACACATATCAAGTTCGCATGATTACTTGCAACATGATTTCTCCCGTGACCTCAAGAACAAAAGTAACTACTCACAAATGATAAACATGCTCATGATCAGAGGGTATTAAATAGCATATTGGATCTTAACATATAATCTGCCACCAAATAAACCATATAGTAATCAACTACAAGATGTAATCAACACTACTAGTCACCCACAAGCACCAATCTATAGTTCCGGTAACAAGATTGAACACAAGAGATGAACTAGGGTTTGAGAGGAGATGGTGCCGTTGAAGATGTTGATGGAGATTGCCTCCCCAAGATGGGAGAGTTGTTGGTGATGATGATGACGATGATTTCCCCCTTCGGGAGGGAATTCCCCCTGGCGGAATCGCTCCGCCGGAGGGCAAAAGTGCTCCTGCCCAAGTTCCCCCTTGAGATGGCGGCGCTCCGTCCCTAAATTCCTCCTCTTACTTTTTCTAGGTCAAAATGACTTATATACCAGAAGCTGGGCACTGGAGGTGGGCCTGGGTGAGCACAACCCACCAGGGCGCACATGGGCTCCCTAGCGCACCCAGGTGGGTTGTGCCCACCTGGTGGCCCCCTCTGGTAGTTATTAGCTCCAATATTCCTCATATATTTGATAAAAAATCTCCGTGGAGTTTCAGCTTGTTTGGTGTTGTGTAGAATAGGTGGCCTGACGTAGCTTTTCTAGGCCCAGATTTCCAGCTGCCGGAATTCTCCCTCTTTGTGTATACCTTGCATATTATAAGAGAAAAGGTATTAGAATTACAACAAAAAGCATTATTATGGATTAAAACATTATAAATAACAGTAAGAAAACATGATGCAAAATGGACGTATCAGCTCCCCCGAGCTTAGACCTCGCTTGTCCTTAAGCGAAAACCGAAATCTAAAAACATGTCCACATGCTTAGAGAGAGAGACAGGTGTCGATAAAAACAAAATACGGACATTGAAGCACGCGCGCCCGGCCTCACACCCGTACTGCCGCGGATGCTTGCTCCGCCGAACTCCGTCTCGGCCCCGCACGCGGGCGCCCGCGTCGGCTGCCGCGCATCTGCCTGCTCCCACGCCGGTTGCGATGGGCCCGGCCGGCTCCTGCTCGCCCCATGGCCGGCTCCTCACCAACCAGCCGTTTCCTGCGTCCCGGCCGTGCCCCGCCGGCTCCTCCCTGCGCGAGCTTGCAGCCGGCCGCACCGGCTCTGGGTGGTCGCTTCGCGCCACCCGACTCCTCCGCCTACCACCCACCGCTGCTCCGCCTGCGAGCCCTGCCTCGGGCCGGCTCCCCGTCGCCGCGCCAGGTCTCCCCCATTGCCTGCCCCGCCTTCCGTGTCTGCCGGCCTCCAGCGCCCGCTAGCCCGAGTCGGCTGCGGCTCCGACTCCTCCGCCTACGCCGCTCCCGCCCCCACGCCGGCTCCGCCCGCATCCTGGCCTCCTGCGCTGGCCGGCTCCGCCCGACGACCCGGCCTGCCGGCTTCCCCGGCGACCCAGCCTGCCGACTCCCCGCAACTCAGACGCCGACCTCTGGCGCGACTCGGCCGTTGGCTTCCGCCGCGTCCTGCTCCTACCGGCTCGTCAGGCAGAGAATAAAAAGAAAGAAAGAAAGGAAAAGAGGGCCGACTGATAAAGTCAAAGGCCGGGTGCTAGATGCCGGCTAAAGAAAAGGGAAACGTGCCCGTCCGGCTACCAGCAATCGGCGGATGAAGAGAAAAGAGAGAAAAAAGAGTCTGATTGCTGGGTCGGTAAAAAGAGACAAAGAAACGAATTACGCCCGGGTGCTCACAACCAGACGAAGAAAAAAAAACAGGGAGGATCTGACTGCACAGACTGCAGTCCAGCCGACTGCTCTGGTCAACAGCCCATGTTGCCGCTCGGTCGGCTGTTTCGTCTGCCCGCTTCGCAGCCTGGCCGACCGACGAGCTGGTCCGGCTGTGCGCAGCCGGCTGACGAGAAAAAGAGAGAAGACAAAGTAGTTGCCGGGAAATCCGGCCCGACTGCTCAGCAGTCGGTCCGAATCTCGGGGGCTACACCCAGCGGGTGCGCTGACACGCCCCCGCGAAGAAGAAGACAAAGTAGTTGCCGGGAGATCCGGCCCGATTGCTCAACAGTCGGCCTGAATCTCGGGGGCTACACCCAGCGGGTGCGCTGACACGCCCCCGCGAAGAAGAAGACAAAGTAGTTGCCGGGAGATCCGGCCCGACTGCTCAGCAGTCGGCCCGGATAACAGAGTTGGTGCGCTGGCGCGCCCCCACGGAAGATTGCAGACAAGAGAAGAGTTTTGTCCGGCTCCTAGTAGCCGGCAGAAGAGAAGAATGAAGGGCGTTGCAAGACGCCTGGCCGGTCGAGCCTGACCGGCCGGGACCCCCCCTTCGAGCACCCGGGGGCTGCACCCTGCAGGTGCGCCGATGCGCTCCGCGAGCGCCGAGTCGCGCCGGCTGTTTTCGACGACCGTGACTACACAAAAATCAATGTGAGCTCCTCGCCCGCATATTTTTGCATCACGCAAGCACGGATAACCCCGAGCGATGCTCGGCTGCTATCTCCGCATTTTTTTATTACAGTTGCATCACTGTTCGCCCCGGTGCCAACCAGAGTTGGCTCGGGGGCTGGCCGCTTGGCCTGAGACGTTAGTTCCCGCAGACGGCTTAGTAGCGTGCGCGGTACCAAAGGCCCACTCTTAGTCACAGACCGCAGAGCGGCTGTCCGACTAGCAAGAGTGAACGCTGGAGGTCACCCATGCGAAAAACGTCCGGGAAGGAAAACAGTTCGGGCGACCCGGTCGTTTCCTTTATGAATATCTGCTCGGTTAAATCTGCTCCCAGATTCTGAGTACTGTACACTCCACTTCGCGGCCCACTCTCAGCCATAGACCGCAGAGCGGCTGTCCGGCGAGCGAGAGCACAAGCCAAAAAGCGGAAGGAACATGAAAAAGATTGAAGGGGGCTCGGACGAAACCGAGTCGGCACCCTCCGCATAAAACTTGCAATGCTAAGAGTAAACATTTGATATATCTGCATGGACTAACTTTGTCTTTTTCATAATCATTTCCATGAACACTCGCCAAAAAACCTCCGCCCAACTTTGCCAAGTTACCCGGAGGCTTGGGGGCTACTATCGGAGTAATCGACCACGGGTACCCCGAGGACGGCAAGACGATATTTCAAGACATCGGGGCTAGCAAAGCCCCTCAGTCCGACTGCGCCAGCTAGCCGGCTGCCGACTGCGCCAACCAGCCGGCTGCCGACTACGCCAACCAGCCGGCTGCCGACTGCAGCCCGACCTGACACCGACAAGACATCGACGAGATGGTCATACCGCGACGTCATCTACAGTGTATCTATCCTTGGGCACTGTTTTATAAAGTGCCCCAGGGACAAGGAGACATACACATCTCTCATGGGCATGGTGTCCCATGCCCACTTGTCCCCCACGCCACTACCTAGCTTAGGTAGTAAGCTAGCTCACCTATATATATATATATATGCCACCCATCCATCCATCCACCACATGCTCACACTCACGCATGGACGCACATGCCCTCACGGCCATGCATGCCATGAGACTAGCCGGCCACAAGGCACTCAGGCTACACATATATACGAGATCGGATGCCTTTGGCACTGATCTCAGATACAGCTCCAGGAGCACTTTGTACTGCCTGATGTACACCCCACATATATACTCAGACATGCAGGAGTAGGGGTATTATCTCTCTGGAGAGCCCCGAACCTGGGTAACTAGCACGTGCTACTCGCATACCCGCTCCCGGGCCTATCAGCAGCAGCCTTACCCACACACTAAGCCCTTGTGGCATCTGTCGACTCGCAAGCCCCCCGTGAGAATACCACGACACACATTTAAGTCTAACATACTTCCTATGCATCGGGATTTTGAGAGAAAACAACTTGTGGGAACAAGAATCAACTTGCATAGAAAGGTAAAACAAGGATAACTTCTAAACTATAAGCACATAAAGAGGAAACTTGATATTATTGCGATTCCTACAAGCATATGTTCCTCCCTCATAATAACTTTCAGTAGCATCATGAATGATATCAACAATATAACCAGCACCTAAAGCATTCTTTTCATGATCTACAAGCATAGAATTTTTATTACTCTCCACATAAGCAAGATTCTTCTCATTCGGAATAGTGGGAGTATCATAAGAGACTCGAATACTATAATTGTTTCCACGTTAAAAGAGTAATGTTCAGAAAAGGGGTAACCATAATCATGGCAAGTTTTATAAATATAATCACTACTTTTTATAGCATAAGTATCATCACAATAATCATCATAAGTAAGAGGCATGCTATCATCATTATAAATTTGCATATCAAAACTTGGGAGACTAAAAATATCATCTTCATTAAACATAGCATCCCCAAGCTTGGGACAAACATTAATTTCAGCAAATATATTCTCAAATATGTCATCCTCATCAAACATAGCATCCCCAAGCTTGGGCCTTTTCGTATCATAAGCATAATCACTTTCATCATCAATAGTATGGATAGCACCAATAGTATAGCAACTATCATATTCTTCCAAGCAAGTGCCAAAAAGATTTTCAAGATCATAAGAAGTATCATTATCTTCCATGATTATATTTTCATGAGGCACAGTAGTAATAGGAGCAGCATTATGTGGGAGAGATATCTTTTTACCTCTCTTCCTTTTTCTTTTCTTCTTCTTCTTCACCACATCATGTGTGGATTCAATCCTCTTTTTGGAGCTCCTTATTAATGAGATTGGTTGAATAGGAGGCTCCTCCTCGTTACCTGATTCATCATAAGAAATAATAGTAGGATATTGGGAAGTCTCTTCCCTTTCATTAGTATTCTCTTCATCCTATATTTCTTTTCTTTTCTTTATGTAGTTGGCAATATAAGGATTTTCAATACAATTCACCGCACAATACATATAAATTTCCTCTAGATCAAATCCAAGAAGTTTATAACGGGCAAATTCTGGAAGATAATTAGTTATACGTTTCATTCTTCGTAACCCATAAGCAAACTATGTTCATTATGATGTGCAAGGGAAATCAAATCATCACAATTTTTGGACACGATACAATCATGAAACAATTTGCATTGGGTATTGAAATGATCATGTTCATTGCAAAGCTCACAAGTATGGCCAATATAATTTAAATTTTCAGCACATTCATCTAGCCTTTCTTGCAACAATTTAGTTTCTAAGTACTTACGCCTCTTGCAATATCTATCTTCCCAATTTGGTGTGTGCGTACAAACCCAATGCACCCCACAAAAATTGACATGTTTATAGGAGGCATTTTCATCATAACTAGTACAATCATCATTAGTATTATGGATATTCAAAGAATTCATACTAACAATATTGCAACCATGCTCATCATTCACATATTTAGTGCCAAACATTTTATAGATTTATTCTTCTAGCACTTGAGCACAATTTTCCTTTCCATCATACTTACGAAAGATATTAAAAAGGTGAAGCGTATGAGACAAACTTAATTCCATTTTTTGTGATTTTCTTTTATAAACTAAACTAGTGATAAAACAAGAAACTAAAAGACTCGATTGCAAGATCTAAAGATATACCTTCAAGCGCTAACCTCCCCGGCAACGGCGCCAGAAAAGAGCTTGATGTCTACTACACAACCTTCTTCTTGTAGACGTTGTTAGTCCTCCAAGTGCAGAGGTTTGTAGGACAGTAGCAAATTTCCCTCAAGTGGATGACCTAAGGTTTATCAATCCATAGGAGGTGTAGGATGAAGATGGTCTCTCTCAAGCAACCCTACAACCAAATAACAAAGAGTCTCTTGTGTCCCCAACACACCCAATACAATGGTAAATTGTATAGGTGCACTAGTTCGGCGAAGAGATGGTGATACAAGTGGTATATGGATAGTAGATAAAGGTATTTGTAATCTGAAATTATAAAAACAGCAAGGTAACTAATGATAAAGGTGAGCACAAACGGTATTGCAATGCGTTGAAACAAGGCCTAGGGTTCATACTTTCGCTGGTGCAAGTTCCCTCAACAATAATAATATAATTGGATCACATAACTATCCCTCAACATGCAACAAAGAGTCACTCCAAAGTCACTAATAGTGGAGAACGAACGAAGAGATTATGGTAGGGTACGAAACCACCTCAAAGTTATTCTTTCCAATCAATCCGTTGGGCTATTCCTATAAGTGTCACAAACAGCCCTAGAGTTCGTACTAGAATAACACCTTAAGACACAAATCAACCAAAACCCTAATGTCACCTCAAGTATCCGTGGGTATGATTATACGATATGCATCACACAATCTCAGATTCATCTATTCAACCAACACATAGAACCTCAAAGAGTGCCCCAAAGTTCCTACCGGAGAATCACAACAAAAACGTGTGCCAACCCCTATGCATAGGTTCATGGGCGGAACCCGCAAGTTGATCACCAAAACATACATCAAGTGAATCACATGATATCCCATTGTCACCACAGATACGCACGGCAAGACATACATCAAGTGTTTTCAAATCTTTAAAGACTTAATCCGATAAGATAATTTCAAAGGGGAAACTCAATTCATTACAAGAGAGTAGAGGGGGAAAGAAACATCATAGGATCCAAATATAATAGCAAAGCTCGTGATACATCAAGATCGTATCACCTCAAGAACACGAGAGAGAGAGATCAAACACATAGCTACTAGTACATACCCTCAGCCCCGAGGGAGAACTACTCCCCCCTCGTCATGGAGAGCACCGGGATGATGAAGATGGCCACCTAAGAGGGATTGCCCCCTCCAGCAGGGTGCCGGAACGGGTCTATATTGGCTTTCGGTGGCTACGGAGGCTTCTGGCGGCGAAACTCCCGTTCTATTGTGCTCTCGGATGTTTTTAGGGTATATGGAGATATATAGGCAGAAGAAGTACGTCAGGGGGGGCCACGAGGGGCCCACGAGGGTGGAGGGCGCGCCCAGGGGGGTGGGCGCGCCCCCTACCTCGTGGCCTCCTCGAAGCTTCCCTTACGTGCACTTCAAGTCTTCTGGGCTTCTTTCCTTCCAAAAAAGGGTTCCGTGAAGTTTCAGGTCAATTGGACTCCGTTTGGTTTTCCTTTTCTTCGAAACCCTAAAACAAGGTAAAAACAGAAACTGGCACTGGGCTCTGGGTTAATAGGTTAGTCCCAAAAATGATATAAAAGTGTATAATAAAGCCCATAAACATCCAAAACAGTAGATAATATAGCATGGAGCAATCAAAAATTATAGATACGTTGGAGATGTGTCAGTCATCTTGTGGGGAACCAAGAACAAGAAAATCAGTAGGGTATTTTATTTTCCCACACAAGACTTCAACATCTCTAATAATCCCAATTGGTGAGATAGTGTCTCTATTATGGCAAGTTTAATAGTAACATCTATGTCTTCTATCTCGGCAGGTGCTATGTCATTCATAATTTCTTGATATAAAGTATAAGGAATAGCACTCACACTAGCACCTATGTCACATAAACCATGATAACTGTGATTTCCTATTTTAACTGAGACAACGGGCATGCCAACAACAGGTCTATGTTTATCATTTTTATCAGGTTTGGAAATTCTAGCAGCTTCTTCACAAAAGTAAATAACATGCCCATCTACATATTCTTCCAAGAGTTCTTTAACCATAGCAATACTAGGTTCTACTTTGATTTGTTCATCAGGTTTAGGTGTTCTAATATAGTTTTTGTTGACCACAGTTCAAACTTTAGCATGTTCCTTTATCCTAACAGGGAAAGGTGGTTTCTCAATATGAGTAGAAGGAACAACTGGATCAACATGTAATGTATAGTTTCTTCTTTAACTGGTGTCGGTTCTTTGATTTCTTCTTTAACAGGTGGGTAATATTTAAACCAATTCTTTTTAGGGAGATCAACATGAGTATGTAGGATCGAGAAGAGGTGTCTAGAGGGGGGTGAATAGACTCTTAGCAAGAAAAGTTGCAGTTTCTAATTCCTTTAAGTTGAAGTGGAGTTTTGGCACAAGTTTGGACATTCAAAATACATCTCAAGCAAGCATAACAAGAGTATATGAGCAGCGGAAAGTAAGTCATGCAAGTTGCAAGAATGTAAAGGGATGGGATTGGAGTATGCAAACACAATTGGAGACACAGAGATTTTTGGCGTGGTTCCGATAGGTGGTGCTATCGTACATCCACGTTGATGGAGACTTCAACCCACGAAGGGTAACGGTTGCGCGATTCCACGAAGGGCTCCATCCACGAAGGGTCCACAAAGAAGCAACCTTGTCTATCCCACCATGGCCATCGCCCACGAAGGACTTGCCTCACTCGGGTAGATCTTCACGAAGTAGGCGATCTCCTTGCCCTTACAAACTCCTTGGTTCAACTCCACAATCTTGATGGAGGCTCCCAAGTGACACCTATCCAATCTAGGAGACACCACTCTCCAAGAGGTAACAAATGGTGTGTTGATGATGAACTCCTTCCTCTTGTGCTTCAAATGATAGTCTCCCCAACACTCAACTCTCTCTCATAGGATTGGATTTGGTGGAAAGAAGATTTGAGTGGAAAGCAACTTGGGGAAGGCTAGAGATCAAGATTTATGTGGTAGGAATGGAATATCTTGACCTCAACACAAGTGTAGGTGGTTCTCTCTCAGAAAATGTATGTTGGAAGTGTAGGCATGTTCTAATGGCTCTCTCCATGAATGAAGAGTGGGTGGAGGGGTATATATAGCCTCCACACAAAATCAAACCGTTACACTCAATTTACCAAACTCGGTGGGATCGATTCAGAGAACTCGGTCTGACCGATTTAGTTCATAATGTGACCATTAGGAATTTCGGTGGGACCGATATTATCAACTCGGTAGGACCGATGTGCTAGGGTTACGGTAAAGCCTTACCTCAGTTTGACCGGTTACAAAAACTCAGTGGGACCGATTTGGGTAATAAGCGAAACAAAGATTTGGCCAAGAAAACTCAGTGGGACCGATTGCATATCTCGGCGGGACCGAAATTATTGCAATAGGCAACAGAGAGTTTGCAGGGCCATCTCAGTGAGACCGAGATCCCATCGGTGAGACCGAATTGATTAGGATTTCTGGTAGTGGCTATGTCAAGAGAACTCGGTGGCGCCGGATAGAAAGTTTCGGTAGAACCGAGTTTGACTTTTGGTTTGGGACAAATGTGGATATGAGAAAGTGGTTGAGGGCTTTGGAGCATATCACTAAGCACTTTGAGCAAGAAACTCATTAAGTAACACCTCATCCCCTCTTAATAGTATTGGCTTTCCTATGGGCTCAATGTGATCTTGGATCACTAAAACAGAAAAGGTAGAGTCCTGAGCTTTGAGCTTGAGCCAATCCTTTGTCCTCAGCACCTTGAAGGGGTTCCACATCCTCTAGTCCATGCCACTCCATTGTTGGACTTATCTGAAACATACTAGGTAGAAGCATTAGTTCAACAAGAGATATGTTGTCATTAATTACCAAAATCACCGAGGGAGCACTTGTGCTTTCAATCTCCCCCTTTTTGGTAATTGATGACAACATACATCAAAGATTTAGATAAAGATATAGAGAATAACAAGTAAAGCTTTGGAAACACATGTAACATGCATAGGATCCCCCTATATGTATGCAGTCATGTAAATATGGAATACAGGAGCATGTGAATGCATAAACATGACAGAGTGAGCAATGTGTTACATGTATCTTGGCTATATGCATCAGAGCAAATGATGTGAATATAGGAAATGTACCTTCATGCTCATGAGTCCTTCTTGCAAACAGTATGTACATCAGCAAGAAGTCCTCATACACATGACTCTGATGCATATACTTACCTTGTGGTCTTGAGTTGGCTTAGGATGGAATGAACTTGAGTAAACAAGGTTAGATAATACAGATACACCTACTAGCCAGAGCAAACAAAAGAAACCACGAGAGTACCAAGACTGGGATGACATGTTGAGAGTGAGTACTGAGTACCCCATTGGATATAGACATGTCCCCAAAGGTAAAGATGTGCAATGAATTCAAGGATTTCCTTCCTTTAGATGTCTTTCTCCCCCTGAATCTAGCATGGGATACTGGGAGAAGATAGGGAACAGAAAATCAGAGAAAATGAAAAGAAACAATCAAATATGAACATGTCTTTCCCCTCTTAAAGACGTGTGGCTTCTCTCCTCTTGAACACCAAGCATCTGGGGTTTCTCACACTCTCACCTGAGTATTCTCTCCCCCGATAGAAATGATTAGGCTTTGATGTGATCTCTTTATCCCCCTTTGACATCAATTTCCAAGAAGGGTTCTTCTGGATATTTTGTTACAAATGGGTTTGGTCCTTGAGTCACAGAACAAAGCAGCAAGTCGAATGTGATGCTGGTAGAGGACAAGAATCATTGAGTGGAGCTGGGGCAAAAAGAATGCAGAAACAAGTGGCAAGCTCTCTTTCCTGCAGTGAAATCGGTGGCACCGAGTTGTGTGCTTCGTGGACCGAAGGAAACAAACCGGTGTGACCGAGTTCATCATAGTGAAAAACACTTGTCACCTCAGCTCACAAGGCAGGCAAAATCTCACAAGGATTTGCAAGGAATTTGCTGAAAGATTTGCAATGAATTGGATGCAGGGAATGCAGAACAGAAAAGAAATCTAGATGATGTTTTTTTTAAAGGGGAAACAAAAATGCATGAGACAAATTCAAGAGCACAGAAAAACACAAAAGAACTTCATCTAGAATTGGGCGGCGACAAAGTCACCTATGTTAGAGTATGTTGACTTAGGAGTCAAGTGAGGGCACTTGATCATAGGTCATACTCATCATTTAAGCTCAAAATGGGGTTACCATTTGTCATTTAAGCATCTTGATGTATTCTCATATTGTTGAGTTGCTTTGACCCATGACTTGGAGTAAAGCTTCTCTAAGATGGAATAACATACCTTGGGTGGTGGTGTCGATCTTGATCATGTAGTTGAACTTGTGTGGGTTGCTCAAGGTTGATGTAACTCATCAAGAGTTGGGAGCACCACTTGGAATTTGAGTTCATCTACCTACATGGGTTAGTCTTGCAAGGAAAAGCACTTGTGTATCCAAAATGACAATCATAAAACTTAATATAGAATCTATCAAAGGATATGTTTGGAGATTTTCATGCTTCCTTGTTTTCAACCACCATTATGTAGAGACTTGATGATGTAGAGATTGCTCAATATGTGAGTGGGTTGCAATCTCATAGATTTGGATTCATCCAAGTACCTACAAGGGTTAGATAGCATGCAAGGGTGCAAATATATCCAAGACATATAAATAGCACCATGAAAGAAATATCAAGGATTAGTCAAAGGGTCATGCCTTGCATGTACCCAAATGGAGTTCCTACTCCAAGTTTGAAGCATCAATGATGTTCAATTAACCTCTCAAATGGAAAAAGATTTTCTCATCAAGCGGTTTCATAAATATATCTGCCAATTGCTTATCGGTGCGAACATGCTTAAGATCAATGTCCCCTTTAGCAACATGATCTCGAATGAAATGATGACGAACTTCAATATGCTTAGTTCGAGAGCGTTGCACGGGATAGTGAGCAATCTTGATAGCACTTTCATTATCACAAAGCAATGGAACATGTTTCACATATATCCCATAGTCCTTGAGAGTTTGGGTCATCCAAAGTAATTGAGCACAACATGAACCAGCGGCAATGTATTCTGCTTCGGCGGTGAATAAGGATACCGAGTTTTGTTTCTTGGAAGACCAAGACACAAGAGATCTACCAAGAAATTGACAAGTACCCGAAGTGGACATTCTATCAACCTTGTCTCCAGCATAGTCCGAGTCGGAATAACCAACAAGATCGAAAGAAGACCTCTTAGGATACCAAATGCAAAAATTTGGTGTGTGTATTAAGTATCTCACTATCCTTTTCACAACCTTAAGATGGCATTCTTTAGGGGCCGCTTGATATCTTGCACACATGCACACACTTAGCATAATATTAGGGCAAGAGGTACATAGATATAACAATGAACCGATCATAGAGCGGTAAACTTTTTGATCAACCGGTTCACCATCTTTGGTCAAATCAAGATGTCCACTAGTAGGCATGGGTGTAGTCATACCTCTGCATTCTTGCATGTTAAACTTCTTGAATAAGTCCTTGGTGTACTTTGTTTGAGAGACAAAGGTACCTTCCTTAGTTTGTTTGATTTGCAAACCAAGAAAGAATTTGAGTTCACTCATCATAGACATCTCAAACTTCTCCGACATTAGCTTTCCAAACTTCTCACTAAAATGAGGGTTAGTCGAACCAAATATAATATCATCAACATGAATTTGGCACACAAATAGTTCTCCATTAACCCTTTTAGTAAAAAGAGTAGAATCTATCTTTCCAATCTCAAAGCCTTTTTCAATAAGGAATTTGATCAAGCATTTATACCATGCTCTAGGAGCTTTTTTAAGACCATAAAGAGCTTTGTGGAGTTTGTAAACATGATTAGGTTTCTTAGGATTGATAAAGCCAGGAGGTTGCTTAACATAAACTTCCTCCTCTATTTCACCATTTAGAAAAGCACTTTTAATGTCCATTTGGT
This sequence comes from Triticum urartu, assembly GCF_056163025.1. Lineage (NCBI taxonomy): Eukaryota > Viridiplantae > Streptophyta > Magnoliopsida > Poales > Poaceae > Triticum > Triticum urartu. The sequence continues at coordinate 275,745,552 of NC_141879.1, read as the reverse complement.
ACAAGGTGATATCATGGTGATTAGCATAAGCAAGTAAGATGCAAATGGACTCAAGTCTAGAAACGGGGGCATATGTCTCACCATAGTCCTTACTTTCGACTTGAGTGTAGCCTTGGGCGACTAGACGTGCTTTGTTATGAACAACTTGTCCATCTTCATCTTGCTTGTTGCGAAACACCCATTTGGTACCGATGACGTTGTGGTTGTTGTCGGGCTTCTCAACCAATGTCCACACTTGATTTCTCTCAAAGTTGTGTAGCTCTTCATGCATGGCGTTTATCCAATCCGTATCTTCCAATGCTTCTTCAACCTTCATAGGTTCAATGCTAGAGATGAATGAATAATGTTCACAAAAGTTAGCCAAACGAGTTTTAGAGCGAGTGATTCTCCTGGTTTGGATATCATTGTAGATTTGCTCGACGGATGGTCTTTGGCGACTCTTGCTCGAACTCGTGGGAGATTTTGCTTGGCTCGGGGTGGAACATCCATTTCATCTTGTTCTTCTTCTTGGCCTTCTTCATTATTAACGTTGTCGTTCACTTGTCGTGGTGGAGAAGGAGGTTGTTGATGTTCATCTTGGTGTACTTCCTCGTTTTCTTCATCTTGGTGTGTCCCACTTGTGGATGCTTGAAAGGATAGAGAAGAGGTGTCTAGAGGGGGGTGATTAGACACTAAGTGCTAAAAGTTGCAATTTTTAATTTCTTTAGGTTGAAGTGGAGTTTTGGCACAAGTTTAACAAACACAATACATATCAATCAAGCATGCAAAGAGTATATGAGCAGCGGAAAGTAAAGCATGCAACTTGCAAGAATGTAAAGAGATGGGATTGGAGTGTGCAAACGCAATTTGGAGACACAGAGATTTTTGAGACGTGGTTCCGAGAGGTGGTGCTATCGTACATCCACGTTGATGGAGACTTCAACCCACGAAGGGTAACAGCTACGCGAGTCCACGGAGGGCTCCACCCATGAAGGGTCCACGAAGAAGCAACGTTGTCTACCCCACCAAGGTCGTCGTCCACGAAGGACTTGCCTCACTAGCGGTAGATATTCACGAAGTAGGCGATCTCCTTGCCCTTAAAAACTCCTTGGTTCAACTCCACAATCTTGTCAGAGGCTCCCAAGTGACACCTAGCCAATCTAGGAGACACCACTCTCCAAGAAGTAACAAATGGTGTGTTGATGATGAACTCCTTGCTCTTGTGCTTCAAATGATAGTCTCCCCAACACTCAACTCTCTCTCACAGGATATGCATTTGGTGGAAACAAGATTTGAGTGGAAAACAACTTGGGGAAGGCTAGAGATCAAGATTCATATGGTAGGAATGGAATATCTTGGCCTCAACACAAGTGTAGGTGGTTCTCTCTCAGAAAAAGTAAGTTGGAAGTGTAGGTTTGTTCTGATGGGTCTCTCCACGAATGAAGAGGTGGTGGCGGGGTATATATAGCCTCCACACAAAATCTAACCGTTACACACAACTTGCCAATCTCGATGGGACCGAATTGATAAACTCGGTCGGACCGATTCAACAAAGCTAGTGACCGTTAGGAGTTTCGGTGGGACCGACTGGATCAACTCGGTGGGACCGATGTGCTTGGGTTAGGGTAAATCCAAAACTCGGTTTGACCGATTACTCAAACTCGGTGGGACCAATTTGGGTAATAAGCAAAACAGAGAGTTGGCCAAGCAAACTCGGTGGGGCCGATTGCATATCTCGGTGGGGCCAAAAATATTGCAATGGGTAACAGAGAGTTTGCAAGCCCATCTCGGTGAGACCGAGATCCCATCGGTGAGACCGAACTGATTAGGCTTTCTAGCAGTGGCTATGTCAACTGAACTTGGTGGCTCTGGATAGAAAGAATCGGTGGGGCCGAGTTTGACTTTTTGTTGTGGGACATATTTGGAAGTGAGAAAGTGGTTGAGGGCTTTGGAGCATGTCACTAAGCACTTTGAGCAAGGAAGCCATTAAGCAACACCTCATGCCTTCTTAATAGTATTGGCTTTTCCTATAGACTCAATTTGATCTTGGATCACTAAAATAGAAAATGTAGAGCCTTGAGCTTGGAGCTTCAGACAATCCTTTGTCCTTAGCATCTTGAAGGGGTTCCACATCCTCTAGTCCATGCCACTTCATTGTTGAACTTATCTGAAACATACTAGGTAGAAGTGTTAGTCCAACAAGAGATATGTTGACATTAATTACCAAAACCACCTAGGGAGCACTTGTGCTTTCAATCTCCCCCTTTTTGGTAATTGATGACAACATACATCAAAGATTTAGATAAAGATATAGAGAAAGTAAGTAAAGCTTTGGAGAGACATGTGACATGCATAGGCTCCCCCTACATGTATGCAATCATGTGAATATGGAATATAGAAGCATGTGAATGCATAAACATGACAGAGTAAGCAATGTGTTACATGTATCTTGGCTATATGCATCAGAGCAAATGATGTGAATATGAGAAATGTACCTTCATGCTCATGAGTCCTTCTTGCAAATAGTATGTACATCAGCAAGAATTTCTCATATGCATGACTGTGATGCATATACTTACCTTGTGATCTTGAGTTGGCTTAGGATGGAATGAACCTGCATAAACAAGGTTAGATAACACAGATAAACCTACTGGCCAGAGCAAACAAAAGAAACCACAAGAGTACCAAGACTGGGATGACATGTAGAGTGAGTACTAAGTACCACATTGGATATGGACATGTCCCCAAAGGTAAAGATGTGCAATAAATTCAAGGATTTCCTTCCCTTAGATGTCTTGCTCCCCCTGAATCTCGCATGGGATACTGGGAGAAGATAGGGAATAGAAAATCAGAGCAAAATCAGAGCTCAAAGGAAATAAACAGAGCTAATGCAAATGAGCAAATATGAACATGTCTTTCCCCTCTTGAATACATGTGACTTCTCTCCTCTTGAACACCAAGCATCTGGGGTCCTTTATGATTACTCTTTCTTCCCTTGAGTATTATCTCCCCCTATAGATATGATTAAGCTTTGATGTGATCTCTCTCTCCCACTTTGACATCAATTTCCAAGAAGGGTTCCTCTGGATTTTTGTCATGATGGGTTTGGTCCTTGAGTCACAAAACAAAGCAGCAAGTTGAATGGGATGCTGGTCGAGGACAAGATTCATTGAGTGGAGCTGGATCAAAAAAGAATGCAGAAGCCGGTGGCAAGATGTCTTTCCTGTAGTTGAAAGATCGTGGATGTCGCCTAGAGGGGGGTGAATAGGCATTTTAAAATAATTACAGTTTAGGCTTGAACAAATGCAGAATAAACCTAGCGGTTAATTTGTCAAGCACAAAACCTAAAACAACTAGGCTCACCTATGTGCACCAAGAACTTATGCTAAGCAAGATAAGCAACTATGTGATAGCAAGATATAAGACCAAGAACAATATGGCTATCATAAAGTAAAGTGCATAAGTAAAGGGCTCGGGTAAGAGATAACCGAGGCATGTGGGGACGACTATGTATCCCGAAGTTCACACCCTTGCGGATGCTAATCTCCGTTTGGAGCAGTGTGGAGGCAAATGCTCCCCAAGAAGCCACTAGGGCCATCGTAATCTCCTCATGCCCTCGCACAATGCAAGATGTCGTGATTCCACTAAGGGACCCTTGAGGGCTGTCACCGAACCCGTACAAATGGCAACCCTTGGGGGCGGTCACCGAACCCGTACACTTTGGCAACCCTAGGGGGCGGTCACCAGAACCCGTCAAATTGCTCGGGGCGATCTCCACAACCTAATTGGAGACCCCGACGCTTGCCCGGAGCTTTACACCACAATGATTGAGCTCCGAACACCAACAACCGTCTAGGGCGCCCAAGCACCCAAGAGGAACAAGCTCAAGGGTACCAAGCACCCAAGAGTAATAAGCTTCTCAACTTGTAACTTCCACGTATCACCATGGAGAACTCAAACCGATGCACCAAATGCAATGGAAAGGGCACACGGAGTGCCCAAGTCCTTCTCTCTCAAATCCCACGAAGCAACTAATGCTAGGGAGGAAAATGAGAGGAAGAACAAGAAAGAGAACGCAAAGAACTCCAAGATCTAGACCCAAGGGGTTCCCCTCACATAGAGGAGAAAGTGATTGGTGGAAATGTGGATCTAGATCTCCTCTCTCTTTTCCCATAAAAACTAGCAAGAATCCATGGAGGGATTGAGAGTTAGCAAGCTCGAAGAAGGTCAACAATGGGGAAAGAACACGAGCGCAAAGGATAAGGTTGAATGGGGAAGAAGACCCCCTTTTATAGGAGCTCCCGAATCCAACCGTTATGTGCTCAGTCCGCGCATGAGCGGTACTACCGCTCAGGGGAGCGGTACTACCGCCGGGGAGGTAGAACACAGAGAGCGGAGCGAAACAGAGTGCGTGGCGGAGCCGTATGAGCGGCACTACCGCTGGAGCCAACGGTACTACCGTTGGCCGCAGCGGTACTGCCGCTTGGGACAGCGGTACTACCGCTTGTGGCGATAAGCGGTACTGCCGCTCTGGCCCGGCGGTACTACCGCTGGGACCACGCACAACGCCTACCACGAGCACAGGGAGAAGGAACAGAGAGGAGGGCCATTGAGCGGCACTCGGGGTGGTGGTAGCCGCGGTACTACCGCACATCACCTAACATTTGTCATTGGGGGATTTTTGCACACTCAAGCTATTGTTGAGTGTGAATTCCCCTTCATTACTCTTTTCCAAGTCTTTCTTCAAAGAAGTGACTTGGGCCTTGAGCTCTTTTATTTCCTCTACATGGTTAGTCTCAACACAAGTACTAGAGGAAGTATAAGCTTCATCGTTAGAGCAACAAGGCAAGGAAAGCAATTCATCACAAGATGTGCCAACATTGTGAGTAGATGAATTACAAGGACTAGCACATGGCAACATAGCATTTTGACTAGAGGTAGTACTAGTATCCACATGAGGCTCACTAGTTGTTACCTTAGCAAGCATGACCTCATGAGCTAACTTTAGCACATTATGGGATACTAGAAGATCATCATGAGAGCTTGTGAGCTTTACATGATTTTCTTCCAACATCCCATAATTTCTAGATAGCAACTCAAGTTGAGCCCTTAGCTCAACATTCTCCTTCAATATGGATGCTTCACAAGAGATAGAGTTAGTAGCACAAGCATCATCATTAGAAACAAGGGCAGAAGACAACTTGGCAAGCTCTTTTGAATATGAAGCTTTAAGTTGAGCATGAGACTCGGTGAGTTTGATGAGCTCACTTTTAGTTTCAAAATCATTGGCCACCTCAAGCGCTCTATCACGAGATTCCCTCACTCTAGATAATTCTAGAGCAAAAATCTCCTCAAGAGATTCCTTGGTGGTTTGTTCAAGTTCAAGAGCTTGCGAGAGGTGTGCAATCTCATTAGCGTAATCACGCTCATGACCTTCCATTTTATCAATGGTGACCTCATGCTCCTCAAGACGAGATTCCAACTCATCAATATACTTCTTGCCCTCAACGGCAATGGACATGATTTCCATGAATTTGGAACGAGCAATTTTATTTTTATGAAGAGCTTTAAAAACCATTTCCCACTTAATTTTTAAGGAGGCAACATTATCATTCTCTTCATCATTATCCGCATTATCATTAGTATCAATATCATCATCAAGAGACATATTGGGTTTCAAAGTAGGAGATACCTTTGAAGCCTTAGCCATAAGGCAAAAAGCAATATATGGTGATGTAGGATCCCTTGAAGCACCATTTAAAACCAAATCTTGTTCCATGGAGTGTTGGGTTTCCTCTACATTGTTAGCACCACAACTCGAGGAAATACAAGCATTTTTATCATGGCAACAAGATATAGAAAGCATATCATCATGAGATTTAGTCAAACAATTTCTACAAGATATGCACGGACTATCAACAAAAGCATGTGAAACATTTGGTGTGCTCGAAGTGTTAAAGCCCAAAGAAGATGCATTGCAATAAGATAGTGATGAAGTATCATCGACAATAAGCATACTGTCATCATTGCAATGACCAACACTACTCACCATTTCATTACCTTGTGGAAAACCACATGTAGGTGAAGTAGAAGAAGTTGAGAAGACTATACGACCGGAGGTGGAGGGAGAATAATCATCCCCACAAATATTGGACACACCATATTTATCTTGAAGCTTTGTCCACAACTCATGAGCATCCCAAAATGGCATGAGTTGAAATATAACTACATTGCTCAAAGCATCAAAAAGCACATTAGAAGCTTGAGCATTGAGATAAGAGTTTTTCTCATCCTCTAAAGATAATCTTTGGGGATCCTTTGGAGGAGAAAAACCCATATCTACAATTCGCTCTAAATTTGGGTCCATGACCCTAAAGAGATTAAGCATGCGAATTACCCCAACGTCAAAATTTGTGCCATCGAAACTAAGAGTGTCAGAGAATCCAAAACCCCTAGTAGACATCCTTACTCTCTAGGCGGTTAAGACCTAAAAGGAGAGACGAGGCTCTAATACCAATTGAAAGATCGTGGATGTCGCCTAGAGGGGGGTGAATAGGCGTTTTAAAATAATTACAGTTTAAGCTTGAACAAATGCATAATAAACCTAGCGGTTAATTTGTCAAGCACAAAACCTAAAACAACTAGGCTCACCTATGTGCACCAACAACTTATGCTAAGCAAGATAAGCAACTATGTGATAGCAAGATATAAGACCAAGAACAATACGGCTATCACAAAGTAAAGTGCATAAGTAAAGGGCTCGGGTAAGAGATAACCGAGGCACGTGGGGACGATGATGTATCCCGAAGTTCACACCCTTGCGGATGCTAATCTCCGTTTGGAGCGATGTGGAGGCACAATGCTCCCCAAGAAGCCGCTAGGGCCACCGTAATCTCCTCACGCCCTCGCACAATGCAAGATGCCGTGATTCCACTAAGGGATCCTTGAGGGTGCTCACCGAACCCGTACAAATGGCAACCCTTGGGGGTGGTCACCGAACCTGTTGTGGATTTGTCACGGCAGATGTCCTTGTGAAAGGACTTAGTCATGGAGCCATCGCTATGGGTTAGCTTTAAGGGGTTAAACCGGACAAGGGACATGGGGAATTTTATACTAGTCCGGCCCCTTCGAGGAAGGTAAAAGCCTACGTCTAGTTGTGATTGGTATTGCTAGGGTTTCGAAGGCCAGTCCGCAAATCCGCTTTGTCTGGCTCTCGAGTTGTTGTTGTCTATCCCTAAACCGCATCCGGGTCGTCCCTTTATATACATAGGTTGACGCCCGCCGGGCTACAGAGTCCCGAAGCCGGATCATAAACGTGTCTGGTTCGGTCTCTACTCTTCCTATCTTACTATACAAGTTATATGACTAGGCCGGTTTACATTTACAGGCTGTAACCCGCCTTTGGGCCTTCCTTAAAGCGCCATTATCCTTACATCTTCATCGGCTTCTAATCTTCAAAGAGTCAACCTGGCTACATAAGGCCGGTTTACCTCCAGTAGTAATATCCCCAACATTAGGCCCCAGATTGGTTTGAACTTGTTAATGTCAATCTTCCACACTTAGAAAAAATCTTCTCTCCTATCTTCACTTTTGATCTTGTAAACCGCCGTGACGTCATACTTCAAAATTATGATAAACCGCCCTGATGTCATCCATCCGTTGATGTCGGAGATTACCTTCATTTAATATATATCCAGTCATCGAGGCGACACCTTTATTAACTTATCCATTTTTTGGGCTCCTCGATTCTCGTACTTGCTGTTTTATCGCTTTGCCTTATAAATGGGACCGAGGGGTCATTTTCACCTCCCCCCCCCCGTGCCTCTTCGCGTTGTCTTCCTTGCGCCGCTCAGCCTCTGGAGCTCCGCCGCCACCGTCGACCGTCGCCTCTGCTCCGGCCCTGGCCGCTGCATCACCCTGAACGCACCAGAATACTGCTGCGCCTTTCCACTTCCTCACCAGCTCTGGTAAGTTCTTTGCTTTTTTCGCCACAGATCTGTTCTAGGGTTTCAGCGTTCTTCGCAGTTCTTCCAAAGTTCATCAGTGCAGTTCTTCCCTGTTCTCCCTTAAGTATGTAGATGGACACTTCATGCTTGACGTATCTCTTGCCATAGCTAACCTACCATGGTCATCACAAAACCTTATGCGCAAAGAACTGATCTAGTCTGTCATAAATTGCTTCAGTTCTGCACCCCTTCAAGATCCAATTATTTTTGCTTTTCTGTCTTAGCTTTGATTCGAAAGTTTTATATATCACTGTGAGATCTGTTTCTCCTCGCACCAATATAGGCGTTTTAACCTTGTATAGGCAGTCTATGCCATTAGCCCTCTGATAAACCGGAGGAGCATTTTACCTTCATAATTATGCACCGGTTTAACAGTGTCTGAGTAATCCTGTGCTAGTATTACCTTTTTCTCTTATTGCACTGGTCTCCGGGTTGTACCATTTCACATATCAGTATGTTTCTTACTCCCTTATCTCTTGTATATAATCATGCGTAATTTATAAACCGGCCTTTCATTTTTAGTTTGTTCGCTTTGCAATGGCCAAACAATTCACTGCCTGCAACTAGGCTTGTTCCCGGGTTACTGAGGCTTAGTTGAATGAGATGGTTAGCATCGGCTCCCTGCCTAAGAAAACTGAGATCAAATGGCGAGTTCCAGGAACAGAAAATCCTCCAACCCCAAGGCAAGGCGAGGTGGTGGTCTTTGTTGACCATATAGGCCGTGGTTTCAAACCGCCAGGGTCAAAGTTTTATCGAGATGTGCTTGCCAGCTTCCAACTGCATCCACAAGATATTGGTCCCAACTCAGTTTCCAACTTATGCAACTTCCAAGTCTTCTATGAAGTATATTTACAAGAAGAACCAACTGCAGAACTGTTCCGGGATTTCTTTCACTTAAACCGGCGTACAGAGTTTGTAAATGGCCCGAACACAGAGCTTGGTGGTGTCTCGATTCAAAAGCGGAAAGAAGTGGAATTTCCTCATGCCAAACATCATAGCCACCCAAAGGAATGGAACCAAACATGGTTTTATTGCAGAGACACTTCGCCAGAGGATGAAAATCCCCTCCCCGGCTTTCGTGATCACAGACTATCCAATACTCACCCAATGCCACAACGCCTGAGCTCTTCAGAAAGGGCAAAATACACTCCTCAAATCGCCAAGCTTCGGGCCTTTATGGCGAATGGTTTAATAGGCATGGACTTTGTGCGCTGCTGGATATCCTGGAGTATCTTGCCACTAAGCCGGCGTCCCGGTTTAATGTGCGAATATACCAGTGAGGTTGACGACCCTCAACGCCATTGCAATATCCAATTATCTGAGGAAGAAGTTACTGAAGGTGTAAAGAAGATTCTGAATGAATCGGAACTGGTCTGTAGTCAAAACGGTCTGAATCCCTTCTATGTCAAGAACAAACCGCCTACTGTAAGCACTATACTCCCTCTTTATATCTAATATCTTGAACTTATGCAACCTGTAACCCTTCTTCCTTATATGTATCGGGCGATGACCCCTTCTGGAAACGGAAATCCATAGAGAAAACGGCAAAGCCGACTGGAGACAAAGCAGTCAAGCCATCCCGCCCGAAGACCAAAGCCGTAAAACGGACGTCAAAGCGGAAAACGGCTGACCGGATTAATATGGAGCTTGATGATGATACTGATGATCCAGAAGTTGAGGTAGAACTTGACTCACTTGGCTCTCTTTTTATGCATCTCGTTAACAATGATCTTCCTCAGGAGGATGCAGAAGCTAGTCAAGCTGATGACGTAGAGGTAATTACCCTTTCCTCCGGTTCAGACTCTATGCCGACACAAAAAACTCGCCAAGCAATCTGGAAAGTAAGATTTTCTCATCCTCTTGCTCACTTGGATCCAACATTTATTTTGAAGACTCAACAGCATGAAGCTCGCCGGACAACCCGGCACAGTGGCCAACAGGTCACTTCAGCCGGTTTACCTGACACTCCGGTTCGGAAGCGTCGGTCTGAGGTCTCTCCTACTTCTGACCATTCTTACCCCAAGGCAGGTTATTTCAGACAGCCTCTTAATCCGTCCGATTCAAATTATCAGGTGACACCTCCTTCCTCTTCTGGTGAATCGACAGCAACTCAACTCCCCCCTTTGAAAACTGTGGCCAGATGAGTTGTAAAAACCTTTCCTTTCAATACGTCCTAAATCCTTTGAATAGGATATTAATCCTTTTTTATTCTATTTGTAGGGCCAAAGCCAGACCCAGCAAGAAAGCTCGGGTCACCAATCCGCCAGAAGACCCTGTCGCCGAAGAAGAAGAACCAAGAGGTGAACCGGAACAGACTGGTGAACCGGAAGGCCCCCATCCTGAAGCTACTTTTGATGATCCACCCCTTGAAGGCCAACATACCGACGAACCAACAGATGCTGAGCCTGCCACACCTGATACTGAACCGGCAGAGCCAAACCGGGCTAGTCCGGTGAAAGACACTGAAATTCCAGCATCATCCACAAAAAATCCTGAAGGCCAAAGCGATGATGTTATTATTACTAGAATAGGCCACAACTCTCCTGGCCATCCCGTCATTTTAGCTCAGCATAGTGCCCAAGAGGAGCAAATTTCCCGGGATAAAGGTAACTGGAGCAGGGACTTATCAAACTATGCTCATCTTAACACTGATGAGCTCCATTCCGGCTTCTTGAACCGTCTGCACTCAAACCGGGATTATGAAGCCGGTTTGGTGAACTTGATGAAAGAGCGATATGAGGTAAATTCTTCTCCCTTTGTATATTAATTTATAGCTGAAACACTATCCCAAGTAGCCCCCAAGGGTCGTTTTATGATTGTTAATCACAAGCCGGGTCTTTGTAACACTTCAAGCATCCCATCATTGATCCTTGCAATGGCGTGTCACCAATAATAGAGAAGACTCATCTTGAAAAAATTAGATAACTTTCTGTAGCATAGCCCCCAAAGGTCGGTTTAACTTAGCAAGTTAATCTGGTTTTTAATTCACACAACCGTTTTAGAACAGACACACATTAGCCCCCAAGTGTCAAGGATAATGCTTGCATTGTTCTGGAGACTTGTATAGAGTGTAGTATTTGAGAGCAAATAGGCATTAGCCCCCAAGTATGAAGTGTATAACTTGTTATATGCTTTATACTTAGTGCATAAATATGTTGTTTGTTGAATATACCTTCAATGTTGCAGGCTGAACTAAGAAGCAAAGATGCCCGAAATTCTGACTTGCAAGAAAATGTGAAGTCTCAACAAGCAGAAGCTGCAAAAGCCAAAGAGGAGCTGACCCAGGCCCTGGCCGGAATGGAAAAGTTGAAAGAATCCTTCAACCAAGAGCATGCTGAATGGGAAACCGAAAAAGCCGGTTTAACCAAAAGAGATGTAGACGCCGAGGCAGCCCTGAAACCAGTGGTTGAAGAACTAGCCAGTTTGAAACGCCAAATCAATGCTATGACCTCTGCTATCTTTGGTAAGTGTCTGCTTTTGTATGTTGTGCCAGTCAATGAATCTTAAAGCTGACCAAAATGTTGATAAAATCTTTGGCAGGCACTCGGATCGCTCATCTTGGTGCAGATATGCGGATGAAGCTCAAAGTGGCATATACATTGGTTGAGCAGCTATACTCCGGGTCTCAGCGGGCCATTAGTACGGCGGCTTATAACAAACCGGCTCCAACTTTGATTAAGGAGACCGTTGAGAAGTTGGGCATGTTACCAGCCCGTATTGCCGAGTTGAAGAGAACCGCTGCCAGAGCAGGAGCTTTAACCGCCCTTATTCGAGCCAAGGCCTGGATTCTAGACCTTGAAGCAGAGGATATCATTAAAGGATACCTAGGCGTTAAAGAAGACAGTTCAAACTTCGACAATGATGATCTTCGGCGGCTGACCAAACAGATGCGGCCAGCGGCCAGCAAGTTGGCTGAGGATACCGATTTGTCCCATTTTCAACCGTTCTATGATGCAGAAGGGAAAACACAGCCGACCGACATCCATGAAGTCGAAGAACTTGTGCCTCCGATTCGTAAGCACACTTACGCCCCTGATATTAACCCTTCCAATCTTATCCATGAGGAAGCAGTGTTCCAAGCTTTAACCGGAATCGATTGGTCAACGGCTGATTTCCAACGTCTGGGGAGGGATGAAGAAGTGCCTACATCAACTGATCCTCAACCGTCAAACCGTCGCGATGAAGAATCCTGATCCGGTCGCCGGTTTATATGGCTACTGTGAAAAACAATGGCACTGTTTGAGCCGCTTTGAAGCTTCATGTAATAGGATAGCTGAAACTCCGTTTATCTGTCGTGCCATTGAGCATGTTTCATAATACTTTGTGATAATCTGTGCCGCCCTTCGGGATATATTTATGCATAACCCATGATGAATTGCCTTCCTAGGTACAAAAACTTAAAAGTGTCTAGCGGTTTACTGCTAGACGTGTCATAATATCCAAGAAGTATATAGTACTTAGATGAATAATAAAGTGTTTGTACAAAAGTAATGTATAGAACATACCTCATTGATTGACCAAACGTGTAAACGGCAAAGGTGTTAATACCAATCCGGAACGTTTGATAATTTCATCTGCATAATGCTGGTCTATATATTAAACCGGACCGGTATAACTACCGGATTTTCTGTATAACACTGGTGATTTAGTCAAACCAGACCGGGTCAATGAACACCGGTTTATAATTGAGCATGTGCCAACAACTGGTAGTTGAAAAGCAAGCCAGGTCAAGGACGCCGGTTTATCAAAAAATACTTATGATTTTCAATAAAGAAAATTCAAATAGGAAAATATGCGAGGCTTTTTACGAGCTGCCAGGCTCCAAATCGAGGCTTTTCATGGGCTGCCAGGCCTCTGAGTTAAACCATTTAACAAAGCCTTTTAAGATGGGCCTCCAATTAACCAATCACCGTTTTAACTGTGACAAGTTCAGGGTCTGTAAAAGATTGACTTGTCAAACGTTTGATGGGTCATACCAGGATTACCTGGACAGGAGTGGCTTACTTGATGAAGGCAGGCTAACCCGGGTTTTTAGGTGAATACACCAGGCTTCCAAGCCGTGGCTTGATAGCCAATTACGAGGGTCCTTTCAAACTCTTTGTTGCTTTGCAAAAAAGAGCCCCCAAGTAACTTTGTGAGCGATGCTCAGTGTGCGCCTATGTTTGAGTCTGTACTGTGTACAACACTCTCTTTGGCTCCACAAATTTTTCCTTTTGTGGCTGAAATGCCTATCAAGAGGTGTAGCTATGGTGTGAGGACAACCAAGCCCCCTAGTGATATCCCTTCGTGGTTTAAAAACCGATCAAGAGGTGTAGCTGTGATTCAAACATGACCTAGCCCCCTAGTGATTTTCTTTATCTCTATGCAGCTGCTAAAGCCGGTTTAACAAAGACTCCGCTTTGTCAGTTAACTTTTAAAAGCACACACATGATATAAGAAAGAACAGATACCCCGCTTATAACGGAGGCTCCGCTTTATTATATGATATATACACTGTCATAAATATGTACAGATGAAGAGCCTATGGCTTCAAGTATAGTAAGGCCGAAGGAGAGCTATGTTCCATGGCCGCTTTGTCTCCTCCTCCGATTGACGTGAGTCTTCATGCTCTCGAACATCAATGAGGTAGTAAGATCCGTTGTGCAGATTTTTGCTGACCACAAAGGGTCCTTCCCAAGGGGGGGATAACTTGTGCATATCAGTCTGATCCTGGATGAGCCGGAGCACCAAATCACCTTCTTGAAAGGTCCTGGTTTTAACCCGGCGGCTGTGATAACGTCGAAGATCTTGTTGATAAATCACCGAACGTGCTGCTGCAAGATCACGCTCTTCATCCAACAGGTCCAGAGAATCCTGATGTGCCTTCTCATTATCAGCTTCAACATAAGCTGCCACACGGGGCGAATCGTGACGGATGTCACTAGGAAGAATTGCCTCCGCTCCATAAACCATGAAGAAAGGTGTGTAACACGTAGACCTATTGGGTGTGGTGTTGATGCTCCATAACACATAAGGTAGCTCCTCAACCCAACAACCCGACGTCCTCTTTAAGGGAACCATAAGCCTTGGTTTGATACCTCGTAGAATTTCTTGATTTGCCCTTTCCGCTTGACCATTAGATTGGGGGTGAGCCACCGATGCTAGATCAAGCCGAATGTGCTCACGTTGACAGAATTATTCCATCTCCCCTTTTGATAGATTAGTACCATTATCTGTTATAATGCTGTGTGGAAAGCCAAACCGGAATATCACCTTTTTGATGAATTGAACTGCCGTGGCTGCATCACACTTGCTGACTGGCTCTGCCTCCACCCATTTAGTGAATTTATCAACTGCTACTAATAGATGGGTCTTCTTGTCCTTAGAACGCTTGAAGGGTCCAACCATATCAAGCCCCCAAGTTGCAAACGGCCACGTAATTGGAATCATTCGCAACTCTTGAGCCGGAACATGTGCACGGCGGGCAAATTTTTGACATCCATCACATCTCTTGACTAAATCCTCCGCATCAGCATGTGCCGTCAACCAGTAAAAACCATGGTGAAAAGCTTTGGCAACCAACGACTTTGAACCGGCATGGTGACCACAATCCCCTTCATGGATTTCTCGCAAAATCTCACAACCTTCTTGGGGAGAAACGCAGCGCTGAATTGCTCCTGAAACACTGTAACGATGTAACTCCCCGTTGAGTATGGTCATGGATTTGGAATGCCGAATTATCTATCGATCCAACGTTTCCTCATCTGGTAACTCGCCCCGGTTCATGTAATCCAGATATGGGATCGTCCAATCCGGTATGGCATGCAGAGTTGCCACCAACTGAGCCTCCGAATCAGGAATAGCCAAATCTTCTTCGGTTGGTATTTTGACCGACGGATTGTGCAACACATCAAGAAAGACATTGGGCGGAACCGGTTTATGTTGGGAACCAAGACGACTTAAAGCGTCCGCCGCTTCATTCTTCCGCCGGTCTATATGGTCCACCTGATAACCTTTAAAGTGACCAGCCACTGCGTCCACCTCTCGCCGATATGTAGCCATGAGTGGGTCCTTAGAATCCCAAGTGCCAGACACCTGCTGAGCCACTAGGTCTGAATCGCCAAAGCACTTAACCCGGCTCAAATTCATCTCTTTAGACATCCGAAGACCATGGAGTAAAGCCTCATATTCATCTGCATTGTTAGTACAAGGGAACATTAAACGGAGGACATAACAAAACTTGTCACCTCGTGGGGAAGTTAATACGACTCCAGCCCCCGAGCCCTCCAACTGTCTGGACCCATCAAAATGAATAGTCCAATATGTATTATCTGGTTTCTCTTCAGGTGCCTGTAACTCCGTCCAATCGTTGATGAAATCCACGAGTGCCTGGGACTTGATCGCCGTGCGGGGTATATATTTGAGCCCATGAGGTCCAAGCTCAATGGCCCATTTGGCAATCCGTCCAGTTGCCTCTCTATTTTGAATGATGTCGCCCAGAGGAGCTGAACTGACCACTGTGATAGGATGGCCTTGA
Source organism: Triticum urartu (assembly GCF_056163025.1). Lineage (NCBI taxonomy): Eukaryota > Viridiplantae > Streptophyta > Magnoliopsida > Poales > Poaceae > Triticum > Triticum urartu. Next base: position 275,730,051 of record NC_141879.1, on the reverse strand, counting down.
AAATAGTGTTTAAGCTTCCGGCTTGCCATAAACACCCCATACACCAGTTTCTGCCAATGTGGATACCTCTGTTTTGACTCAATGAGCACCTCACTCATATAATAAACCGACCGTTGAACCGGATATTCCTTGCCAGGCTCCTTGCGCTCTACCACAATGGCTACGCTAACAGCCCGGGCATTAGCAGCCACATATAATAATAATGGCTCTTTATCGATCGGCGCTGCAAGCACGGGCGGTTCAGCTAGCTGCCTCTTCAAATCCTCAAACGCCTTATCAGCTGCCTCACTCCAGACAAAGTTATCTGTTTTCTTGAGCATCTGATATAAGGGGATGGACTTCTCTCCAAGGCGGCTGATAAACCGGCTCAAGGCTGTAATCTGGCCGGCCAGACATTGAACATCGTTAATACACGCCGGTTTAGCCAAGGATGTAATTGCTGCAATCTTTTCCGGATTAGCCTCAATGCCTCTGTTTGAAACCAGAAAGCCTAAGAGCTTGCCTGCCGGGACACCGAAGACACATTTCTCCGGATTGAGCATCATCTTGTAAACCAGGAGATTGTCAAAGGTTTCTCGTAGATCATCTATCAATGTCCCCTCCTTTCTGGATTTGACCACAATATCATCCACATACGCATGAACATTGCACCCAATTTGTTTATGAAGGCAATTCTGAACACATCGCTGGTAAGTCGCCTGGGCACTCTTGAGTCCAAAGGGCATGGAAACATAGCAGAAGGCTCCAAAGGGAGTTATGAAGGTTGTCTTCTCCTGGTCCTTAACCGCCATTTGGATCTGATGATAACCAGAGTAAGCATCCAAAAAACACAAACGGTCACAACCCGCCGTAGCATCAATTATCTGATCAATGTGAGGGAGAGCAAAGGGGTCTGCAGGGCAAGCCTTGTTTAAATCTGTGTAGTCCACACACATACGCCAAGTGCCATTTTTCTTAAGAACCAGCACTGGATTGGCTAACCACTATGGATGAAAAACTTTGATAATAAACCCAGCAGCCAACAGACATGCTACCTCTTCACCTATAGCCTTGCGTCTCTCCTCGTTGAAACGGCGGAGGAACTGCCGGACTGGTTTGAACTTAGGATCAATGTTGAGTGTGTGCTCAACGAGTTCCCTCGGTACACCTGGCATGTCAGAAGGTTTCCATGCAAAGATGTCCCGATTCTCACAGATGAACTCGATGAGCGCGCTTTCCTATTTGGGATCCAGGTTAGCGCTGATGCTGAACTGTTTGGATGAATCGCCAGGAACAAAGTCAACCATCTTAGTGTCTGTAGCTGATTTGAACTTCAACGCTGGATCATGTTCCGTAGTTGGCTTTCTTTTAAAGAGGTCATGTCTGCCGGATCAACTTGCTCCTTATAGAATTTCAACTCCTCTGTGGCACAAACCGACTCAGCATAAGCCGCATCGCCTTCTTCACACTCCAAAGCAATCTTTCTACTTCCGTGTACTGTGATAGTCCCTTTATGACCTGGCATTTTAAGCTGTAGATAAACATAACATGGCCTTGCCATAAACATAGCATAAACCGGCCGCCCAAACAAGGCGTGGTATGGACTTTTGATCTTTACCACCTCAAATGTCAATGTTTCTGACCTTGAATCGTAGTCATCTCCAAAAGCTACCTCCAAGGCTATCTTGCCAACAGGATATGCAGACTTACCAGGCACCACACCATGAAAGATCGTATTTGACGGTTTAAGATCCTTATCTGTCAACCCCATATGGCAGAATGTATCATAATACAAAATATTGATACTACTTCCCCCATCCATGAGCACGTTGGTGAACTTGTATCCCCCAACTTGAGGGGCTACCACCAGGGCCAAATGACCTGGATTATCAACCCGGGGTGGGTGATCATCTCTACTCCACAAGATAGGTTGCTCAGACCAGCGTAAATACTGAGGTACTGCCGGCTCAACAGAATTTACGGCCCTTTTGTGAAGCTTCTGATCACGTTTGCACAAACTAGTAGTGAAGACATGATATTGCCCGCTGTTCAGCTGCTTGGGATTGCTCTGATAACCCGATTGCTGCTGCTGCTGCTGACTCCCCGATGGTTGTAACCGCCCTGGTTGCCTCGGTGCCCTTGATTGACGTGTCCGGTTTGGTTGCCTGGAAACCCTAAACTGGAACCACCACCTCTGTAACCCGGCCCGTGGAAACCTCCTCCTGAACCGCCGGGTGGGCCGTTGTCATATTGGAACATATTGGAATTCTTGAAATCCCGCATGATATAACAGTCTTTCCAAAGATGTGATGCCGGCTTCTCCTTCGATCCATGCTTTGGACAGGGCTGATTTAACAAGCGCTCCAAATTGCTGCCTGAACCTCCACCCCTCTGGGGCTGCTTGCCTTTACGGCGCTGGCCATTCTCCTGCGCGTTGGTATTTGCAACAAAGTCCAAGCTACTGTCGGCCTTGCGCTTACCACCGTTTCCATGGCCTACCGGATTATGTTGTTGACCTTTGGCATTGTCGTTCTTCTTACCTTTCTCCGGTTTCTCCTCCTCTGAGTCCGGATCCTTGGTATTATCTGAATCAACGTATTTAACCAAAGCGACCATGAGTGTTGACATGTCATTGCAGTGACGTTTGAGCCTTCCCAACTTCTGTTTTAATGGTTTGAAACGACAATTGCCCTCTAATGTTAACACTGCAGTGTCTGCATTGATACGATCTGATGAATGCAAAATTTCTAAGACCCGTTTGACCCAATGGGTCGTGGACTCCCCTTCTTCTTGGACACAAGCGGCCAGATCTACGATTGACATCGGCTGCTTACACGTATCCTTGAAGTTCTGGATAAACCGGTGCTTCAATTCGGCCCATGATCCAAAAGAGTTGGTCGGCAAGCTCTTCAACCAAGTGCGAGTTGTTCCTTCCAACATCATGGTGAAATATTTAGCACATACTGCCTCATCCACATCTAACATCTCCATTGCCATCTCATAGCTCTCCACCACGCCTCTGGTTGCAAATCGGCGGTGTAATTTGGTACCTTACGAGGTCCCTTGAAATCCTTGGGCAGTCTCACATTACGTGAAGCGGGAGTTAAACACGACACCCCTAAGGAACTGAACATCACCCCTGGCTCCACGGAAGCCGTGGGGTGAACCGGAGTATGCTGTCGTGCTCCGTGTCGAGCTGTCAACTCGGCCTCCCGACGTGCGCAGCCATGGTCCACAACATCTTGCGCATTAGCGCCTCCCCCGGCCGGGTTGTTCCCTTGTGGTGAATTTCGGCGATGTGCACTGCTGGACACGGCCGGTTCGTCCTCCACGTGTCTGCTATAACTCCGGCTTGGACGGGGAGTGGAATGAATCCTCTCACGACTGTGTGAATACGCCTGCTATTGATTTAGCGTTGTTTGAAGGAGATCCCTGGCCTAACGTGCTTCCACTGCAACTGGTGACTCGCCGTCGGTTGGGAGGGCCGCCAGGCGTGAAGCGGCGGCCACAATGTTGTCCAACGGGTTGGAATAATGCCCAGGTGGCGTCGATGGCACAACGTTGTTCTGGCGAGGCGGGTCCGTCGTGCGTGGCTGAACCGGCGCTCCTGTTCCCGGCGCCCCCGCCTGGTTTAGCGTTGGTTGGTTACCAGCTCCTAAACATGGTGTGTTGAAAAGATTTTGCGGCTCATAAACCGATGGGAGACATGATCGATACCTTCTTCTCATGACTTCCTCTGAAGCATTTTGATCCAGTCTAATCCGGTAGGCCTGTGCTTCCAATTCAGCCCGCTCTGTAGCCATCCTAGCATTCTCTGTTGCCAGGTCCGCTTTAGCCTGGGCTATCTGATCTTTCACCTTTGCAATCTCCGCATTGTGCTGATCCCTGGCTGCTGCATCCACCTCCGTGGATATCAATGTTGCCAAAGCGTCGAACAAATCAGACAAGACTTGGGATGGAGGCGGCGCCGAGCTTCCTGCCCCTGCTGGTGTGGCCGTCGTTGAACCGGAGAGCATTGCCACGACGGTAGATGAATGAGGCGCCGATTGTGTGCCGGCCATGAAGATGGCGGCCCGGTTTGGTATGCCGGGGGAATCCGGAATACTGTTTCCCTCGGATCCTCCGTCAATCCGGCCGTCCTGCAACTGGTAAAGTGATTCGGTCTCTCCAGAAGACTCGTCATCAGAACAGACCACGGTTTCTCCATCGGACACCGGTCCGTCCTCGTACCTTGATCCATGGATGACTCCTACAAAAACATGCCTTGCCTCGGGCTGAACCGGCGAAGAACTTGCATGCCGAGCCGTTTCGATGATGTCGGTGTAGATGTCCGGCTCGAGGGCCGGTTTGCCGACCTTGCCGATGAAGACGTGAATCCCACCAAAGGGGACCCGGTACCCATATTCAATTGAATCGGCCTCGGGACCCCATCCTGCATTGTCGATGTAGAGCTTGCCACGACGACTCTTCGTCATTCGGCCCACAACGTATCCCTTAAGTCCATCGAAGCTGCCCTTCAAGAACTCAAAACCATTGTGCGATAGCCCAACGGTGGGCGCCAACTGTCGTGGATTTGTCACGGCAGATGTCCTTGTGAAAGGACTTAGTCATGGAGCCATCGCTACGGGTTAGCTTTAAGGGGTTAAACCGGACAAGGGACACGAGGAATTTTATACTAGTTCGGCCCCTTCGAGGAAGGTAAAAGCCTATGTCTAGTTGTGATTGGTATTGCTAGGGTTTCGAAGACCAGGGAGCGAATCCGCTTTGTCTGGCTCTCGAGTTGTTGTTGTCTGTCCCTAAACCGCGGCCGGGTTGTCCCTTTATATACATGGTTGACGCCCGCCGGGCTACAGAGTCCCGAAGCCGGATCATAAACGTGCCTGGTTCGGTCTCTACTCTCCCTATCTTACTATACAAGTTATATGACTAGGCCGGTTTACATTTATAGGTTGTAAATCGCCTTTGGGCCTTCCTTAAAGCGCCATTATCCTTACATCTTCATGGGCTTCTAATCTTAAAGAGTCAACCCGGCTACATAAGGCCGGTTTACCTCCAGTAGTAATATCCCCAACAGAACCCGTACACTTTGGCAACCCTTGGGGCGGTCATCGGAACCCGTCAAATTGCTCGTGGTGATCTCCACAACCTAATTGGAGACCCCGACACTTGCCCGGAGCTTTACACCACAATGATTGAGCTCCAAACACCAACAACCGTCTAGGGCGCCTAAGCACCCAAGAGGAACAAGCTCAAGGGTACCAAGCACCCAAGAGTAATAATCTTCTCAACTTGTAACTTCCACGTATCACCGTGGAGAACTCAAACCGATGCACCAAATGCAATGGCAAGGGCACACGAAGTGCCCAAGTCCTTCTCTCTCAAATCCCACGAAGCAACTAATGCTAGGGAGGAAAATGAGAGGAAGAACAAGAAAGAGAACACAAAGAACTCCAAGATCTAGATCCAAGGGGTTCCCCTCACATAGAGGAGAAAGTGATTGGTGGAAATGTGGATCTAGATCTCCTCTTTCTTTTCCCTCAAAAACTAGCAAGAATCCATGGAGGGATTGAGATTTAGCAAGCTCGAAGAAGGTCAACAATGGGGGAAGAACACGAGCGCAAAGGATAAGGTTGAACGGGGAAGAAGACCCCCTTTTATAGAAGCTCCTGAATCCAACTGTTATGTGCTCAGTCCACGCACGAGCGGTACTACCGCTCAGGGGAGCGGTACTATCGCCTGGGAGGTAGAACACAAAGAGCAGAGCGAAACAGAGTGCGTGGCGGAGCCGTATGAGCGGCACTACCGCTGGAGCCAGCGGTACTACCGTTGGCCGCAGCGGTACTGCCGCTTGGGACAGCGGTACTACCGCTTGTGGCGATAAGCGGTACTGCCGCTCCGGCCCGGCGGTACTACCGCTGGGACCGCGCACAACGCCTACCACGAGCACGGGGAGAAGGAACAGAGAGGAGGGCCATTGAGCGGCACTCGGGGTGGTGGTAGCCGCGGTACTACCGCACATGAGCTAACATGCCACCTAGGAACAAGATAATTAACAATATCAACTCTAGGTGACAATATCTCAAATGTACACATTTTCTAGGCTAGTAATATACACATAGCATATTACTCCCCCATAATGTGATACCAATTAAGGATATACAAGAGGCAAAAGGAGGATCCAACAAGAGATAATTAATGGACTATTTATAATTTGAATTTCTCATGAGAAGACATACCACATAGTGACTAGATAAGCTTGCAATATCAATACTAAGTGGTATTCCCCATGTACCCACCTTTATAGGATTGTGAAGTGCACAAAGCACATCACTCCCCCATAATGGGATATTCCATTAATCTCTCACAAGAGCCAACTAAGATATGACCAAGATGCACAAAGGCTCAACGAACGACACACCTGTACATGATGTGCAAACCAACACACACATACTTGATTGCTCAAGATAATCAAGTTGGAAGCACAACATATACAAACACATGCAAGGAACGAAACCAAACATGCAAAGGGGCAAGTAACTTTCATTGTAAACAATTTAAGCATGAGTTACCGCGAGGAACATTGGATATAAGATAGAAACTTGATAATCCGAATGACTTGGCTTGAGACAATAAGAATGATGAAGTCCCCTTAATTCTTCATAATGTAGCTAAGTCTCCAATGACCTCCAACATCACCTATTGATCAAGTTTGAGCTTGTTGGTCCCCAACCAAGTTGGGTCCTAAGAGGTTAGTCACAATAGGCTTGGCTACCCAAATGGTTCTTTTCTTGACACCACTTTGAGCACCAACAAATTTGGCAAAAACATTTCCAACGTTATCCTTTCCAAGAGAATAGACATCATCAATAATAATTGGGTTGGATAAGTTACCACTAGTGCATGAAGAAGCGAGGTGACCTTTCTCACGACATAGGTAGCAACATCTACTCTTCATTTTCTTCTCACTTGATTTCTCAACTTGAGAAGCATTAGCTTGAGCCTTCTTGGAAAGAGGCCTTTCTTCAACTTGAGGTTGAGCATGGGAGTGAACTTGTGGCCGCTTCCCTTGTTGCTTGTCACTAATGGGCTTCTTCTTCAATGGGCAAGATCTAACATGATGCCCTTCTACTTTGCACTTGAAGCAAGCAATCTTGGCCGAATTCTTGACTTGTTCTTGGCCCTTCTTTTTGTTCACCTTGGACTTCTTCTTCTTGTTGGAGTTGAATCCAAGTCCACATTTGTCATCGGGGGATTTTTGCACACTCAAGATATTGTTGAGTGTGAATTTCCCTTCATTACTCTTTTCCAAGTATTTCTTCAAATAAGTGACTTGGGCCTTGAGCTCTTTTATTTCCTCTACATGGTTAGTCTCAACACAAGTACTATAGGAAGTATAAGCTTCATCGTTAGAGCAACAAGGCAAGGAAACCAATTCATCACAAGATGTACCAACATTGTGAGTAGATGAATTACAAGGACTAGCACATGGCAACATAGCATTTTGACTAGAGGTAGTACTAGTATCCACATGAGGATCACTAGATGTTACCTTAGAAAGCATGACCTCATGAGCTAACTTTAGCGCATTATGGGATACTAGAAGGTCATCACGAGAGCTTGCGAGCTTTACATGATTTTCTTCCAACATCCCATAATTTCTAGATAGCAACTCAAGTTGAGCCCTTAGCTCAACATTCTCCTTCAATATGGATGCTTCACAAGAGATAGAGTTAGTAGCACAAGCATCATCATTAGAAACAAGGGGAGAAGACAACTTGGCAAGCTCTTTTGAATATGAAGCTGTAATTTGAGCATGAGACTCGGTGAGTTTGATGAGCTCACTTTTAGTTTCAAAATCATTGGCCACCTCAAGCGCTCTATCACGAGATTCCCTCACTCTAGATAATTCTAGAGCAAAAATCTCCTCAAGAGATTCCTTGGTGGTTTGTTCAAGTTCAAGAGCTTGAGAGAGGTCTGCAATCTCATTAGCTTAATCACGCTCATGACCTTCCATTTTATCAATGGTGACCTCATGCTCCTCAAGACGAGATTCCAACTCATCAATATACTTCTTGCCCTCAACGGCAATGGACATGATTTCCATGAAGTTGGAATAAGCAATTTTATTTTTATGAAGAGCTTTAAAAACCATTTCCCCCTTAATTTTTAAGGAGGCAACATTATCATTCTCTTCATCATTATCCTCATTATCATTAGTATCAATATCATCATCAGGAGACATATTGGGTTTCAAAGTAGGAGATACCTTTGAAGCCTTAGCCATAAGGCAAAAAGCAATATATGGTGATGTAGGATCCCTTGAAGCACCATTTAAAACCACATTTTGTTCCATGGAGTGTTGGGTTTCCTCTACATTTTTAGAACCACAACTCGAGGAAATACAAGCATTTTTATCATGGCAACAAGATATAGCAAGCATATCATCATGAGATTGAGTCAAACAATTTCTACAAGATATGCACGGACTATCAACACAAGCATGTGAAACATTTGGAGTGCTCGAAGTGTTAAAGCCCAAAGAAGATGCATTGCAATAAGATAGTGATGAAGTATCATCGACAATAAGCATACTGTCATCATTGCAATGACCAACACTACTCACCATTTCATTACCTTGTGGCAAACCACATGTAGGTGAAGTAGAAGAAGTTGAGAAGACTATACGACCGGAGGTGGAGGGAGAATAATCATCCCCACAAATATTGGACACACCATATTTATCTTGAAGCTTTGTCCACAACTCATGAGCATCCCAAAATGGCATGAGTTGAAATATAACTACATTGCTCAAAGCATCAAAAAGCACATTAGAAGCTTGAGCATTGAGATAAGAGTTTTTCTCATCCTCTAAAGATAATCTTTGGGGATCCTTTGGAGGAGAAAAACCCATATCTACAATTCGCTCTAAATTTGGGTCCATGACCCTAAAGAGATTAAGCATGCGAATTACCCCAACGTCAAAATTTGTGCCATCAAAACTAAGAGTGTCAGAGAATCCAAAACCCCTAGTAGACATCCTTACTCTCTAGGCGGTTAAGACCTAAAAGGAGAGACGAGGCTCTAATACCAATTGAAAGATCGTGGATGTCGCCTAGAGGGGGGTGAATAGGCGTTTTAAAATAATTACAGTTTAGGCTTGAACAAATGCAGAATAAACCTAGCGGTTAATTTGTCAAGCACAAAACCTAAAACAACTAGGCTCACCTATGTGCACCAACAACTTATGCTAAGCAAGATAAGCAACTATGTGATAGCAAGATATAAGACCAAGAACAATATGGCTATCACAAAGTAAAGTGCATAAGTAAAGGGCTCGGGTAAGAGATAACCGAGGCACGTGGGGACGACGATGTATCCCGAAGTTCACACCCTTGCGGATGCTAATCTCCGTTTGGAGCGGTGTGGAGGCACAATGCTCCCCAAGAAGCCACTAGGGCCACCGTAATCTCCTCACGCCCTCGCACAATGCAAGATGCCGTGATTCCACTAAGGGACCCTTGAGGACGGTCACCAAACCCGTACAAATGGCAACCCTTGGGGGCGGTCACCGAACCCGTACACTTTGGCAACCCTTGGGGGCAGTCACCGGAACCCGTCAATTTGCTCGGGGCGATCTCCACAACCTAATTGGAGACCCCGACGCTTCCCCAGAGATTTACACCACAATGATTGAGCTCCGAACACCAACAACCGTCTAGGGCGCCCAAGCACCCAAGAGGAACAAGGTAAAGGGTACCAAGCACCCAAGATTAATAAGCTTCTCAACTTGTAACTTCCATGTATCACCATGGAGAACTCAAACCGATGCACCAAATGCAATGGCAAGGGCACACGGAGTGCCCAAGTCCTTCTCTCTCAAATCCCACGAAGCAACTAATGCTAGGGAGGAAAATGAGAGGAAGAACAAGAAAGAGAACACAAAGAACTCCAAGATCTAGATCCAAGGGGTTCCCCTCACATAGAGGAGAAAGTGATTGGTGGAAATGTGGATCTAGATCTCCTCTCTCTTTTCCCTCAAAAACTAGCAAGAATCCATGGAGGGATTGAAAGGATCGAGAAGAGGTGTCTAGAGGGGGATGATTAGACACTAAGTGCCAAAAGTTGAAGTTTTTAATATTCTTAAGTTTAAGTGGAGTTTAAGAACAAGTTTAACAAACACAATACATATCAAGCAAGCATGTAATGAGTATATGAGCAGCGGGAAGTAAAGCATGCAACTTGCAAGAATGTAAGGAGAAGGGTTTGGAGTATTCAAACGCAATTGGAGACACGGAGGTTTTTGTCGTGGTTCCGATAGGTGGTGCTATCGTACATCCACGTTGATGGAGACTTCATCCCACGGAGGGTAACGGTTGCGCGAGTCCACGGAGGGTAACGGTTGCGTGAGTACACGGAGGGCTCCACCCACGAAGGGTCCACGAAGAAGCAACCTTGTCTATTCCATCACGGTTGTCGCCCATGAAGGACTTGCCTCACTAGCGGTAGATCTTCATGAAGTAGGCGATCTCCTTGCCCTTAAAAACTCCTTGGTTCAACTCCACAATCTTGTCGGAGGCTCCAAGTGACACCTAGCCAATCTAGGAGACACCACTCTCCAAGAGGTAACAAATGGTGTGTTGATGATGAACTCCTTGCTCTTGTGCTTCAAATGATAGTCTCCCCAACACTCAACTCTCTCTCATAGGATTTGGATTTCGTGGAAAGAAGATTTGAGTGGAAAGCAACTTGGGGAAGGCTAGAGATCAAGATTCATATGGTTGGAATGGAATATCTTGACCTCAACACAAGTGTAGGTGGTTCTCTCTCAGAAAATGTGTATGGGAAGTGTAGGTATGTTCTGATGGCTTTCTCCCAGAATGAAGATTGGGTGGAGGGGTATATATAGCCTCCACACAAAATCTAACCGTTACACTCAATTTACCAATCTCGGTGAGACCGAAGGGAAAAACTCGGTTGGACCGATTTAGTAAACCTAGTGACCGTTAGGGTTTTCGGTGGGACCGACTAGTTCAACTCGATGGAACCAATGTGCTAGGGTTAGGGTAAAACCAAAACTCGGTTTGACCGATTACTCAAACTCGGTGGGACCGATTTGGGTAATAAGCGAAATAGAGAGTTGGCCAAGCAAACTCGGTGGGGCCGATTGCATATCTCGGTGGGACCGAAAATATTGCAACAGGTAACAGAGAGTTTGCAAGCCCATCTCGGTGAGACCAAGATCCCATCGGTGAGACCGAACTGATTAGGGTTTCTGGCAGTGGCTATGTTAACTGAACTCGGTGGCTCCAGATAGAAAGAATCAGTGGGCCGAGTTTGACTTTTGGTTTAGGTCATATTTGGATGTGGGAAGGTAGTTGAGGGTTTTGGAGCATATCACTAAGCACTTTGAGCAAGCAAGCCATTAAGCAACACCTCATCCCCTCTTGATAGTATTGGCTTTTCCTATAGACTCAATGTGATCCTGGATCACTAAAATAGAAAATGTAGAGTCTTGATCTTGAAGCTTGAGCCAATCCTTTGTCCTTAGCATCTTGAATGGGTTCCACATCCTCTAGTCCATGCCACTCCATTGTTGAACTTATCTGAAACATACTAGGTAAAAGTGTTAGTCTCAACAAGAGATATATTGACATTAATTACCAAAAGCACCCAGGGAGCACTTGTTCTTTCAATCTCCCTCTTTTTGGTAATTGATGACAACATACATAAAAGATTTAGATAAAGATATAGAGAATAGCAAGTAAAGCTTTGGAGATACATGTAACATGCATAGGCTCCCCCTATATGTATGCAATCATGTGAATATTGAATATAGGAGCATGTGAATGCGTAAACATGACAGAGTAAGCAATGTGTTACATGTATCTTGGCTATATGCATCAGAGCAAATGATGTGACTGTGAGAAATGTACCTTCATGCTCATGAGTCCTTCTTGCAAACAGTATGTACATCAGCAAGAATTTCTCATTCCCATGACTGTGATGCATATACTTACCTTGTGGTCTTGAGTTGGCTTAGGATGGGATGAACCTGCGCAAACAAGGTAAATAACATAGATACACCTACTGACCAGAGCAAACAAGAGAAACCACAAGAGAACCAAGACTGGGATGACATGTAGAGTGAGTACTAAGTACCACATTGGATATAGACATGTCCCCAAAGGTAAAGATATGCAATAAAATCAGAGATTTCGTTCTCTTAGATGTCTTGCTCCCCCTGAATCTGCATGGGATATTGGGAGAAGATAGGGAACAGAAAATCAGAGCAACAAAAAAAAACAATAGAGCTTGAGCTTAAGCAAGCAACCAAACATGTCTTTCCCCACTTAAATACATGTGACATCTCTCCTCTTGAACACCAAGCATCTGGGGTCTTTGACGATATTACTTTCTCCTAGTTGAGAAACTCTCTCCCCCTGAGTACTCTCTCTTTCTCCCCCTATAGGAAGGATTAAGCTTTGATGTGATCTCTCTCTCCCCCTTTGACTTCAATTTCCAAGAAGGGCTCTTATGGACATGTGATACAAATGGGTTGGTCCTTGAGTCACAGAGCAAAGCAGCATGTCTAATATGATGCTGGCAGAGGACAAGAATCATTGAGTGGAGCTGGAGCAAACAGAAATCAGGAATAAGTGGCAAGTTGCTTTTCCTGTGATGAAATTGGTGACTCTGAGTTGGGTGCTTCGGTTGCACCGAAGGATTTCGGTTGGGCCGAAGAGATCAAACCGGTGTGACCGAGTTCATCAGAGTGAAACCACTTGTCACCTCAGCTCACTAGACAAGTAAGATCTCACAAGGATATGCAAGGAATTAACTGAAAGATTGCAATGAATTGGATGCAAAAAATGCAGAACAAAAAGGAAAGAAAAGAAACTAAAAGTTCTAGATGAAGTATTTTTTTGAAAGGGGAAACAAATATGCAAATGCAAAAGCACAGAGAAACACTGGAGAACTTCATCTAGAAATGGTCGGTGACAAAGTCACCTATGTTAGAGTATATTGACTTAGGAGTCAAGTGAGAGCACTTGATCATAGGTCATACTCATCGTTTAAGCTCAAAATGGGGTTACCATTTTTAGTTTAAGCCTTTTGATGTATTCACATCTTGTCGAGTTGCTTTGACTCATGACTTGGAGTAAAGTTTCTCTAAGATGGAATAACATACCTTGGGTGGTGGTGTTGATCTTGTTCATGTAGTTGAACTTGTGTGGGTTGCTCAAGGTTGATGTGGTTCATCAAGGGTTGGGAGCACCACTTGGAGTTTGAGTTCATCTACCTACATGGGTTAGCTTTGCAAGGAAGAGCACTTGTGTATCCAAAATGACAATCATGAGACTCAACATGGAATTTGCTAAAGGATATGTTTGAATGGTTTCGTGCTTCCTTGTCTTCAACCACCATTGTGTAGAGACTTGGTGATGTAGAAATTGCTCAAGATATGAGTGTGTGGCAATTCTCATAGATTTAGATTCAACCAAGCACCTACACGGGTTAGATAACATCCAAGGTACAAATATATCCAAGACATATGAATAGCATCATAAGAGAAATATCGAGGATTAGTCATAGGCTCATGCCCCGCATGTATCAAATGGAGTTCCTACTCCAAGTTTGAAGCATCAATGATGTTCAATTCACCTCTCAACCTGCAAAACACTTTCTCATCAAGTGGTTTAGTGAATATATCCGCCAATTGCTTATCGGTGCGAACGTGCTTAAGGTTAATGTCCCCTTTTGCAACATGATCTCGAATGAAATGATGACGAACTTCAATATGCTTAGTTCGAGAATGTTGCACGGGATTGTGAGCAATCTTAATAGCACTTTCATTGCCACATAGCAATGGAACATGTTTCACATATATCCCATAATCTTTAAGAGTTTGGGTCATCCAAAGTAATTGAGCGCAACATGAACCAGCGGCAATGTATTCCGCTTCGGCGGTGGATAAGGATACCGAGTTTTGTTTCTTGGAAGACCAAGACACAACAGATCTACCAAGGAATTGATAAGTACTCGAAGTGGACTTTCTATCAACCTTGTCTCTGGCATAGTCCGAATCGGAGTAGCCAACAAGATCAAAAGAGGACCTCTTAGGATACCAAATGCCAAAATTTGGTGTATGGATTAGGTATCTCACTATCCTTTTCACAGCCTTAAGATGACATTCTTTAGGAGCAGCTTGATATCGTGCACACATGCACACACTTAGCATAATATCAGGACGAGAAGCACATAGATATAACAATGAACCAATCATAGAGCGATAAACCTTTTGATCAACCGGTTCACCATCTTTGGTCAAATCAAGATGTCCACTAGTAGGCATGGGTGTAGTCATACCTTTGCATTCTTGCATATTGAACTTCTTGAATAAGTCATTGGTGTACTTCGTTTGAGAGACAAAGGTACCTTCCTTAGTTTGCTTGATTTGCAAACCGAGAAAGAATTTGAGTTCACTCATCATAGACATCTCAAACTTGTCCAACTTTAGCTTTCCAAACTTCTCACTAAAATGAGGGTTAGTTGAACCAAATATGATATCATCAACGTAAATTTGGCACAAAAATAGATCTCCATTAACCCTTTTAGTAAAAAGAGTAGAATCAATTTTACCAATTTCAAAGCCTTTTTCAATAAGGAACTTGGTCAAGCATTTATACCATGCTCTAGGAGCTTGTTTAAGACCATAAAGGGCTTTGTGAAGTTTGTAAACATGATTAGGTTTCTTAGGATTGACGAAGCCGGGAGGTTGCTTAACATAAACTTCCTCTTCGATTTTGCCACTTAGAAAAGCACTTTTAATGTCCATTTGGTACAAGGTGATATCATGGTGATTAGCATAAGCAAGTAAGATGCGAATGGACTCAAGTATAGCAACGGGAGCATATGTCTCACCATAGTCCATACCTTCAACTTGTGTGTAGCCTTGGGCGATGAGACATGCTTTGTTGCGAACCACTTGTCCATCTTCATCTTGCTTGTTGCGAAACACCCATTTGGTACCAATGATGTTGTGGTTGTTGTCGGGCTTCTCGACCAAAGTCCACACTTCATTTCTCTCAAAGTTGTGTAGCTCTTCATGCATAGCGTTTATCCAATCCGGATCCTCCAATGCTTCTTCAACCTTCATAGGTTCAATGCTAGAGATGAATGAGTAATTTTCACAAAAGTTAGCTAAACGAGTTTTAGAGCGAGTGATTCTCCCGGTTTGGATATCATTGTACATTTTCTCGACGGGATGATCTTTGGCAATTCTTGCTCGAACTTGTGAAAGCTTTTGCTTGGGTCGGGGTGGAACATCCTCTTCATCTTGTTCTTCTTCTTGGCCTTCTTCATTGTTGACGTTGTCGTTCTCTTGTCGTGGTGGAGAAGGAGGTTGTTGATGTTCATCTTGTTGTGCTCCCTCGTTTTCTTCATCTTGGCGTGTCCCACTTGTGGATGCTTCAGTATCAACTCTGGGTTCACCTTGTCGTGAGGTAGAAGCTTCCACTTGGACGGACGAGGTACTCTCCTTCACTTCCGTATCAACTTGGGGTTTGTTACCAGTGAGGAGCTCGTATGCCGTCTTGCCGAGTAGCTTGTGAAGATACAAGCGATTTGTTGCATGACAAGCTCTCTCAACCGCTTCCGCCCAAAAGTGCTTTGGCGTTTTGTACTCATCAAGCATCATTCTTGCCATCTTGATAAGAGTCCGGTTCTTCCTTTCAACAACTCCATTTTGTTGAGGTGTGTACGTAGCCGAGAACTCGTGTGAAATCCCTTCTTCGTCAAGAAAGGTGTCCACATTTGCGTTCTTGAACTCCATTCCGTTGTCGCTCCGAACCTTCTTGATCTTCACGTCAAACTGATTTTGGGCCTTCCTAGCGAAGTTTTTGAAGATCTTTTGGACCTGCGATTTGTCATCAAGAAAGAACACCCACGTAAATCTTGAAAAATCATCAACTATGACTAGACCAAATGAGTTACCACCGAGACTCTTGTAGGCATTTGGACCAAAGAGATCCATGTGAAGTAGCTTGAGTGGAATTCTTGTGGTCATGATGTTCTTCGCGTGATGACTTCCTCCAACTTGTTTCCCTACTTGACAAGCACTACAAAGTCTATCCTTGTCAAATATGACATCTTTTATTCCAAGGATATGATCACCTTTAATAAGCTTATGAAGATTTCGCATACCAACATGACCTAGTCTTCTATGGCACAACCAGCCTTTAGAAGATTTGGCAATTAAGCAAGTTTTAGGTTGAGCCTTTTTAGTGAAATCAACAATGTAAAGATCTCCTCTGCATATACCGGTAAAGACCATTTTATGATTATCTCTACGAAACACTTGGCAGTCTACTTCAGTAAATAGGACATTGAAACCGAAATCAGCAAGTCTAGATACTGAAAGTAAGTTGTAGCCAAGAGATTCAACGAGCATGACATTTTGTATGGAGCTATCATGTGAGATGGCCACCTTACCAAGGCCAATCACCTTACCCTTTGAATTATCACCAAAAATGACATACTTTCGAGGGCCGTCATTTTCAGCAAGCTCACGGAACATGTCTTTATCTCCGGTCATATGATCAGTACATCCACTATCAAGGACCCATTCCTTTCCTCCAGCCATGTAGCCACGAAGATTTGCCATAAGACCAAAGTGTCTCATCGCATCATCGAGATCATAGTCACTATCATCATCATCATCCTCATCCTCATCCGAGTATTCATGTTCAACATCATCTTGTGATTGATCAATTCCTAGAGAGGGAAATTCATTAGATAAATGATCATTTCTATAGTTATCTTTATGAATTCTAATAGCTCTGGAAATGATATTGCTAACGATTCCAACATCTCCTTTGGCACTCGTAAGATTAGTAAGCTCAAATAAGCAGTCACCAAATTTGGGATCATTGGAACTCATCTTAATCAAGGCAATAGACTTATGGAGAATTTCATCTAGATTTTTCAAGGAATAATTTGGAAAGCGTTCCTCAAGAAATCTCCATATAGTGTAGGCACAATCAAGAGTGGACAAACATTCAATCAAGTTTCTAGGCAAGCCTCTAGTGATAAGATTAACAGTTCTAAGGTTGCGGATCATGTCAATAGACTCATCAAGGTAGGATGCAAAGGATCAACATGAGGTGCACAAGGCTAGTAATGTACTTGTTCAAATGATATTCATTGAAAATCTCAAGCATTTCATTTTTCCACTCAAGAAAATATTCTCCATCAAGAATAGGCACTCTATGTCTAAGACTCCCCAAAGTAGACACATCCATCTTCCTCCAATGGTGTTTAAACAAAGGCAATGGAGACCAAGGCTCTGATACCAATTGAAAGGATCGAGAAGAGGTGTCTAGAGGGGGGTGATTAGACACTAAGTGCCAAAAGTTGCAGTTTTTAATATTCTTAAGTTTAAGTGGAGTTTAAGAACAAGTTTAACAAACACAATACATATCAAGCAAGCATGCAATGACTATATGAGCAGCGGGAAGTAAAGCATGCAACTTGCAAGAATGTAAGGAGAAGGGTTTGGAGTATTCAAACACAATTGGAGACACGGAGGTTTTTGTCGTGGTTCCGATAGGTGGTGCTATCGTACATCCACATTGATGGAGACTTCAACCCACGGAGGGTAACAGTTGCGCGAGTCCACGAAGGGCTCCACCCACGAAGGGTCCACGAAGAAGCAACCTTGTCTATTCCATCACGGCCCTCGCCCACGAAGGACTTGCCTCACTCGCGGTAG
The DNA here is from genome assembly GCF_056163025.1 of Triticum urartu. Classification (NCBI taxonomy): domain Eukaryota; kingdom Viridiplantae; phylum Streptophyta; class Magnoliopsida; order Poales; family Poaceae; genus Triticum; species Triticum urartu. The sequence goes on along the minus strand of NC_141879.1, from coordinate 275,712,302 downwards.
ATCTTCATGAAGTAGGCGATCTCCTTGCCCTTAAAAACTCCTTGGTTCAACTCCACAATCTTGTCGGAGGCTCCCAAGTGACACCTAGCCAATCTAGGAGACACCACTCTCCACGAAGTAACAAATGGTGTGTTGATGATGAACTCCTTGCTCTTGTGCTTCAAATGATAGTCTCCCCAACAATCAACTCTCTCTCACAGGATTTGGATTTGGTGGAAAGAAGATTTGAGTGGAAATCAACTTGGGGAAGGCTAGAGATCAAGATTCATATGGTTGGAATGGAATATCTTGACCTCAACACAAGTGTAGGTGGTTCTCTCTCAGAAAATGTGTATTGGAAGTGTAGGTATGTTCTGATGGCTTTCTCCTAGAATGAAGAGTGGGTGGAGGGGTATATATAGCCTCCACACAAAATCTAACCGTTACACTCAATTTACCAATCTTGGTGAGACCGAAGGGAAAAACTCGGTCGGACCGATTTAGTAAACCTAGTGACCGTTAGGGTTTTCGGTGGGACCGACTAGTTCAACTCGGTGGAACCGATGTGCTAGGGTTAGGGTAAAACCAAAACTCGGTTTGACCGATTACTCAAACTCGGTGGGACCGATTTGGGTAATAAGCGAAACAGAGAGTTGGCCAAGCAAACTCGGTGGGGCCGATTGCATATCTCGATGGGATTGAAAATATTGCAACAGGTAACAGAGAGTTTGCAAGCCCATCTCGGTGAGACCGAGATCCCATCGGTGAGACTGAACTGATTAAGGTTTCTGGCAGTGGCTATGTTAACTGAACTCGGTGGCTCCGGATAGAAAGAATCGGTGGGGCCGAGTTTGACTTTTGGTTTAGGTCATATGTGGATGTGGGAAGGTAGTTGAGGGTTTTGGAGCATATCACTAAGCACTTTGAGCAAGCAAGCCATTAAGCAACACCTCATCCCCTCTTGATAGTATTGGCTTTTCCTATAGACTCAATGTGATCTTGGATCACTAAAATAGAAAATGTAGAGTCTTGATCTTGAAGCTTGAGCCAATCCTTTGTCCTTAGCATCTTGAAGGGGTTCCACATCCTCTAGTCCATGCCACTCCATTGTTGAACTTATCTGAAACATACTAGGTAAAAGTGTTAGTCCAACAAGAGATATGTTGACATTAATTACCAAAACCACCTAGGGAGCACTTGTGCTTTCAGGGATTGAGAGTTAGCAAGCTCGAAGAAGGTCAACAATGCGGGAAGAACACATGCTCAAAGGATAAGGTTGAATGGGGAAGAAGACCCCTGAGGGAGTCATGGATTAGGGGGTGTTCGGATAGCCGAACTATACCTTCAGCCGGACTCCTAGACTATGAAGATGCAAGATTGAAGACTCCATCCCGTGTCCGGAAGGGACTTTCCTTGGCGTGGAAGGCAAGCTTGGCGATACGGATGTTCAGATCTCCTAACATTGTAACCGACTCTATGTAACCCTAACCCTCTCCGGTGTCTATATAAACCGGGGGGTTTTAGTCCGTAGGACAACATACACATCAACAATCATACCGTAGGCTAGCTTCTAGGGTTTAGCCTCTCTGATCTCGTGGTAGATCTACTCTTGTACTACCCATATCATCAATATTAATCAAGCAGGACGTAGGGTTTTACCTCCATCGAGAGGGCCCGAACCTGGGTAAAACTTCGTGTCCCTTGCCTCCTGTTACCATCCGGCCTAGACGCACAGTTCGGGACCCCCTACCCGAGATCCGCTGGTTTTGACACCGACATTGGTGCTTTCATTGAGAGTTCCTCTGTGCCGTCGCCGTCAGGCCCGATGGCTCCTACGATCATCAATGGCGATGCAGTCCAGGGTGAGACCTTCCTCCCCGGACAGATCTTCGTCTTTGGCGGCTTCGCACTACGGGCCAATTCACTTGACCATCTAGAGCAAATCGAAAGCTATGCCCCTGGCCGTCAGGTCAGATTCAGAAATTTAAACTACACGGCTGACATCCGCGGGGACTTGATCTTCGACGGACTCGAACCACCGCCGAGCGCGCCGCACTGTCACGACGAGCATGATCTGGCTCTGCCGCCGAACAGTGCCCTGGAGGCCGCACCCGCATCGGCTCTGACCCTTAGTTCGTAGCCAACCGCGCTGATCGAGGATGGGCGGTTGGACGCCACCTCGGGGGCTGTGATCCCAACTGCGGTTGAGCCGAACACCAGCCCCGTACTCTGCGAGACTCATGACTCCGCGGAGCCTGATTCTTCTCCGGACTCCGAACCCTCTGGGCCCCTGCCAATCGAATCCGATTGGGAGCCGATCATGGAGTTCACGGCCGCGTACGTCTTTCAGCACTCGCCTTTTGGCGATATCCTGAAGTCACTGAAGTCTCTCTCTTTATCAGGAGAGCCCTGGCCGGACTACGGTCAGCAAGGTTGGGGTACGGACGATGAAGAAATTCAAAACCCACCACCCACCCACTTTGTAGCCACTATCGACGACTTGACCGACATGCTCGACTTCGACTCCGAAGACATCGACGATATGGACGCCGATGAAGGAGATGATGAAGAACCAGTGCCTACCAGGCCCTGGAAAGCCACCTCGTCATATGACATATAGATGGTGCACACCCCAAAAGAGGGAGAGGGCGATGGAACAGCAGAGGATGACCCCTCCAAGGAACAGCCCAAGCGCCGGCGTCAGCGGCACCGCTCAAAATCCCACCAAAACGGTGATTCCAGCACGGGAGATAATAATACTTCGGAGAGTGCCGAAGAAAACCCCCTCCAGCAAGGTTTAGCACAGGACGATCGAGAAACCAGCCCTCATGAGAGAGCGGCAGACAGAGAGGTCGAGGACAATAATTATATGCCTCCCTCTGAAGACGAGGCAAGCCTCGACGATGACGAATTCGTCGTGCTAGAGGATCCCGCTGAGCAAAAGCGTTTCCAACACAGGCTTATGGCCACGGCAAGAAGCCTCAAGAAAAAACAGCAACAACTCCGAGCTGATCAAGATTTGCTGGTTGACAGATGGACCGAAGTCCTTGCGGCCGAAGAGCATAAACTCGAACGCCCCTCCAAGAGTTACCCAAAGCGCAGGTTGCTACCCCAATTAGAGGAGGAAGCACTTGATGCGGCCGAACAGCCACCTCGTGGCCATGACAAAGAGGCCTCGCGGCCCTCCACTCAAGCCGCACCCCGTACCAAGGCACAGGAATATGCGCCGGACTTACGAGACATGTTGGAGGACAAGGCAAGGCAAACATGATCGATCTACGGATCGCGTGGGCACCCCACGGCTCGAGACGGTAACCGTCACGCCGGCCACAAATTCAGCAGGGCCGAACACAGTAGACAAAACTCATTGGAGCTATGTCATGATATCACCCAGTACAGAGGCACCGCACACCCTTACAGATGAAATAATGGATCATCAAAACCCCGAGGGTTTCAAACCCATAAACATCGAATCATATGATGGCACAACAGACCCTGCGGTATGGATCGAGGATTATCTCCTTCATATCCACATGGCCCGCGGCGACGATTTTCACACCATCAAATACCTCCCACTCAAGCTTAAAGGACCAGCTCGGCATTGGCTCAACAGCTTGCCAACAGGATCAATCAGTTGTTGGGAGGACCTGGAAGCCGCATTCCCTGACAATTTCCAGGGCACTTATGTGCGACCCCAAGACGCCGATGACCCAAGTCACGTAATTCAGCAGCCAGAGGAATCGGCCAGGCAATTCTGGACACGGTTCCTACAGAAAAAAAATCAAATAGTCGACTGTCCAGACGCTGAGGCCCTAGCAGCCTTCAAGCACAATATTCGTGACGAGTGGCTGGCCCGGCACCTTGGACAGGAAAAGCCGAAATCTATGGCAGCACTCACGACACACATGACCCGCTTTTGCACGGGAGACGACAGCTGGCTTGCTCACAGCAACAATATGACCAAGAGCCCTGGTAGTTCGGACACCAGGGACATTAGTGGCAGGTCGCGTCGCAACAAGCAGAAGTGCCGCATTAATAGCGACAATGCTGAGAATACGATAGTTAATGCCGGATTCAGCGGCTCTAAATTCGGTCAGCGGAAAAAGCCATTCAAAAGGAATCCTAGGGGCCCATCTAGCTTGGACCGAATACTCGACCGCTTGTGCCAAATACATGGCACCCCCGAAAAGCCGGCCAATCACACCAATAGGGATTGTTGGGTGTTCAAGCAGGCAGGCAAGTTAAGTGCCGACAATGAAGACAAGGGGCTGCATAGCGACGACAACGAGGAGCCCCGGCCGCCGAACAACAATGGACAGAAGGGTTTCCCCCCACAAGTGCGGACGGTGAACATGATATATGCCACCCACGTCCCAAAAAGGGAGCGGAAGCGCGTGTTAAGGGACGTATACGCGGTAGAGCCAGTCGCCCCAAAGTTCAACCCATGGTCCTCCTGCCCGATCACCTTTGATCGAAGAGACCATCCCACTAGCATCCGTCATGGCGGATTTGCCGCATTGGTTCTAGACCCAATTATTGACGGATTTCATCTCACTAGAGTCCTCATGGACGGCGGCAGCAGCCTGAACCTGCTTTACCAGGATACAGTGCGAAAAATGGGCATCGATCCCTCGAGGATTAAGCCCACCAAAACGACCTTTAAAGGCGTAATACCAGATGTAGAGGCCAACTGTACAGGCTCAGTCACACTTGAAGTGGTCTTCGGATCCCCGAATAATTTCCGAAGTGAGGAATTGGTCTTCGACATAGTCCCATTCCGTAGTGGCTATCATGCACTGCTCGGACGAACCGCATTCGCCAAACTCAATGCGGTACCGCACTACGCATACCTTAAGCTCAAGATGCCAGGCCCTCATGGAGTAATTACGGTCAATGGAAACACCGAATGCTCCCTCCGAACGGAGGAGCACACGGCGGCCCTTGCAGCGGAACTACAAAGTAGCCTCTCCAGGCAGTTCTCCAGTCCGGCCATTAAACGTCCGAACACCGTCAAGCGCGCCCGGAGTAACCTACAACAAGACCGCCTGGCACGTTACGAGCAGGTGTAGCAATGCGGCCCCAACCCCAACCCTAGCAAAAAGGCAACGCCGGTACTTTGCGTACATAATTACGCTCTAGAAATACCATGGGCATAGGGGGAGAGGCACCATCACGGCACGCCCAAAACACGGCTTAAACCGCACCAGGGGTTGCTGATTTTTTACTTTTCTCTTACTTCCAGGACTCTACTCTTCGGAAGGCCTGTTTGGTAGTTCAATTGCCACACAAACGATGCAAGAACCAGGGAAGCAGACAAGCCATGCCGCATTACGGAAATCCCAGGTGGTCTCTATCACGAGCAGTATACCTGTTTCGCATACTATTCCGCAGCTTGCCCCTGGAGCAGATATGTTAAATAGTCCAACTATTCGTTTATCGCATTACTTGTATCTTCTGCTTTGATCGCAGCTATTTCTAATAAATAATGCATAGCTTTTGTCTATTTTTGCACTATCTTTTTATAAATAAATGTTCCTTAATGACATGTTGCACCCGTACAACTTGGTACGGCCAAAACACGCCAAGGGCTTTTAGCACCCCTCAATATGGTGTGAGAAGTCCGAACACTTTCACAAGTGCGGCACCCCGAACTTATAGCATTATATTCATCGGCTCTGAATCATGCCTTGGGTCAATAGTTGGGTTTGCCTGGCTCCTATGTTTTGGTGCCTTACGTTCCGCTATATCGGCTAAGGTAGCACTAGGAGAACCAATGCGATTGTGCCCCAGTTGAGCTGGGCCGAGCACCTCAGTGGAGAAAGCTAAAACTGACTGTCATGATGAAGCGAGAGCTGGTCGCTATTCGAGAGGTTTTTTCGAGTCCCTAAAGACTTATGCCGCTTAGGGCGACGAGTCGGCTCTGTCCGGCCAAGGCGTGGATAGCGCCCCAAACTCGGTCTTCCGAATACTAGGGGCTTCACCGAAATTTAAAATTATAGAATTCTATGGCTAAGTGAGAGTGTTCACGCATTATAGTCTGATTGCCTCGTTCGTCGGGCTGAGCGCGTCCCTCGAAGGACCCAAACATGGGAAAAAGAGCGCCCAGATTTATCCCCGAACACCCCAGCACTAGTGGCAAGGGGGCAGAAGCTGACGACTCGCCATCTCTCAGTATTGATAAACAGCCGCATAGAAGGTAATATTTTAAATTCAAGCAGCATTGCTCAGCACATATGAACAAGTTTTCAGCGCACAGGACTAAAACGAGCGAGTTTTACTCAAAAATTACATCCCTAGTACATTCATCCGCCACAAGGCGGGCACCCTTCAGAACATCCTTATAGTAATTTTCGGGCTTGCGATGCTCTTTCCCCGCTGGTGGCCCATCCTTCGCAAGATTCTCCGCATCCAGCCTGCCCCAGTGCACCTTAGCACGGGCAAAGGCCCTACGGGCACCTTCAATACAGATGGAGTGCTTGCTGACTTTGAGCCTTGGACAGGCCTCCACCAGCCGCCGCACCAGCCCGAAATAGCTCCCAGGCAGAGCCTCTCCAGGCCACAGCCGAACTAGGAGGCCCTTCACGGCCTGTTCGGCCGCCTTGTGGAGCTCGACCAGTTGCTTCAGCTGGTCGCTCAGGGGCACGGGGTGTCCGGCCTCAGCATACTGAGACCAGAACACCTTCTCCATCGAGCTGCCCTCCTCGGCTCGATAGAATGCGGCGACATCGAATAAACTCCGGGGAAGATCTGCAAATGCCCCTGGAGAGCTCTGGATTCGGGTAAGTATCAAGTAACTCACTTTTATGTGTTTACTTTGCATAAAGAATGCCTTACCCGCCGCTATTTTCTTCACCTCATCCAACTCCTAGAGGGTCTTCTGGGATTCGACCTTGGCAGACTTGGCATTTTCAATAGCCGCCGCGAGCTCGGACGCTCGCGTCTTCGAGTCAAGCTCCAAACTCTCATGTTTCTTCATGAGAACCTGGAGCTCTTGCTGCACCTTGCCAACCTCGGCCCCATACCTCTCCCGCTCGGTACGCTCCGCGGCCGCACTCTTCTCGGCCTCGAGTAGCGCTTGCTTAAGGGTCGCCACCTCAGATGTGGCCCCTACAAAAGCCATGTTAATCCTATCATTTCTTGCAATTGCACCTTTTTATATACATATTCAACCAATGTATTTCTTACCTTCCTTCTCCTCGAGCTGCGTCTTGGCACGCCCGAGCTCTTGCTCGGACTTCTCGAGGCTCTGCTTCAGCGTGTCCACTTCCGCAGTGAGTATGACGGACGCCAGCAGAGAAGCCTGCACACGCATATTGACTCCTTTTGTTAGACTCCTGCGAATTTTTTGATCCTCTATTCGGCTTTTCTTCCCGAACGCCTAACAGAGCATCAGGGGCTACTGTCTATGAGGTAATATTATTTACACATTATTTACTTACCTCAAAGCCTGTCAAAAGGCTAGTACAAGCTTCAGTCAGTCCGCTCTTGGCGGACTGAACCTTCTGGACCACCGCACTCATAATAGCGCGGTGCTCCTCGTCGATGGAGGCGCCTTGGAGCGCCTCCAACATATTGTCCGGCGCCTCCGGATGGACGGGGTTCGCCGGCACGGTGGACTTGCTCCTCTTGGAAGGAGGTCCCCCGCCGGACTCCGGAACCCTTGAAGGTTCCGGAGCGGTGTCCGGCCTAGAGCCGGACTTGGAACCCTGGGGGGTTTCATCCCCTTTACTCCTGGAGTCCGGGAGGTCGCCTTGCGGCGCCTCCGGGACCACCTCCTCCCTGCTTGGAACCTATTGGGACAACACCTCGGTGTCGTCCATAGGGCGGGGGGAGGAAGCCGTCGGAAGCGAGTTCACATCCGACGAGTCCAGTGAGCCGCTCGACGACGCGTCGAGCCGATCTTTGGGTGGGCTGCTTAAGCATATTCGACATAAGGGAAAGCTGTGCAATAAACGAATACTATGAATTACTCCGGTATCCGGATACTTACGATTTTGCCAGGGGCTTGGCCCTGGGCTGCCACTCCTCTTCGCCGTCGTCGGCGTCGTTGGAGTAGTCCGGAGGAAGGGTTTTCCCCTTCTTGGACCCTTCGGCCGCATCAGAGAGGGCGGCCTTCCTTTTCTTCTCTCCTCCCGCTGGAGGGGGAGAGGTCTCTTCTTCTTCCTCCTCGTCTTCACGAGAGGAAGGCGCTTCGGGACCGTCGGATGACGAATACGACACCTCCTGGCGCCAGGCACTCTTTCGAGTCCCCGTGGCCCTTTTCGTGGCCTTCTTCTCCGGCACCACATAGGGCGCCGGAACCAGCAGCTTCGCCAAGCGAGCGTCCGCTGGGCCTTCGGGCAAAGGAGCTGGACAGTTGATCTGTCCGGACGTCACCTCCCAATCCTACCACAGATAAGGGAACTTAGATCCCGCACAGAGTCAAACTATGAAAAACTGATACCCTGTAAAAGGACAAAAACAGCTTACCGCATGAGCGTGATGCTGAGTACTGAATCCGCAATCCTCGGTAGCGGATGCGGGAGCCTCGGCGCCTTTGAAAAGCATCCTCCAGGCATCTTCGTACATCGTGTCGATGAGCCTGTTTAGAGTTCGATGCTGCGCCGGGTCGAACTCCCACAGGTTGAAGGCCCGTCGTTGACACGGGAGGATCAGGCGGATGAGCATAACCTGGACTACGTTGACAAGCTTGAGCTTCTTGTCCACCAGGGTTTGGATGCATGTTTGGAGTCCGGTCAGCTCTCCTTTTTTACCCCAAGACAGGCCTGTCTCCTTCCAGGAGGTGAGCCGCGTAGGGGGGCCGGATCGAAACTCAGGGGGTGCGACCCATTCGGCGTCGCGTGGCTCGGTGATGTAAAACCACCATGATTGCCACCCCTTCAGGGTCTCCACAAAGGAGCCCTCAAGCCACAGGACGTTGGCCATCTTGCCAACCATGGCACCGCCGCACTCCGCCTGGCTACCGTGCACCACCTTTGGCTTGACGTTGAAAGTCTTAAGCCATAGGCCGAAATGGGGGCGGATGTGGAGGAACGCCTCGCACACGACGATAAACGCCAAGATGTTGAGGGTGAAGTTCGGGGCCAGATCGTGGAAATCCAGGCCATAGTAGAACATGAGCCCCCGGACAAATGGATGTAGAGGGAAGCCCAGTCCGCGGAGGAAATGGGGGAGGAATACCACCCTCTCATGGGGCCTAGAAGTGGGGATGAGCTGCCCCTTTTCGGGAAGCCGGTGCGCGATGTCGCTAGCCAGATATCCGGCCTTCCTCAGCTTTTTGATGTGTCCCTCCGTGACGGAGGAGACCATCCACTTGCCTCCCGCTCCGGACATGACTGGGGAAGGTTGAAGTGGTAGTGCGGACTTGGGCGCTGGAGCTCGAGTGCGCAAGAATGGATAGGCAAAGGAGGAAGAAGGCATGGGTGAAAAGGTGGATCCTTATCCCCTTATATGGGTGGACGCAACTACAAGTCCCCACCAGCCTGGTAAAACTCGCCTATCTCCAAGCGCCGTAATCAAAGGCGCGGTTGGGTTACCCACGCCTGTATTGATGAGAATCCCGGAATAAGGGGACACGATCTCTGCTTTGACAAGACGTGCCAAGGAAACCACCTCGCACAACGCACTGAGGTGGGATACTGAAACGACTCGGATAAAGGCTTGGTCGTGGTGTGTCACGCTACCGAATACGTCAGCAGATTAGATTTGTGTAAATATTATTCTCTCTATGGCAATATGTGGAAACTTATTTTGCAGAGCCGGACACTATCTCTGTGTTCAAAATCTTCTATGAAGTACTTGGAGGAGGAACCCGCCTTGCAATGCCGAAGACAAACTGCGCGCCGGACTCGTCGTCATTGAAGCCTGGTTCAGGGGCTACTGAGGGAGTCCTGGATTAGGGGGTGTTCGGATAGCCGAACTATACCTTCAGCCGGACTCCTGGACTATGAAGATGCAATATTGAAGACTCCGTCCCGTGTCCGGAAGGGACTTTCCTTGGCGTGGAAGGCAAGCTTGGCGATACGGATGTTCAGATCTCCTACCATTGTAACCGACTCTATGTAACCCTAACCCTCTCCGGTGTCTATATAAGCCGGGGGGTTTTAGTCCGTAGGACAACATACACATCAACAATCATACCATTGGATAGCTTCTAGGGTTTAGCCTCTCTGATCTCGTGGTAGATCTACTCTTGTACTACCCATATCATCAATATTAATCAAGCAGGATGTAGGGTTTTACCTCCATCGAGAGGGCCCGAACCTGGGTAAAACTTCGTGTCCCTTGCCTCCTATTACCATCCGGCCTAGACGCACAGTTCAGGACCCCCTACCCGAGATCCGCCGGTTTTGACACCGACAACCCCCTTTTATAGGAGCTCCCGAATCCAACCGTTATGTGCTCAGTCCGCGCACGAGCGGTACTACCGCTCAGGGGAGCGGTACTACCGCCCGGGAGGTAGAACACGGAGAGTGGAGTGAAACAGAGTGCGTGGCGGAGCCGTATGAGCTGCACTACCACTGGAGCCAGCGGTACTACCGTTGGCCGCAGTGGTACTGCCGCTTGGGACAGCGGTACTACCGCTTGTGGTGATAAGCGGTACTGCCGCTCCGGCCCGGCGGTACTACCGCTGGGACCGCGCACAACGCCTACCACGAGCACAGGGAGAAGGAACAGAGAGGACGGCCATTGAGCGGCACTAGGGGTGGTGGTAGTCGCGGTACTACCGCTCCTACTGCCGCTCCTACTGCCGCTGAACCCGACACGAGAAAACCACATCTCGAGTCGAGGCGGTACCAGCGCGGAACCGGAGCCATACTACCGCTTATGACCATCGGCGGTACTACCGCTTGTGGGACAGCGGTACTACCGCTTGTGGCGATAAGCAGTACTGCCGCTCCGGCCCAGCGGTACTACCACTGGCGCCATCCTTATGCCACTTCCACGAAAGGAAGTAAACTCCATGGAAAACCAGAACTGCCATAACTTCTGCATATGGGCTCCGAATTGAGCAAACTCAAGCTTGTTGGATACAAGGCGACGAGTAGCATCAAAACAACGACTGGATAGTAAGAAGAGGCAGGGGAGGTATGCCAAACAAATGGAGGAGTGAGACCTCCAATAGAGAAGAATCAGCATAACCTCCAACATCAAAAACATCATAGAAGATGCATGTGAACTCCGTTTTCGATGAACTCGAGCTTGTCATCAAGATGACCATAAGCTCCAAAACTCACAAAGAGAAGAACCAAACAAGAACCAATAAATATGATGCAAGGATGCAATGGTTTGAGCTCTCTACGAACGATACGATCAAGCTACTCATCGAGAGCCCCCCTTGATAGTAAGGCAATCGATCCTATAACCTAGTCTCCCAACTACCAGTATGAGACCGGTAAAATAGAAAACCTATCAAGGGCAAACCTTTGTCTTGCACATAGTCCACTTGAGCTAGATGATGTCGATCTTGACTCCCTCAAGTTGGACCACCTTTCTTGATTGCGTTGGTTTGGTGAAGACTAGTAGATTGCTCCCCCATACTCCACTATGGGTGAGCAACTCTTCCGCACATCTTCACAAGTCCATTGTCACCACGATGGATGGCAAGCTTCAAGCACTTGATCTCTTCATGATGCATCACTTGAACTTGCACACGGCAACCTAACCCCACACAGAACTCTAACGAAGACCATGGGGTTAGTACACAAAGCGTAATGGACAATGCTTACCATACCATGGGATCACTTGATCCCTCTCGGTACATCTTCTACACTTTGTGGGTTGATCTACTTGCTTCACTCTTTGAATTAGTCTTGATCTACTTTTTGGATAATTCCTTGAATAGCACCTTGGTCGACACCAACTCTCCTTGAAACCAACACATGTACTCCAAGAAAAGCTTATGGACAAAACCTTCAAATATAACTCAAGGCAACCATTAGTCCATAGAGATTGTCATCAATTACCAAAACCAAACATGGGGGCACCGCATGTTCTTTCAGTAGTGAAATCGATGACACCGAGTTGTATGGTTCGGTTGTACCGAGAGGATTCGGTTGGAACGAAAGCATCAGACCGGTGAGACCGAGTTCATCACGGAGAAAACACTTGTCACCTGAGCTCACTAGGCAAGTAAGATCTCACAAGGATTTGCAAGGAATTAACTGAAAGCAATGAATTTGATGCAAGGAATGCAGAACAGAAAATAAAAGAAACTAAAAGAAGTCTAGATGAAGTTGGCAACAAATATGCATGAGACAAATGCAAGAGCACGAAAAAGGAACACAAGAGAACTTCATCTAGAATTGGTCGGCGACAAAGTCACCTATGTTAGAGTATACTGACTTAGGGGTCAAGTGAGATCACTTGATCATAGGTCATACTCATCGTTTAAGTTCAAAATGGGGTTACCATTTTTCGTTTAAGCTTTTTGATGTATTCACATCTTGTCGAGTTGCTTTGACTCATGACTTGGAGTAAAGCTTCTCTAAGATGGAATAACATACCTTGGGTGGTGGCGTTGATCATGATCACGTAGTTGAACTTGTGTGGGTTGCTCAAGGTTGATGTAGCTCATCAAGAGTGTGGAGCACCACTCGGAGTTTGAGTTCATCTACCTACATGGGTTAGTTTTTGCAAGGAAGAGCACTTGTGTATCCAAAGTGATAACCATGAAACTCAATATAAAGTTTGTCAAAGGATATGTTTGAATGGTTGCGTGCTTCCTTGTCTTCATCCACCATTGTGTAGAGACTTGGTGATATAGAAATTGCTCAAGATGGGAGTGAGTTGCAATCTCATAGATTTACATTCATCCAAGTACCTACACGGGTTAGATAACATGCAAGGTGCAAATATATCCAAGACATAAGATAGACAACATAAGAGAAGTATCAAGGATTAGTCATAGGCTCATGCCTTGCATGTATCAAATGGAGTTCGTACTCCAAGTTTGAGGCATCAATGATGTTCAATTCACCTCTTAACCTGCAAAACACTTTCTCATCAAGTGGTTTCGTGAATATATCAGCTAACTACTTTTCGGTGCGAACATGCTTAAGATTAATGTCCCCTTTGGCAACATGATCTCGAATGAAATGATGACGAACTTCAATATGCTTAGTTCGAGAATGTTGCACGGGATTGTGAGCAATCTTAATAGCACTTTCATTGTCACAAAGTAATGGAACATGTTTCACAGATATCCCATAATCTTTAAGAGTTTGGGTCATCCAAAGTAATTGAGCACAACATGATCCAGCAGCAATGTATTCCGCTTCGGTGGTGGATAAGGATACCGAGTTTTGTTTCTTGGAAGACCAACACACAAGAGATCTACCGAGAAATTGACAACTACCCGAAGTGGACTTTCTATCAACCTTGTCACCGGCATAGTCCGAGTCAGAGTAGCCAACAAGATCAAAGGAGGCCCTCTTTGGATACGAAATGCCAAAATTTGGTGTATGGATTAAGTATCTCACTGTCCTTTTCACGGCCTTAAGATGACATTCTTTAGGAGCGGCTTGATATCGTGCACACATGCACACACTTAGCATAATATCGGGATGTGAAGCACAGAATATAACAATGAACCAATCATAGAGCGATAAACCTTTTGATCAACCGGTTCACCATCTTTGGTTAAATCAAGATGCCCACTAGTAGGCATGGGTGTAGTCATACATTTGCATTCTTGCATATTGAACTTTGTGAATAAGTCCTTGGTGTAATTCGTTTGAGAGACAAAGGTACCTTCCTTAGTTTGCTTGATTTGCAAACCAAGAAAGAATTTGAGTTCACTCATCATCGACATCTCAAACTTCTCCGACATTAGCTTTCCAAACTTTTCACTAAAATGAGGGTTAGTTGGTCCCAATATAATATCACCGACATAAATTTGGCACAAAAATAGATCTCCATTAACCCTTTTAGTAAAAAGAGTAGAATCTATTTTTCCAATTTCAAAGCCTTTATACCATGCTCTAGGAGCTTGTTTAAGACCATACAGAGCTTTGTGAAGTTTGTAAACATGATTAGGTTTCTTAGAATTGACAAATCCGGGAGGTTGCTTAACATAAACTTCCTCCTCTATTTCACCATTTAGAAAAGCACTTTTAATGTCCGTTTGGTACAAGGTGATATCATGATGATTATCATAGGAAAGTAAGATGCGAATGGACTCAAGTCTAGCAACGGGGGCATATGTCTCACCATAGTCCATACCTTCGACTTGAGTGCAGCCTTGGGCGACGAGACGTGCTTTGTTGCGAACTACTTGTCCATCTTCATCTTGCTTGTTGTGAAACACCCATGTGGTACCGATGATGTTGTGGTTGTTGTCGGGCTTCTCAACTAATGTCCAAACTTGATTTCTCTCAAAGTTGTGTAGCTCTTCATGCATGGCATTTATCCAATCCAGATCTTCCAAAGCTTCTTCAACCTTCATAGGTTCAATGCTAGAGATGAATGAATAGTGTTCACAAAAGTTAGCTAAACAAGTTTTTGAGCGAGTGATTCTCCCGGTTTGGATATCATTGTAAATTTGCTCGACGGGATGGTCTTTAGCAATTCTTGCTCGAACTCGTGAAAGATTTTGCTTGGATCTTGGTTGAACATCTTCTTCATCTTGTTCTTCTTCTTCTTCTTGGCCTTCTTCGTTGTTGGCGTTTGTCGGATTCCGGATTCCGGCAGACCCTTGAGGTTCGAACACTGGGGTGCGCGCGGAGATTTCGCCTCCTACCTACCTGCACCCCTCCGCCATGCTAGGATCTAAAACTACGGAAAGAACAACACAAGAGACACAGGGTGTCGGTGTCAAAACCAGCGGATCTCGGGTAGTGGGTCCCGAACTGTGCATCTAGGCCGGATGGTAACAGGAGGCAGGGAACACGATGTTTTACCCAGGTTCGGGCCCTCTTGATGGAGGTAAAACCCTATGTCCTGCTTGATTAATATTGATGATATAGGTAGTACAAGAGTAGATCTACCATGAGATCAAGGAGGCTAAACCCTAGAAGCTAGCCTATGGTATGATTGTTGTATATGGAGTTGATTGCCTACGAACTACAACCCTCCGGTTTATATAGACACCGGATAGGGTTAGGGTTACACAGAGTCGGTTACAATGGTAGGAGATCTTGAATATCCGCATCGCCAAGCTTGCCTTCCACGCTAAGGAAAGTCCCATCCGGACACGGGACGAAGTCTTCAATCTTGTATCTTCATAGTCCAGGAGTCCGGCTGAAGGTATAGTCCGGCTACCCGAACACCCCCTAATCCAGGACTCCCTCAGTAGCCCCTGAACCATGCTTCAATGATGACGAGTCCGGCGCGCAAATTGTCTTCGGCATTGCAAGGCGGGTTCCTCCTCCAAGTCCTTCATAGAAGATTGTAAACACCAAGAGTAATGTCCGGCTCTGCAAAATAAGCTTCCACATATTTCCATAGAGAGAATAATATTAACACAAATCAAATCTGCTGACGTATTCCACAGTGCGTCATCACACTACAGCCAAGTCCTTTACTCGAATCATTTTTACTTTTCCACCTCAGCATGTTTTGCGAGGCGGTTTCCTTGGCACGTCTTGTCAAAGCAGAGATCGTGTACCCCCTTTATGGGATTCTCATCAATACGGACGTGGGTAACCCAACCGCGCCATTTATCACGGCGCTTGGGAGGCAAGCGAGTTTTACTAGGCTGGTGGGGACGCACAACCGCATCCTCCCATATAAGGGGATAAGGATCCACCTTTTTACCTACGCCTTCTTCCTCCTTTACCTATCCATCTCTTGCGCACTCGAGTTCCAGCGCCCAAGCCCGCACTTCCCACCTCAACCATCTCCAGCAATGTCCGGAGCAGGAGGCAAGTGGATGGTCTCCTCCGCTACGGAGGGCCAAGTCAAGAAGCTAAGGAAGGCCGGATACCTGTCCAAGGACATCGCGCACCGGCTTCCCGAAAAGGGGCAGCTTCTCCCCACCCCAAGGCCCCATGAGAGGGTAGTATTTCTTCCCCACTTCCTCCGCGGACTGGGTTTTCCACTCCACCCATTTATCCGGGGGCTCATGTTCTACTCCGGCCTGGATTTCCACGATCTGGCCCCAAACTTCATCCTCAACATCTCGTCGTTTATCGTCGTGTGCGAGGCTTTCCTCCGCGTCCGCCCTCATTTCGGCCTCTAGCTCAAGACCTTCAACGTCAAGCCCAAGGTGGTGCGCGGCAGCCAGGCGGAGTGCGGAGGCGCCATGGCGGGCAAGATGGCCAACGTCCTATGGTTCGAGGGCTCTTTTGTGGAGACCCTAAAGGGGTGGCAATCCGGGTGGTTTTACATCACCGAGCCACGCGATCCGAAATGGACCGCAGCCCCCGAGTTCCGATCTGGACCCCCCATGCGGCTTATGTCCTAGAAAGAGACGGGCCTGTCGTGGGGTGACGAAAAAGAGGTGACCGGATTGCAAACATGCATCCAGTCCCTGGTGAACAAGCCAATCCGGCTTGTTAATGTAATCCAGGTTATGCTCGTTTGCCGGATCCTCCCGTGCCAACAATGGGATTTTAATCTGTGGGAGTTCGACCCGGCGCAGCACCAAACCCTTAGCAGGCACTTCGACACGACGTACGAAGATGCCTTGAAGGTGCTATTCAAGGGTGCCGAGGCTCCCGCATCCGCTTCCGAGGACCGCGGATACAGCTCGCAGTGTCACGCTAGCGAGGTAAGCTATCTTCACCTTTTACAGGATGTTAAGCTTTCTTCATAGTTTGACTCTATGCAGGATCTAAACTCCCTTACCTTTGACAGGCTTGGCGGGCGATATCCGGACCGATTAACTGTCCGGCTCCGCTGCCCGAAGACCCAGCCCCAGCTCTACTAGTGAAGCTGCTAGTTCCGGCGCCTTATGTGGTGCCGGAGAAGAAGGCCAAGAAGAAGAAGACCACGGGGACTCGAAAGAGTGCCCGTAACGTGGTGGTGTCGGACTCGTCATCCGACTAGTTCGAGACGCCCTCTTCCCGTGAAAACGAGGAGGAAGAAGAAAACTCTCCCGCCCAGCGGAGGGAGGAGAGAAGAGGAAGGCCGCCCCAACGGGGGAGGCCGAGAGGTCTAGGAAAAGGAAGACCCCTCCGCCGGACTACTCCCCCGATGCCGAAGAGGGCGGAGAGGAGTGGCCAAACAGGGCCAAGCGTCCGGCGAAATCGTAAGTTCGGATATCAGAATAACTCATGATGTTCCTTTGTTGCACAGCTTTCCCTGATGTCGAATGTAATTATGCAGTCCGCCCCGGGCCGAATTCGACGAATCGTCGGGCGGCTCCCTGGACTCATCGGACATGAACTCAGTTCCACCCGCTGTCTCCCCCCGCACTGCAGACGACGCCGAAGTGGCGTCGCGACAAGCTCCGGGGCAGGAGGAGCTGGTCCCGGAGAAGCCGCAAGGCAACCTCCCGGACTCCAGGAGTGAAGGGGATAAGGCCCCCCAGGGCTCCAAGTCTGGCTTTGTGCCAGACAGCGCGCCGGAATCTTCCACAGTTCCGGACCGCGGTAGGTGAACTCCTTCCAAGAGGAGCAAGCCTTCTAAGCCGGCGGCCTCCGTCCAACCGGAGGTGCCGGACAATCTGCTGGAGGTGCTCGACGGCGCCTTCATCGACGAGGGGCACCGTACTATTATGAGTACGGTGATCCAGAAGGTTCAATCCGTCAAGAGCGGACTGACTGAAGCTTGCGCTAGACTTCTAACAGGCTTCGAGGTAAAAAATATGTAAAAATATTACCACATAGACTATAGCCCCTGATGCTCTGTTTGGCGTTCGGAAAGAAAAGCCGAATAGAGGATCTATTAAATTTCGCAGGAGTCTAACAAAAAAAGAGTCAATATGCGTATGCAGGCTTCGCTGCTATCCACCACCGCACTGACTACGGAGGTGGGTGTCCTGAAGCAGGACTTCGAGCAGACCGAGCAAGATCTCGGCCTTGCCAAGCGGCGGCTCGAGGAGAAAGAAGGTAAGAAATACCTTACAGAAAAGGTGCCTATAGAAAGGAGTGATTGCAAAAAAGATAACAGGATTGTACTGCTTATTGTAGGGGCCACGACTGAAGTGGCGACCCTTAAGTAGGCGCTGTCTGAGGCTGAAAAGAAAACGGCCGCGGAGCGCACCGAGCGAGACAGACTTGGGGCTTAGGTCGGCGAGGTGCAGCAAGAGCTTCAGGCTCTCATGAAAAAACATGAGAGTTTGGAGCTTGAGTCAAAGGCGCAAGCATCCGAGCTCGCGATGGCCCTTGAGACTGCCAAGTCTGCCAAGGTCGAAGCCCAAAAGGCCCTCCAAGAGTTGGAGGAGATGAGGAAGATAGTAGCGGGTAAGGCATTCTTCATGCAAAGCAGAAATATAAAAGTAAACTACTTGTTACTTACCCGAATTCGGAGCTCTCCAGGGGCATTCGCAGATCTTCCCCGCAGCGTATCCGATGCCGCCGCATTCTACCGAGCTGAAGAGGGCAGCTCGACGGAGAAGGTGTTCTGGTCTCAGTATTCTGAGGCCGGACACCCTGTGCCTTTGAGAGACCAGCTGAAACAGCTGGTCGAGCTCTACAAGGCGGCCGAACAGGCCTTGAAGGGCTTCATAGTTCGGTTGTGGCCCGGAGAGGCCCTACCTGGGAGCTATTTCGGGCTGGTGCGGCGGCTGGTGGAGGCCTGTCCGAGGCTCAAGGTCATCAAGCGCTCCGTCTGCATCGAAGGTGCCCGTCGGGCCCTTGGCCGTGCAAAGGTGCACTGGGGTAAGCTGGACGGTGAGAAGCTTGTGAAGGACGGGCCGCCGCCGGGGAAGGAGCATCGCAAGCCCGAGAACTACTACAAGGATGTTCTTGCAGGTGCCCACCTTGTGGCGGATGAATGTACCAAGGATGTGATTTTTGAATGAACTCGCTTGTGTTTATCCTGTGCGCTGAAAACTTGTTCATATGCGCTAAGCAATGCTTATTGAATTTAAAATATTACTTTCTGTGCGGCCGTTTATCAAAAAATTGAGAGATGGCCCGTCGTCGGCTTCTGCCCCCATGCCACTAGTGCTGGGGTGTTCGAGATAAACCTGAGCGCTCTTTTTCCCATAGTTGAGTCCTTCGAGGGAGGTGCTCAGCACAACGAACCAGGCAATCAGACTATAATGCTTGAACACTCTCACTTAGCCATAGAACTCTATAATTTTAAATTTCGGCGAAGCCCCTAGTTCGGAAGACCAAGTTCGGGGCGCTATCCACGCCTTGGCCGGACAAAGCCAGCTCCTTGCTCGAAGCGGCATAAGTCTTTAGGGACTCGAAAAACCTCTCGAACAGTGACCGGTCTCTCGCCTCATCATGACAGTCAGTTTTAGCTTTCTCCACTGAGGTGCTTAACCCAGCTGAACCGGGGCACAATCGCAGTGGTTCTCCTAGTGCTACCTTAGCCGATAGAGCGGAACGTAAGGCACCAAAACATTGGAGCCGGGCAAACCCAACTATTGACCCAAATCATGATTCGGAGCCGATGCATATAGTGCTATAAGTTCGGGGTGCCGCACTTGTGAAAGTGTACGGACTTCTCACACCATTATGAGGGGTACTGAAGCCCCTGGCGTGTTTGCCGTACCATGGTGTACGGGTGCAATCATGTCATTTAATAAACATAAATGTGAAAAGAAGATAATGCAAAAAATAGACAAAAAGCTAAGCATTGTTTATAGAGAGGCTATTTATCAAAGCCGAACGATACAAATAGTGCGGTAAGCAAAAGATATTGGACTATTCAGTATGTCCTGACCAGGGGCAGGCCGCGGAATTGTATTTAAAACAGGTATACCGCTCGTAATAGAGACCACCTGGGAGTTCCATCATGCGGCATGGCTTGTTTGCCTCCCTGGATCTTGCATCGTTTGTGCGGCAGTCGAATTGCCGAACAGGTCGTCCGAAGTATGGAGTCCTGAAAGTAAGAAAAAAATAAAAAAAGAATCCGGCAGCCCCTAGTACGTTTTGAGCCGTATTTTGGGCGTGCCATTATTGTGCCCCTTCCCCTGTGCCCATGGTATTTCAAGGGCGTAGTTATGTACGCGAGGTACTGGTTTCGCTATGTCGCGAAAGCTGGGGTTGGGGCCGCATTGCTACGCTTGCTCAGAGGGTGCCAGGCGGTCCTGCTGTGGGTTACTCCGGGCGCGCTTGGCAGTTTCTGGCTTTTTAATGGCCAGACTGGAGAATTGCCTGAGAAGGCTACTTTGTACCTCCGCTGCGAGAGCCGCTGTATGCTCCTCCGTATGGAGGGAGCGTTCAGTGTTTCTGTTGACCGTAATTACTCCTCGAGGGCCTGGCATCTTGAGCTTGAGATATGCGTAGTGCGGCACCGCATTGAACTTTGTGAATGCGGTTCGTCCGAGCAGGGCGTGATAGCCACAGCGAAATGGGACTATATCGAAGATTAACTCTTCGCTTCGGAAATTGTCCGGGGATCCGAAGACCACGTCAAGTGTTACTGAGCCTGTACAGTTGGCTTCTACACCTGGTATAACGCCTTTAAAGGTCGTTTTTGTGGGCTTAATCCTTGAGGGATCTATGCCCATTTTCCGCACTGTATCCTGATAAAGTAGGTTCAGGCTACTGCCGTCGTCCATGAGGACTCTTGTGAGATGAAATCCGTCGATGATTGGGTCGAGAACCAATGCGGCGAAGCCGCCATGACGGATGCTAGTGGGATGGTCCCTTCGATCAAAAGTGATCGGGCAGGAGGACCATGGGTTGAACTTTGGGGCGACTGGCTCCATCGCGTATATGTCCCGTAGCGCACGCTTCCGCTCCCGCTTGGGAATGTGGGTTGCGTATATCATGTTCACCGTCCGCACTTGTGGGGGAAAGCCCTTCTGTCCATTGTTGTTCGGCGGCTTGGGCTCCTCGTCGTCGCTGTGCAGCCCCTTGTCTCTGTTTTCGGCCCTTAACTTGCCTGCCTGCTTGAACACCCAACAATCCCTATTAGTGTGATTGGCTGGCCTTTCGGGGGTGCCATGTATCTGGCACAAGCGATCGAGTATTCAGTCCAAACTGGACGGGCCCTGAGTATTCTTTTTGAATGGCTTTTTCCGCTGACCAGATTTATAGCCTTTGAATCCAGCATTGATTGCCGTGTCTTCATCGCTGTCGCTGTTAACGCGGCGTTTTTGCTTATTCCGACGTGTCCTGCCACTTTTATCCTTGGTATCCGAATTACCAGGGTTCTTTGATAAGTTGTTACTGCGAGTCATGAGTGTCGTGAGGGCTGCCATGGATTTCGGCTTTTCCTGTCCCAGGTGCCGGGCAAGCCACTCGTCGCGGATGTTATGCTTGAAGGCTGCTAGGGCCTCTGCGTCCGGACAGTCGACTATCTGGTTTTTCTTTGTTAGGAACCGTGTCCAGAATTGTCTGGCCGATTCCTCTGGCTGCTGAATTATGTGGCTTAAGTCGTCGGCATCCGGCGGTCGCACGTAAGTGCCCTGGAAGTTGTCGAGGAATGCGGCTTCTAGGTCCTCCCAAGAATCGATTGAGTCTACTGGCAAGCTGTTAAGCCAATGCCGGGCCAGTCCTTTAAGTTTGAGCGGGAGGTATTTGATGGCGTGTAGATCATCGCCGCGTGCCATGTGGATGTGAAGGAGATAATCCTCAATCCATACCGCCGGATCTGTTGTGCCATCGTATGATTCGATGTTTACGGGTTTGAAACCCTCTGGGATTTTATGATCCATTACTTCATTCGTGAAGCATAGCAGGTGTGCGGCGCCTCTGTACTGGGCTATATCACGACGCAGCTCGGAAGAGCTATGTCTGTTGTGTTCGGCCCAGCCGGATTTGTTGTATCCGGAGTGCAGATCATTGTCACATGCCGTAGGGCGCCTGCGCGATCCGTAGATCTATGTTTTTTGTCTTGCCTTATCCTCCAGTATGTCTCGCAGGTCGGGCGCATTTTCCCGTGCCTTAGTTGAGCGGCGTCGGGGCATGGCTTGGGTGGAGGGCCGAGAGGCCTCTCTGTCGCGGCCGCAAGGTGGCCGGTCTGCCATGTCATGCGCTGGTGATGTAGGTGCTTCCTCCTCTGATCGAGGTAGCGGCCTGCGCTTCGGGTAACTCTTGGAGGGGCGTTCGAGTTCATACTCTTCGGCCGCAAGGACTTCAGTCCATCTGTCAGCTAGCAAATCTTGGGCAGCTCTAAGCTGTTGCTGCTTTTTCTTGAGGCTGCTTGTTCGGTGGGATCTGATGGTATGACGAATTCATCGTCATCGAGTCTTGCCTCGTCTTCGGAGGGAGGCGTATAGTTATCATCCTCGACCTCTCGGTCTGCCACTCTCTCATGAGGGCTGGCTTCTCCATCTTCTTGTGCCGAATCTTGCTGAGGTGGGTGTTCTTCGGCGCTGTCCGGAATCACCGTTTTTGCTTTGGCGAGATTTAGAGCGGCGCCGCTGACGCCGGCACTTTGGCTGTTTCTTGGGGGCGTCATCCCCCACTGTTCCATCACCATCTCCATCTTTTGGAGTATCCACCATATATATGTCATATGACGAGGTGGCCTTCCAGCGCCCTACAGGTGCTGGTTCCTGTTCGTCTCCTACATCGTCGTCCATGCCGTCAATGTCTTCAGAGCTGAAGTCAAGCATGTCGGTTAGATCGTCGACAGTGGCTACAAAGTGGGTGGTGGGTGGGCTTTGAATTTCCTCATCGCCCGTATCCCACCCTCGCTGACCGTAGTCCGGCCGGGGCTCTCCTGATAAAGAGAGAGACTTAAGAGAATTCAGGATGTCGCCAAAAGGCGAACGCTGAAAGATGTCTGCGGCGGTGAACTCCATTATCGGCGCCTAATCGGATTCAATTGGCAGGGGCGCGGGGGGTTCGGAGTCCGGGGAGGAGTCCAGATCCTCGGAGTCACGGGTCATGCAGAGTGCGGGGCTAGCGTTCGGCTCGATCGCTTTCGAGATCGCAGCCCCCAAGGTGACGTCCAACCGCTCATCCTCGATTGGCGCAATAGGCTCCAAGTTAGGGGTCGGAACCGATGCGTGTGCGGCCTCCAGGACACTGTCCGGAGGCAGAGCTAGATCATGCCCCTCGAGATAGTGCGGCGCGCTTGGCCGTGGCTCGAACCCGTCGAAGATCAAGTCTCCGCGGATGTCAGCCGTGTAGTTTAGGCTTCCAAACCTGACTTGATGGCCAGGGCGTAGCTTTCGATCTGCTCCAGGTGGCCGAGCGAATTGGTCCACAGAGCGAAGCCGCCGAAGACGAAGATCTGTCCGGGGAGAAAAGTCTCACCCTGGACCACATCGTTGTTGATGATCAAAGGAGCCATCGGGCCTAAAGGCGAGGACATAGAGGAACTCTCAATGAAAGCACCAATGTCGGTGTCAAAACCGGCGGATCTCGGGTAGTGGGTCCCGAACTATGCGTCTAGGCCGGATGGTAACAGGAGGCAGGGAACACGATGTTTTACCCAGGTTCGGGCCCTCTTGATGGAGGTAAAACCCTATGTCCTGCTTGATTAATATTGATGATATAGGTAGTACAAGAGTAGATCTACCACGAGATCAAGGGGGCTAAACCCTAGAAGCTAGCCTATGGTATGATTGTTGTATATGGAGTTGATTGCCAACGGACTACAACCCTTCGGTTTATATAGACACCGGATAGGGTTAGGGTTACACAGAGTCGGTTACAATGGTAGGAGATCTTGAATATCCGCATCGCCAAGCTTGCCTTCCACGCCAAGGAAAGTCCCATCCGGACACGGGATGAAGTCTTCAATCTTGTATCTTCATAGTCTAGGAGTCCGGCTGAAGGTATAGTCCGGCTACCCGAACACCCCCTAATCCAGGACTCCCTCACAGGGTTTATACTGGTCCGGGCCACCGTTGTGGTGTAATACCCTACTCCAGTGTGTGGTATGGTGGATTGCCTCTTGGGCTGATGATGATGAAAAATACAAGGAAGAACAGCCTCGCGAGGGTCTGTTCTTGGCTGGGGCGATGAACTGCTCAGTGGAGTTCAGTCACCTTCTCTCTCTCTCTCTGCCTCCAGCCAAAACCGACCGAACCCCCTCCCTATGTGGGTGGCTGGTCCTATTTATAGAGGCCCTGGTCCTCTTCCCAAATATCGAGCGGGAAGGGAGCCAACAATGGCGGGCTAATTTGAAAGGGGACAGCAAGTATCAGCTATCCTGACAAAAGTAGTCTTCGCCTGCGCAAAGCTCTGGTGATGACGCCGTCTTGGGCTCCACGATGACCTCCGTCTCGTAGTCCTCCTGGTCTTGGTCTCGTTGCACCGAAATGGCAACCTTTGCCTGATGCCTCGGTACTCCGCGGCTGCGCTTGCCCCCTTTGCACCAAAGAGGAAAGGAGGACGCTGCGCGGGCTGGCACCCGCCTGGCGCCCTGAGTCGTCATGGCTTGCGTCACGGGCACCTCGCGAGGTACCCCGCCTTGATCTCTCCGCCTCCTCGTGAGCCAGCCTGACGAGGCCATGCCTGAGGAAGCTCCGCGTCGTCCGCCCCGTGAGGCTTGGCCCCTCGCGAGGGTCTTGGGTTTGTGTTGGTGAAGATGGGCCGTGCTGGGCCCCCCTTTGAGCCACGCCGTAGGCCGCAGGCAGGCAAGTCTGGGGACCCCCGTTCCCAGAACGCCGACAGTAGCCCCCGGGCCCAAGGCGCGCCCGGACTTGGCCGTGCTGGGAGGCGAAAGGGCAAGAGCGAAGCGCCGCGGGCCCTAACAGCCTGCGGCCTTGGGCGCCGCGTGGCGGTTGATTGGACATGGGCGTCTCCACTTCCCCATGGCGCCTCGGCAACTGCACGGATTGGGCAAGTCCCTGCATGCAAGGCGGGTCATGATTACCTGCAATCGTGGGGGCCGTCGGTTGGCCCTCGCCAACTATAAGTACTGATCGACGCACGCCCTTCCATCTCATCTCCCCTTGCTTCTTCTTCTTCTCCATGGCCCCGTCGAGGAGGTTCTCAGCCGCGGAGAAGGGGAAGGCCTGCCAGGTCGAGCATGCCTCTCCTCCG
Organism: Triticum urartu; assembly: GCF_056163025.1. Classification (NCBI taxonomy): domain Eukaryota; kingdom Viridiplantae; phylum Streptophyta; class Magnoliopsida; order Poales; family Poaceae; genus Triticum; species Triticum urartu. The sequence continues at coordinate 275,687,313 of NC_141879.1, read as the reverse complement.
CCCAAGCGCGGCCGAGGGCGCCCCCGCAAACATCCTGTGGCCACCACGGCAGCTCCCCGCGGCCGCGGAGATGCTTTCCAGCACGGCGGCGGGTGGATTACTGCGACCAGGGGGTGCGCTCCGGCTGCGTGCCCCCCCATGCCGCACTTCCGCACTGCCGAGGTGCTGCAGGAGTTCGTCATGTAGTCGGCGGAGCAGACTAGCACCCGGCTTCCTCTTCCTCGCTTCCTCCTTGGCGAGCTCCTGGCCGGCGCCCCGGGCGGCCTCTGGCTTCAGGCCGACGGCTGCTGGAGCCGGGCCTCATGGGCTTCACTGGAGGTCTCCGCAGCCGGGAGCCTGGCCCTGGCCCATGGTTGGTAGTCGTTTGCCCGCGCGCACAGCCTGGGCCCTCGATGCACCCTACACTTCAAGTTCGACGGTGATGCCACCCTCTACGTGAGGGTGTTTGGGGAAGATGGTCGCCGCACAGGGTGTTGCCCCGAGGGTGATGACCGCGGCTGGGAACCCGGCTCCGGCAGTGACGGAGAGGGCAGCGCTCACGCGGCAGGCGACGCTCGGGGTTCTGCAAGCTTCTCCGGCTCTTCTTCAGGCGGCGGCTCTTCTGGCGGTGACCGTGGTTAGCCCCCACGCCGCCGTATCTGCTTGGGAGGTGGCAGCGTGTCCGCCCACCGTCGCGCCCTGGTGAAGTGCGAGAGGGAGTCCGCCTGAGCTCCGGAGGCAGCTCGGGCTTCCCTGCAGGCCGGTGTGAGGCGAGCTGCACCAGATTTGTTCTTCCTTTTCCTTTTTCCTTCCGGCTATGTGCCCGCGCATGGATGGTTCCCAGCCCCAGCAGCGGGGGCGACCAACCCAGGCCCTGTGTTTGTGTCGCGGTGCCCGAGGGGCACGGACTGGAGGGGTGCTCCTGCAAGGGGCCCAGGCCGCGAACCCTTTGAATGACTAGGATAGGAACACTCGCGAGGGCGCTCGGCTGCCTCCCTCGCGAGGCCTTGTTCAAGAGAAATCGAGGCATGAGAATGAAAAGCCGAAGAACCACAAGCCAAAGATGGCAACAACTTCAATAAAACTTCGAATGAGAAGGAACAAGCCAACTGCGGAAAGCAAATGAAAAGCCGCATCCGGCACCTAGTCTAGTCTTCGACGTCTTCTCACCAGCGCGGAGCTAAGTGCTGCCACTGGGCGTGGGAGGGAGCCCCAGGGCCTGAGGCCGGCGCTCCTGAGACTCCGGGGCATGTACAGCCCCAACTCATTATTACGTGAGAGTGTCACGGGCGGCGAGCTTCACAGGCGTTGGCCTTCTTCACAGGCTCCGGGCCTTTTCTAAAACGCGATTGCTTCACAGGCTCTGGGCCTTTTCCAAAATGCGATAGCTTCACAGGCACTCGCCTTGCTTCACAGGCTCTGGGCCTTTTCCAAAACACGATAGCTTCACAGGCACTCGCCTTGCTTCACAGGCTCTGGGCCTTTTCCAAAACGCGATAGCTTCACAGGCACTCGCCTTGCTTCACAGGCTCTGGGCCTTTTCCAAAACGCGATAGCTTCACAGGCACTCGCCTTGCTTCACAGGCTCTGGGCCTTTTCCAAAATGCGATAGCTTCACAGGCACTCGCCTTGCTTCACAGGCTCTGGGCCTTTTTAGGGGTAGAACCTCCGGAGGTGCTGGATGTTCCATGCATTCTGGACCGGCACTCCCTCCTGAGTCTCCAAGCGCGCGGAGCCGGGCCTGGAAACATGAACAACCTTGAACTAGCCCTCCCACATGGGAGAGAGCTTGTGCAGTCCCTCCCTGGAGAGAACCCGCCTGAGCACGAGGTCTCCTACCTCAAGAGTCCTGGGGCGGATGTTGCGGCAGTGATATCGCCGCAGCGCTTGTTGGTACCTCGCCGCTCGCAGCGCGGCTTCTCGGTGACGTTCCTCCCCCAGCACGAGGTCCATCCCCCGCATGGCGTCCTGCTGCGCCTCGTCGAACGCCAGGACCCGTGCGGAGCGACGTCTCACCTCGTGAGGGAGGACCGCTTCCGCTCCGTAGACCAGGAAGAACGGGGTCTCTCCAGTCGGCTTGGTCGCGGTGGTGCGGATGGACCACAGCACGGACTGAAGCTCGTCGTACCAACCTCTGCCGCAGGCCTCCAGCTTCTTCTTGAACGTCCTGGTCTTGAGGCCCCTCAGGACCTCCGCGTTTGCCCGCTCAGCCTGGCCGTTGCTTCAGGGGTGCGCCACTGAAGCGTAGCATATCTGTGTTCCAAGTTTAGCACAGTATGTTTTGAACAGGTTACTGGTGAACTGTGAACCGTTGTCCGTGATGATGCGATTCGGCACCCCAAACCGGCTCACGATGCCCTTGATGAACTTGACCGCGGAACCCACGGGAATGGTGCGAACAGCCTCTACTTCAGCCCACTTGGTGAACTTGTCCACGGCAACGTAAAGGTAGCGGTAACCCCCTGGCGCCCGAGGAAACAGGCCCAAGATGTCCAGCCACCAGACTGCGAATGGCCACAAAAGGGGGATAGTCTGCAAGCCTCCTGCTGGCTGATGGATCTGCTTGGCATGGAACTGGCAGGCTTCACAAGCTTTCACTAGTTCCACGGCGTCATTGAGCGTGGTGGGCCAATAAAACCCACTGCAGAACGCCTTGCCGATGAGGGTCCGTGATGATGAATGATGTCCACAGTCTCCGCCGTGTATATCTTCCAGTAGTTCCTTCCCTTGCTCCTTGGAGATGCAGCACAGGGACACATCATTTGGTCGCTTCCGATAGAGCTCTCCATCTTTGATGCAGTATGCCGTGGCCTGGCGTGCCACTCGCTCTGCTTCCTCCTCCTTCTCCGGCAGGGTCCCTTGCGTTAGGTAGCTCCGGAGCTCCGCGATCCAACATCCCTCCTGAGGTTCCATCGTCAGGAGCAGGCGTGCTCCCGAGGCCGGGCCACAGGCCGGAGCTCCTAAGGCAGGTGGCTGGGGGAGCTCCTCCAGGGGCTGAGCCGTGTTTGATAATGACGGCAGGGCTGAAGGCTTGAAGAGCCGCTCCTCGAAAATGCCAGGCTCCTAAGGTAACCGCCTGGACGCGTGTTTGGCGATGTCATCGGCTTCCAGATTGGTGCCACGGGGCACATGCTGCAACTCCAACCCCAGAACTGCTTCTCCATCCTGCGGACCTCCGCAAGGTAGGCTTCCATGTGCTCATCCTTCGGCTCATACACCTTGTTGGAGAAGTTGACAAGGAGCTGCAAATCGCCCTTGATGGTGAGGCGTTTCACCCCCAGGGCAGCTGCGGCTTTCAAGCCCGTTATTAAACCTTCATACTCCGCTATGTTGTTGGAGACCTTTTCACCTTGCTGGAAACAGAGCTGCACGGCGTAATAGAGCTTGTCCTGAGTGGGCGATATAAGCACCGCCCCAGCCCCAGCGCCATGCCTAGAGAACGCCCCATCGAAGTACATGACCCAGCCTTCTGGCGCCTCGCTTCCCGGGGACAGGGACCGATCCTCGTCGGCCTTGAGGCCTGGCACCTCCATCCATTCTGCCACGAAATCCGCCAATGCTGCTCCCTTGATGACTCTGGTCGTGCTGAATTCGAGCTGAAACGCTTGCAGCTCTATGTTCCACTCAGCGACCCTCCCAGCTGAATTGGGGCTCCTGAGCACTCTCTCCAGGGGGTATGACGAGACGACCTAGATGGGGTGACCCTGAAAATAGTGCCGCAGCTTGCGCGAGGCCACCAGTAGCGCGAGGAGGAGTTTCTGAGGCATGGGGTACCGTGCCCTTGCATCCCGCAACACCGTGCTGACGAAGTACACTGGGTGCTCAACAAGGTGGAGTGCGTCAGTGCTGGTGGCTCCCTTCGGAGACCTTGGCACCTCTTGAGGCAATGAGGACTCCTGAGACTGGCCATCTGGGAGTGGGGCCTCTTCCGCTTCCGGTGTGCCCCTCTGGGACGGCTGATCCTCCTCAGCCGCTGTAGCAGTTTCTGTGGGCCTTCCCCGTTCCTATTCCGCCTCGTCCCGGGCCGCTGCTGCGGTTTTGATTCGACGCTCCTCTCTGACTGCCACCAAGTCTGTGCTGGCGGAGTAGGGAGTGGCGGCGAGGTAAAGCACCAGGGGCTCTTGAGGGCCCGGAGCCACCATGACCGGTGGACTGGTCAGGTATCTCTTGAGATCCTGGAACGCCTTGTCGGCCTCGTCAGTCCACTCGAAGGGCCCCTTTTTCTTCATTAGCTGGAAGAAAGGAAGCGCTCGCTCCCCCAACTTGGAGATGAAGCGCCCTAGCGCGGTCACGCGCCCCGTGAGCTTCTGCATTTCTCTGAGGGTCTTTGGCGGGCTCATGTCTTCCACTGCCTTGACCTTCTCCGGGTTAGCCCCGATGCCTCGGTGGGACACAAGGAAACCCAAGAGCTTGCCCGAGGAGACTCCGAACACACACTTCTCTGGGTTGAGCCGTAGGTTCACTGCGTTGAGGCTCGCGAAGGTTTCCTCCAGGCCTTGTATCAAGGTCCTGGCCTCCCGAGATTTTACCACGATGTCATCGACATAAGCTTCGACATTCTTCCCGAGCTGCGGGCCCAGGGTGATGTGCATCAGCCGTTGAAAGGTCGCCCCTGCGTTACGCAGCCCGAATGGCATGCATGTGTAGCAGTACACCCCACACGGGGTTAGGAAGGCTGTCTTCTTGACGTCTTCTACCGCCATCTTGATCTGGTGATACCCAAAGAAGGCATCCAGGAAGCATAATAGGTCGCATTCCGCGGTGGAATCGACGATCTGGTCGATGCGGGGGAGCGGGAACGGATCTTGCGGGCACGCTTTGTTGAGGTTGGTGAAGTCGACACACATGCGCTCCTTCCCTCCCTTCTTTGGCACTATGACAGGGTTGGCCAACCAATCTGGGTATCGGACCTTGCGAATGACCCCAGCGGCCTCTAATTTGTGGGTCTCTTAGACGATGAAGGCCTGCTTTTCTATGGACTGCCGCCTGGCCTTCTGCTTCACAGGGCGCACGTTGGGGCACACATTGAGGTGATGCTCGATTACACTCCTGGGGATCCCTGCCAACTGGTCTGGCTCCCAAGCTAATACCTTCTTGTTTGCGCGCAGGAACCCGACTAGGGCCTCTTCCTGCTCGGGTTTGAGGTGGGCGCCTATGGTGAAAGTGGCGTTGGTGGACCCGTCGTCATCGACGGGTATTTGCTTGGTTTCTGCCTTGTCTTGGGTGAACAACTGCTTCTTTTTGGCGGGCGCAGCTCCCTTGGGCTCGGGGGCCTCCAAGTCGGCGGGCTGTGCCGACGCCGCTGTCTTGAAGACGAGCTTGAGCACCTGCAGAGCGTCCCCGGTGTCCCCGTGCATGGTGAGGACACCGCTGCTCCCGGGCATCTTCATGAGGTTGTACGCCGGGTACGTCGCTGCCATGAACAGGGCCAGCACTGCGTAGCCGAGGATGGCGTTGTAGGGGAGACCGATGGGGGCGATGTCAAAGTCGACCAGCTCTGTGCGGAAGTTGTCGTAGGTGCCGAAGGTTACTGGGAGCTGAATCTGTCCCAAGGAGCTGGACAATCCGCCCCCGACGCCTGAGAAGGGCCGGCTGGGTCACAGCCGCTCCTGGGGTATGCAGAGGAGATTGAAGGCCTCGATCGAGAGCATGCTGAGGCCCGCGCCACCATCAATGAGGGTTCTGGTGACGGCCACCTGGCAGATGGTGGGGGTGCACAGCAAGGGGAGCGCACCCAAGCAGGCCGAGTTGGAGGGGTGGTCCTCCGAGCTGAAGGTCAGGCCAGTCTCGGGCGCCGCCCGATCCAGGGGAGCCCCCTGCCGCGTGGAAGCGGTGCTGACCCGGCGGATGAACGGCTTGACGTGGTGACTTGTGGGCGGCGCCTGTGAGCCGCCCAAGAGGGCCGCGACGACCGGGGGTGTTGATGCAGCGTAATAGACGGGGGAGAGGTTGCGGGGCTCCATGGGCGTGCGGAGCGCGTGGGGCGAAGAACCAGCTAGGGTGAGTGTGGGAGTTGTGGTGCGGCCGTCTTGCCGCACAGACAGATGCTGGGATGATGCTTGCTGCCCATCCCCCGCCGGGCCAGTGGCGGCGTTGACGGCAGGTGACGGGGAACGGCGAGGATGCCCGCTGACAGGGGCCATCTAGGCGACGCGGGAAGCAGGCGCGGTCCGGCGCTCCGCGCGGGCCCGACGAGCGTCAGACAAGGGCGTGATGGTCGGAGGAGAACGGGGTGGTGGTAGACGAATTCCGGTGCACCCCTACCTGGCGCGCCAAATGTCGGATTCCGGGTTCCGGCAGACCCTTGAGGTTCAAACACTAGGGTGCGCGCGGAGATTTCGCCTCCTACCTACCTGCACCCCTCCATCATGCTAGGATCTAAAACTACGGAAAGAACAACACAAGAGACACAGGGTTTATACTGGTTCGGGCCACCGTTGTGGTGTAATACCCTACTCCAGTGTGTGGTGTGGTGGATTGCCTCTTGGGCTGATGATGATGAACAATACAAGGAAGAACAGCCTCGCGAGGGTCTGTTCTTGGCTGGGGCGATGAACTGCTCAGTGGAGTTCAGTCACCTTCTCTCTCTCTCTGCCTCCAGCCAAAACCGACCGAACCCCCTCCCTATGTGGGTGACTGGTCCTATTTATAGAGGCCCTGGTCCTCTTCCCAAATATCGAGCGGGAAGGGAGCCAACAATGGCGGGCTAATTTGAAGGGGGACAGCAAGTATCAGCTATCCTGACAAAAGTAGTCTTCTCCTGCGCAAAGCTCTGGTGATGACGCCGTCTTGGGCTCCACGATGACCTCCATCTCATAGTCCTCCTGGTCTTGGTCTCATTGCACCAAAATGGCAACCTTTGCCTGATGCCTCGGTACTCCGCGGCTGCGCTTGCCCCCTTTGCACCAAAGAGGAAAGGAGGACGCTACGCGGGCTGGCACCCGCCTGGCGCCCTGAGTCGTCATGGCTTGCGTCACGGGCACCTCGCGAGGTACCCCGCCTTGATCTCTCCGCCTCCTCGTGAGCCAGCCTGACGAGGCCGTGCCTGAGGAAGTTCCGCGTCGTCTGCCCCGCGAGGCTTGGCCCCTCGCGAGGGTCTTGGGTTTGTGTTGGTGAAGATGGGCCGTGCTGGTCCCCCCTTTGAGCCACGCCGCAGGCCGCAGGCAGGCAAGTCTGGGGACCCCCATTCCCAGAACGCCGACAACGTTGTCATTCTCTTGTCGTGGTGGAGAAGGAAGTTGTTGGCGTTCATCTTGGTGCACTTCCTCATTTTCTTCATCTTGGTGTGTCCCACTTGTGGATGCTTCCGTATCAACTCTTGGTTCACCTTGTCTTGAGGTAGAAGCTTCCACTTGGACGGACGAGGTACTCTCCTTCACCTCCGTTGGACGAATCTTGCCAATAGACAAGTCTTGGATTGCTTCCAAAGGGTCTTTGTCTCCTACATCAATTGGCAATTGCTCTACCTGTGAGCCGTTAGATTCATCAAATTTCACATCTACCGTCTCTTCGACCTTTCGGGTGAAATTATTGTAGACACGGTATGTGTGAGAGTTTGAGCCATAACCAAGTAGGAAACCTTCATGAGACTTAGGAGAAAATTTAGAATGATGATGCTTATCAAGAATGTAGCACTTTGAGCCGAATACTCAAAAGTATCCAACTTGTGGTTTGTTACCGGTCAGGAGCTCGTATGCCGTCTTGCCGAGTAGCTTGTGAAGATACAAGCGATTTGTTGCATGACAAGCTGTCTCAACCGCTTCCGCCCAAAAGTGCTTTGGCGTCTTGTACTCATCAAGCATCGTTCTTGCCATTTCGATGAGTGTCCGGTTCTTTCTCTCAACCACTCCATTCTGTGGAGGTGTGTATGTCGTAGAGAACTCATGTGAAATCCCTTCTTCGTCAAGAAAGGTGTCCACATTTGCGTTCTTGAACTCCGTTCCATTGTCGCTGCGAACCTTCTTGATTTTCACTTCAAATTGATTTTGGGCCTTCCTAGCGAAGTTTTTGAAGATCTTTTGGACCTCCGATTCATCATCGATAAAGAACACCCACGTAAATCTTGAAAAATCATCAACTATAACTAGACCAAAAGAATTTCCACCGAGACTTTTGTAAGCATTAGGACCAAAGGTGAAGTAGCTCGAGTGGTGTTGGGGATATCACTACTAGGCGTAAACCGGCCTATCTGGGCCGGGTTAACTTCGTCAGTAGTTAACTATGTTAAAGCCCAAGAAGGCAGATGAGGGCTCAAGGCCCATAGTCGGTTCAAGGCCTATAGCCGTAAACCGCCGTTGGTATGTAACTTGTATTGTAAGTTAGGAATAAGTAGAGACCAAACCGGACACATCTATGAGCTGGTATTGGGACTCTGTGAACCGACGGGCGTCACCCGTGTATATAAGGGGACGACTTGGCGGTGGTTCAGAACAACAGACAACAACTCGAGACTTAGGCGAAGCTTGTTTTCTCCCTAGTCATCGAAACCCCATCAATTCCATCACAACTAGACGTCGGCTTTTACCTTCATCGAAGGGGCCGAACTAGTATAAACTCTCTTGCGTCCCTGTGTCCGCTTTAACCCCTTCAAGCTAACCCGTTGCGATGGCTCCACGACTAAGTCCTTTCATGAGGACATCTGCCGTGACAAAACCACGACAGTTGGCACCCACCGTGGGGCTATCGCACGATGGCTTCAAGTTCTTGGAGGGCCGCTTTGAAGGACTCGAGGGCTACGCTGTGGGTCGGATGACTAAGAGTCGTCGCGGCAAGCTCTACATCGATGATGCAGGCTGGGGCCCCGAGGCCGGCTCAGTTGAGTACGGGTACCGGGTCCCCTTTGGTGGCATACACGTTTTCCTCGGCAAGATCGGTGAACCGGGCCCTGAGCCGGACATCTGCACCGACCTCGTCGAAACGGCTCAGCGTGCACGATCCGCCCGGGTTAAACCGGCCGTGAAGCGTGCCTCGTGGGAGTCATCCATGGAGGAAGTTATGAGGATGGATCGGAATCTCGCGGCGAGACCGTCGTTTATTCCGGCGACGAGTCATCAACCGGAGAAACCGAATCTCTATATCAGCTACAAGATGGCCGGATTGGGGGCTGTTCCGATGGTGACAGTATTCCGGACCCCTCTGATCTACGCAACCGAGTTGGAATATTCATGGCCGGCACACAAGCAGCGCTTCATTCGTTGACCGCTGCGCCAATAAACTCCGGTTCAGTAGCGGCGACAGCTGCCGGGGCAGGAAGCTCTGTGCGCCCGCCGACTCAAGTTCTATCAGATCTATTTGATGCATTGGCTGTACTTATGGCAGAAGCTAACCCGGCGGATCAGGACGTCCACAACGCGGAGATTGCAAAGGTGAAGGAACAGATCACCCAGGCCAAGGCGGACCTGGCAGCCGAGAATGCCAGGATGACCACAGAGCGGGCCGCTTTAGACGCACAAGCCTACAGGCTCATGTTCGACTAGAACGCGTCGCATGAAGTCGTGAAGAGGTAGTACCGATCCCGTTTGCCTTTGGTTTTTGAGGCCAGAGACCTTTTCAACACCCCAGGAGCAGGAACCAGTAATCCGCTGGAGGGAAACCGAGTGGAAGCTCCTGGGACCGGCGCGCCGGTTCAACCCCGTCTGATGGACCTGCCTCGTCAAAACACTGTTATACCTCAGGCTGTTTCAACACCTCCGGGTCACTACTCCAACCCGATGGACAATCTCGTTGCCGCTGCTGCACGGCTGGAGGCCATTCCAATTGAAGGTGACTCACCGCAGGCGGTAGAGACGCGACGGGTCAAGGAGCTTCTTAGGACAGCTATGGTCCAACAGGAAGCATACTCGTACAGCCGCGACCGGATCCACTCGACCCCTCATCCAAGCCGGAGCTATAGCAGGCGTATGGATGAACCGACGGTGTCCAGTAATGAACTACGTGGAGCACCCCGCGGCAACAACCCGAAGGGTGGAGCTGATAATGCTCAGGAAGTGGTGGACCGGGCCCGAGCGCGCAGGGAGGCCGAGTTAGCCGCACAGTATCAGGCACGGCAGCTTACGCCGGTTCATCCAACTATCTCGGTCGAACCCGGTGTTACTTCTAGTTCTTTGGGGGTGCCTTGCCTTGTCCCCGCTTTACGCAATGTGCGCCTGCCCAAGGATTTCAAGGGCCCGTGCAAAGTACCAAATTACACGGCGGATCAACCCCCAGAGACATGGGTGGAGAGCTATGAGATGGCCATGGAGATGCTTGATGTGGATGATGCGGCATGTGCGAAGTACTTCACCATGGTGCTTGAAGGAACGGCCCGCACTTGGTTAAAAAGCTTACCGGCCAATTCTATCAGTTCATGGGCCCAATTACGAGCCCGGTTTATCAGTAACTTCAAGGATACATGTAAGAAGCCTATGTCAGTAGTGGACTTAGCTGCCTGTGTCCAGGAGGAAGGAGAATCGACGACTCATTGGGTGCGTCGGGTCTCACAGGTTCTGCATTCATCAGACCGCATCAACGCTGACACCGCGGTTATAACCCTAGAAGGCAATTGCCGGTTTGGGCCCCTAAAGCTGAAGTTAGGACGGATGAAGCGCCATTGCACTGACATGGGGACCCTCATGGCTGCCTTGGTAAAGTATGCTGATTCTGATAGTACCAAGGATCCCGAGTCTGATGATGACAAGACAGGGAAGGGAAAGAAGAACAGCAACTCCAAAGGTCAGCAGCATCACTCGGCAGGTAACGGTAACGGAGGCAAGCATAAAGCGGATGGCAACATGGACTTCGTGGCTAATACCAATGCGCAAGACAAGGGTCAGCGACGCAAGGGTAAACCGCCGAATCGCGGTGGAGCGCCTAACCCTAACCCGGACCGCTTAAATTATCTATTGAACCAGCCTTGTCCAAAGCATGGGATGAAGGAGGTGCCAGCAAACCACCTTTGGAAGGATTGCTTCATTATGCAGGAGTTCAAGAATTCTAATGCTTTTCGGTATGATCACGGTTCCGGCGGTGGCTCAGGATCCGGGCCAGGTTACGGTGGAGGAAATTCCGGTTCAGGATTTAATAGTAATCCGGGCGGACATAACAATCAAAATAATCAGAACAACCAGGGTGGTTACAACCAGCAGCAGCAACAGTCGGGTTACCAGAGCAACCCTAAACAGTTGAATAGTGGGCAGTACCATGTCTTCACCACTAGCCTGGACAAGCGAGACCGGAAAGTTCAGAGGCGGGCAGTCAACTCTGTTGAACCGGCCGTGCCCCGTTATCTGCGCTGGTTTAAACAACCAATCACATGGAGCAGAGAGGATCATCCTCCCCGGGTTGATAATCCAGGTCAGTTGGCTCTGGTGGTGGCGCCTCAGGTGGGAGGTTACAAGTTCACCAAGGTGCTCACGGATGGAGGGAGCAGCATTAATATCTTGTAAAATGAGACCTTCCGTCGTATGGGACTAACAGATAAAAATCTTAAACCGTCCAATACAGTGTTCCATAGTGTGGTACCTGGCAAGTCAGCATATCCTGTTGGTAAGATAGCTCTGGAAGTGGCCTTTGGAGATGATCATGATTCCAGGTCGGAAACATTGACGTTTGAAGTGGTGAAAATCCAAAGTCCATATCATGCCCTGTTTGGGCGGCCGGCCTACGCCAAGTTTATGGCACGGCCTTGTTATGTGTATTTGCAGCTCAAGATGCCGGGTCACAAGGGGACAATAACGGTTCACGGAAGCCGTAAAATCGCTTTGGAGTGCGAGGAAGGAGATGTGGCCTACGCAGAGTCGGTTTGTGCCACCGAGGAGCTGAAGTATTATAAGGACAATGTTGATCCGGCGGACATGACTCCATTAAAGAAGCCAACTACGGAGCATGATCCGGCCCTGAAGTTCAAATCGGCAGCTGAAACTAAGCTTGTTGACTTCGTGCCTGGCGATTCGTCCAAGCAGTTCAGCATCAGTGCCAACTTGGATCCGAAATAGGAAAGCGCTCTCATCGAGTTCATCCGTGAGAATCGAGACATTTTTGCATGGAAGCCCTCTGACATGCCAGGTGTACCGAGGCAACTCGCTGAGCACACCCTTAATGTGGATCCTAAATACAAACCGGTGAAATAGTTCCTCCACCGGTTTAACGAAGAAAGACGCAAAGCGATTGGAGAAGAGGTAGCCAGGCTCTTAGCAGCTGGCTTTATTATTGAAGTTTTCCACCCTGAGTGGCTTGCCAATCCGGTGCTGGTCCTTAAGAAAAACGGCACCTGGCGCATGTGTGTGGATTACACAGATCTTAATAAGGCTTGTCCAGCAGATCCTTTTGCCCTCCCCCGTATTGATCAAATTATTGATGCTACGGCGGGTGGTGAACGTTTGAGTTTTTTGGATTCATATTCTGGCTATCATCAGATCAAAATGGCAGTTAAGGACCAGGAGAAGATGGCATTTATAACTCCCTTTGGAGCCTTCTGCTATGTGTCTATGCCCTTTGGGCAAAAGAGTGCCCAGGCAACTTATCAACGGTGTGTACAAAATTGTCTTCACAAGCAGATTGGCCGTAATGTACATGCTTACGTGGATGATATCGTGGTTAAGTCAAGGGAGAAGGAGACTCTGGTTGACGACTTGAAGGAAACCTTTGATAACCTGAGGACGTACAAGATGATGCTTAATCTGGCCAAGTGTGTCTTTGGTGTACCGGCAGGCAAGTTATTGGGTTTTCTGGTGTCCAACAGGGGAATCGAGGCTAATCCGGAGAAGATCACAACCATCACCTCCCTGGCTAAACCGAAGTGCATCAACGATGTTCAACGCCTGGCAGGCCGGATTGCCGCGTTAAGCCGGTTTATCAGCCGCCTTGGTGAGAAGGCAATCCCTTTGTATCAGATGTTGAAGAAAACGGATCAATTCGTGTGGAGTTCTGCTGCTGATGAAGCATTTGAGGACTTAAAGCGGCGATTGGCCAATCCGCTAGTGCTCACCGCTCCCATGGACAAAGAGCCGTCACTGCTATATATTGCTGCTAATGCTCGTGCGGTCGGTGTGGCTATTGTGGTGGAGCGAAAGGAGGCAGGCAAGGAGCATCCGGTTCAACGTCCAGTCTATTATATCAGCGAGGTACTCATTGAGTCCAAACAAAGATATCCGCATTGGCAGAAGCTGGTATATGGAGTTTTTATGGCAAGCCGGAAGCTCAAGCAATACTTCCAAGGGCACCCCATTACGGTGGTCAGTTCTGCTCCCTTGGGGGATACCATCCAGAACCGGGAAGCGACTGGCCGGATTGCCAAGTGGGCTATAGAGCTTGGGCCGCACGGATTGAAGTATGTGCCTCGGACGGTGGTTAAGTCTCAAGCACTTGTTGATTTCATCAATGATTGGACGGAACTGCAAGCACCTGAAGAAAAGCCGGATCACACATATTGGACCATCCATTTTGACGGATCCAGGCAATTGGAAGGCTCGGGGGCTAGAGTCGTATTAACTTCCCCACGAGGTGATAAGTTTTGTTACGTTCTCCGCTTAATGTTCCCTTGTACTAACAATGCAGCTGAGTATGAAGCCTTGCTCCACAGTCTCCGGATGGCTAAGGAGATGAATCTAAGTCGAGTTAAGTGCTTCGGTGACTCGGACCTTGTGGCCAACAAGTATCTGGCACTTGGGATTCCAAGGACCCACTCATGGCAGCATATCGTCGTGAGGTGGATATTGTTGCAGGTCACTTTAAAGGCTATCAGGTGGACCACGTGGACCGACGGAAGAATGAAGCGGCGGACGCTTTAAGCCGGCTGGGCTCTCAGCGCAAACCGGTCCCGCCCAATGTTTTTCTGGATGTGCTGCACAACCCGTCGGTCAAGCTCCCTGGTGAAGCAGATTTGGCTATTCCTGATCCGGAGGCTCAATTGGTGGCAGCTCTTCATGTCATTCCGGATTGGACGCTTCCTTACCTGGCGTACATGAACCGGGGCGAGTTACCAGAGGATGAGACTCTGGCCCGACAGATAATCCGGCGGTCCAAGTCCATGACTATTGTCAATGCCGAGTTGCATCATTGCAGTGTATCAGGGGCGTTTCAACGTTGTGTGTCTCCTGAAGAAGGCTGTGAAATTTTGCGTGAGATCCACGAAGGAGATTGTGGTCACCACACTGGTTCAAAATCTTTGGTGGCTAAAGCGTTTCGCCATGGCTTCTATTGGTTAACTGCTCATGCTGATGCGGAGGATCTAGTCAGACGATGTGATGGTTGCCAAAAGTTTTCAAGACGTGCTCATGTGCCGGCTCAAGAATTGAGAATGATTCCAATTACTTGGCCATTTGCGACTTGGGGGCTGGATATGGTTGGGCCTTTCAAAAGGTCCAAAGATAAGAAGACCCACCTTCTGGTGGCGGTGGACAAGTTTACAAAGTGGGTGGAGGCAGAACCTATTAGCAAGTGTGATGCGGCCACGGCGGTTCAGTTCATCAAAAAAGTGATTTTCCGGTTTGGCTTTCCACACAGTATCATCACAGATAATGGTACCAATTTGTCCAAGGGTGCCATGAAGGAGTTCTGCGAACGGGAGCACATCCGGCTTGATGTTTCATCAGTGGCACACCCGCAGTCCAATGGTCAAGCAGAAAGGGCTAATCAAGAGATCTTGAGAGGCATCAAGCCCCGGCTTATGGTTCCTTTGCAGAGAACACCGGGTTGTTGGGTAGAAGAGTTACCATCTGTGTTATGGAGCATCAGTACTACACCCAACAGATCAACAGGATACACGCCATTCTTCATGGTCTACGGAGCGGAGGCGGTTCTCCCAAGTGATATCCGTCATGACTCACCTCGTGTGGCGGCTTATGTTGAAGCGGACAACGAGACAGCACGGCAAGACGCTTTGGACCTGTTGGATGAAGAACGTGACATAGCAGCCGCCCGCTCGGCGATTTACCAACAGGATCTTCGTCGTTATCACAGTCGCCGAGTCAGAACCAGAACCTTTTAGGAAGGAGATTTGGTGCTTCGGCTCATCCAAGATCAGACTGATATGCATAAGCTATCCCCACCTTGGGAGGGACCTTTCGTGGTCAGCAAGAATCTGCACAATGGGTCATACTATCTGATCGATATTCGAGAGCATAAAGACTCACGTACATCAGAGGAGGAGACCAACAGGCCGTGGAACATAGCTCATCTTCGGCCTTACTATACCTGAGCCATTGGCTCTACTTATATACATATTACGACGATGTATATATTATGATTAATATAATAAGCCGGAACCTCAGCTAAAGCGGGGTATCTGTTCTTTTACATCATGTGTGGTTACACGGAGTTGTTCTAAAGCGGCCTCCGGTTTACCCCTTGAGTTAGCTTTTCAAAGCATCATGTAATATCACTTGGGGGCTTGGTCGTATCCGAACCAATGCAACACCTTTTGATAGGCGAAAGCCACCAGATCACTTGGGGACATGGTCAAGTCTGAACCAGTCATGCCTTTTGATCGGCCTAAGGCCACAGAATCACTTGGGGGCTTGGTCGAACCTGAACCATTGCCACGCCTCTTGATCGGCATAAATGCCACAGTTTCATCTGGGGACCTGGCTGACTTGAACCATAGCTACACCTATCGGGAGCTTGGTCGTGTCCGACCATGGTAACGCCATCTGATCGGCTCAAATAAGCCTCTTTTTGCAAACGGTTTTATCGTTGCCTTTGCTTCACAATTTTCTTTGATAGATATTTCTTTCTTTTTGTTGGGTTTTTTAAACCGACAAAGTTTTAAACCGGTTCAAACTGTCAATTGACGGAACATGGTCCATTTTTAATCCGGAGACTATTTGCCCGGTTTGATTTTTTAACATCCTATTACGGAGTAACACGGTGTTTTATTATAACCCGGCACGGTTTACATGGTAAATCGGCATTATATATATATATATACAGGAGCTGTTATCTCCTCCAACAGTGTGGGTTTATAAACCTCCGCTTCAAGATTGGCCAAGCCAACTTCATGCCCAACGATGGCAGGTATTATGTATCCCAAAGATTTGATCATATTTCAGATATTTTGATTTCACATGTGCAGACATCATACTCCGCCTGACGGTACAACCGTGGTGGCGCTTTAAGATTTTTTGTATTACAGAAAATACTTTGGAAAGTTCATCACCCAAAGGAAGAACAAGTTGCAGTAATTATGCACGAAGGCATATCAAAATCAAGAGTATCGGCTAGCCTATTACAAGGCAACACGGTGCCCAAAATAAGATCATTGTTTTTTCGCAAAGGAGAAGCAGTTTAAACCGGCTTCCGGTTCAAGCTTGGTCACCAGCCTGGCCTGATGGTTGTGGGTCATCCCGCGCCGCTTCAACTTCAACTTCTCTACCCAGCGGCTAGAAATCAACAGTTGTTCAGTCGATTCCCATTAATGCTTGAAAGACAGCTTCATCATGGATCAGCAACGACGGTTCAATATCGGGAGCGTAAGTATGCTTAGGGGTTGGAGGGATAAGATTTTCTGCTTCAGGAATTGGTGCAACTACTCGCTTGTTTTGGTTGTCATATTGGGCTTGATAATGAGACAAGTCTGCTTCTTCAACAAATTGACAAGCTAGCGGACGCACCTCCCGGTTTATTGCTCGCAGATCCGCTTCACTAAACTCTGACCAGTCTTCCTTCAAGCTGGGATAGCCCTGAGCCGCTTCAACAGGATCAAAATCCGGCACCCAAGCTTTTGCCCGGATTAAGGCATTGATCGCACCGGTTCGAGCAGCGGATTTCTTCAGCTCTTCAACCCGGGCAGGAAGCATCGACAGTCTCTTTAGAGTGTCCTGAATCAAAGTGGGCGCCGGATTGTTGTGGGATGCAGCAGAGATGATCTGCTGTGCACCAGTGTACATTTGTTCGGTCAATGTGTAGGCGGCTTTCAATTTCCTTCCGCACATCTGACCCCAAGTGACCAATGCGTGTCCCTGAAATATTACAAAGGGTTAACAAATCGGCAGCTTTATAAGACGGCAGAATCAATCCAGAAATCAAACCAGCTTACCAAAGATAGCAGCGGTCATGGAATGCACTTGCTGCTTTATGCTGGTCAGTTCGTCCACCACCGGTTTCAGTGCAGCCTCGACATCTTTTGCTTGTTTGGTTAAAGCAGATTTTTCAGTGGCCCAATCCGCCCGCTTCTTCTTGAAGCCCTCCTTAAGCTGTTCCATGGCGCTTAAAGCGCTGGTTAATTCCTCTTTTGCTTTGGAGGTTTCAGCTTGTTGGGATTTCAGATTTTCTTGGAGATCGGCGACTTGGCTTTCTTTTGTCTTCAGCTCAGCCTGCATACAGACAGATATATGATTCCGCAAGTAGTACAACAATTGAAGTACCAACCACATAACAAGTTATGCACTTGGGCCTTGGGGGCTAATGTATATTTGATCTTAAATCTTTCAATAGATTCTAAAGTCCCCAGATCAATACAAGTATTCAACTTGGCACTTGGGGGCTAATGTCTATTTGCTCAAATAAAGATGACAATTACTTAAAGTCCCGGTTTAACTACGCTAAGTTGAACCGGCCCTTGGGGGCTACATCAGCAATTTCCGAAGTATGGAGATTTATATTAGCAAGTCCCGGTTTGAATGAAGATTCTAAACCGGCCCTTGGGGGCTAGGAGAATTAACAAGATTGAAATGTCCAAGCAGGGAAAAGCACAGGGAAGTTACCTCAAATTTCTCTTTCATCATATTCACTAGACCAGCTTCATAATCATGGCTGGTATAGAGCTGGTTCAGATAGCCAGAATGAAGATCTTGGGCATTCAGAGAAGCATAGGTCGCCAAGTCAACATTCCACTTGCCTTTGCCCATGCCAGCAAATTCTTCTTTGGCGGTATGCTTGGATAAAGCAACAGGATTGCTGGGCTCTGTACGGCCAATACCAGTAATTACAACTTCATCATCCTTAGCATCACCGGTTTGCACTGGCGCAGTCGGTTTGTCAGCAGGCTGGGATGGACTGGTGGATCTCCCAAACCGGATGGGGCTTGTGGGCTGGTTGACAGGGCTTGAGGCATCAATAGGCCTTTCTTCAGCAATAAAATCATCATCCTGCTATGGTGGATCATTGGGTATATCTTCATGAATAGCCGCTTCAAGATCTGGTGTTTTACCCGGTTCAGGGACGATGTCCTCCTCGGCTGCTTTATCCAGGCGAGCCTTCTTGCTCAGCCTAGGCTTGGCCCTGAAAGGAATAACAAAGTCAAATACAACATATGTTACAAGGTGATGTACCAGAAATATTATAACAAGTATAGCTTACCCAAGCACCGTTTTGGGCGGTGGCAGCTGAGTAGCCGATGACTCGCCAGAGGATGAGTGGGAAGTAACCTGATAATCGGAGTCAGATGGATTAAGAGGTTGACGAAAACAGCCCGCTTTAGGACAAGCACTGACAAGCAAATTAGAGACCTCTGAATGGCGTTTCCGAACCAGACTGTTCGGTAAACCGGCGGAGGTAACTACTTGGCCGCTGTGCCGGGTTGTGCGGCGAGCTTCGTGCTGTTGGGTCTTCACAAGAAATTTGGGATCCAAGTAAGCAAGAGGATGAGAAAATTTAACCTTCCGGTTTGCCTGACGGATTTTTAGTGAAGGCAAAGGGTCTGAATCGGAAGAGAGAGTAATTACCTCTGCAGCATTAGCATGGCTGGCTTCGGCATCATCCTGACAAATATCATCATCAATAAGGCGCATGAAAAATAAGCCAAGTGAGTCAAGCTCTACCTCAAGGTCCGGATTACCCACATCATCATCAGGGGCCGGATCAGAAGATGCAGTGGTTTTCTTCTTATGAGAAGGCCATTTCACGACTTTAGTCTTTGGCCGGGTTGGTCGTTCCAGTTTGTCTGTTTTTTTTGGCTTCTCCTGTGAAAGTTTCTTGCTCCAAAATGGATCATCGCCCTGTTTAAACAGACATTGATATTAAACAATGACTAGATATATCAATAATAGGTTCAATAAAAAGAAAAATCAAGCTCTTACAGCTGGCGGTTTGTTGGTGACATAGAAGGGAAGCAGGCCGGTTCGAGCACAGACGTATTCCGGTTCATTCAGCATTTTATTCACAGCCTCTGTGATTTCTTCGTCGGCGAGCTGGATGTTAGCATGTCGCAGTGGGTCATCAACACTGCCAGTATACTCGTACATCAAACCGGATCGCTGACTAAGGGGCAGTATGCTCCACGATATCCAACAGCGAGCGAGATCAACCCCTGTTAAACCGTTGGCCATGAAGGCTCTGAGCTTGGACAGTTGAGGGGCGTATTTGCTTCTCTCCTTGGCAGTCAACCTTTGCGGAAAGGGGTGTGTATTGCTAAGCCGCTCCAGACGAAAGCCAGGCAAATGATTTTCACCAGCAGGGGAGGTGTCTTTGCAATAGAACCATGTTTGATTCCACTCTTTGGGATGGCTGTGCAGTTTGGCGTGAGGGTATGTGACCTCTTTCCTTTTCTGAATCGCCACACCACCCAATTCCGTATTGGAACCGTCAGTAAACTCAGTGCGGCGGTTTAGATGCAAGCAGTCTCTGGACAATTCAACTGTGGGCTCCTCTTGAAAGAACACCTCACAGAGCACTTGGAAGTGACACATGTTTGTAACAGAGTTAGGGCCAGTGTCTTGTGGGCGGAGTTGAAAATCGACCAAAACATCCCGGTAAAATTTAGAACCGGGCGGCTTAAAGCCCCGGGCTAAGTGATCTACGAAAACGACAACCTCTCCTTCTTGAGGTGTGGGAGGGCATTGTTTGCCAGGGACCCTCCAATGGATGGTGTTTTTGCTGCCTAAAGCACCGATCAGGACTAAATTGTTTAGTTGAGTCTCTGTGACGCGAGAAGGAACCCAGTTGCACTCATATACTTGCTTGGCCATAATGAAATCTACAAGATAGGTGATTCCGGTTCAAGAATGCATTGATTAAAGTACACTGGTATGTACAATGTTAAACCGGAGACAACTCTATCTAAACCGGAGTTTTGTGAAGCAACAACATCTGGCGGTTCAACAAGGGGACTAATGGTATATACCGGTTTCTTAATTTTTTCTACACCAAGTTAAACCGCCGGATCTAAGCATTGAAACAGTTGAGATTGCGGATGGGTAAGTGTACAGAAACAGATTTCACAAGATTTCTCTACAGCGATGGATCTGAAGCAAGTTCAGAAAAGAAGGAAAATATTCAAGGATCAAAAAAGAACAGTACCGAATCAATGGGCAGAGATACAGATAGATCTATGTGTCGGCGTTCTGGGAACGGGGGTCCCCAGACTTGCCTACCTGCGGCCTGCGGCGTGGCTCAAAGGGGGGCCCAGCGCGGCCTATCTTCATCAACACAGACCCAAGACCCTCGCGAGGGGCCAAGCCTCGAGGGGCGAACGACACGGAGCTTCCTCAGGCACGGCCTCACCAGGCTAGCTCGCGAGGAGGCGGAGAGATCAAGGCGGGGTACCTCACGAGGTGCCCGTGATGCAAGCCATGACGACCAAGGGCGCCAGGCGGGCGCCGGCCTGTGCAGTGTCCTCCTTTCCCCTTTGGTGCAAAGGGGGCAAGCGCAGCCGCGGAGTACCGAGGCATCAGGCAAAGGTTGCCATTTCGGTGCAACAAGACCAAGACCAGGAGGACTGCAAGACGGAGGTCATCGTGGAGCCCAAGACGGCGTCACCACCAGAGCTTTGTGCAGGCGAGGACCAACTTTAGTCAGGATAAGTGTACCAGATGTTCCCCTTCAAAATGGCCAATTGTTGGCGCCCTTCCCGCTCAATATTTGGGAAGAGGCCCAGGGCCATTGCCTATAAATAGGACCAGCCACCCACAGGGGGGAAGATCGAGCATCGAGGATCAAGGATCGGATCGAAATCAGAGAGAGAGAAGGGTGACTAGACTCCTCCTAGCAGTTCGTCCCCCCAGCAAAGAACAGACCCTCGCGAGGCTGTTCTTCCTTGTATTGTTCATCATCATCAGCCCAAGAGGCAATCCACCACACCACACATTGGAGTAGGGTATTACACCACAACGGTGGCCCGAACCAATATAAACCATGTGTCTCTTGTGTTGTTCTTTCCATAGCTTAGATATTAGCGTGGCGGAGGGGTGCAGGTAGGTAAAAGGCGAAATCTCCACGCGCACCCCAGTGTTCGAACCTCAAGGGTCTGCCGGAACCCGAAATCCGACATTTGGCGCGCCAGGTAGGGGTGCGCCGGAATCCACCTTCTACCGCTTCGTGCCCCATCGCGTCGTCATCACCATGTCCGGCGACCAGGCGGGCAACCCAGATGCATGGGCGGCGTTGCCCGCCCGCGCAGAGCCGCTCGCCTCGGGCGACCCCGTGCCCCAGGTAGCTCGCGGTCCGCAGGGCGCTGCGGGCCGCGGGCGACGCGGACAGGCTTCGATAGCTCTCACACCGCGGCAGGCGCGGTCGGCAGCAAGGGCCTCCAATCACGCCGCGACCACGACACCGTACACCCGCCGGGAGCAAGCAAACTCGAGGGCCGCACTCACGGTGGCCTGAGAGCTGCTGCAGTGTAGGCTGCTGGAGGGCGGCCGCGACGTGCTGCTGGAGCGGGTGGCAGAGCTCCTGGGCTTCGCCACCTCGGGGGCTCACCCCTTCTGCACCCAGCTCCCATCTCAAGCCCAGGGCGGCCCACGCGGGGGCTCCGCACGCGCCCGCGGGCTCCAAGACTACTCCAACGCCAGCGAAGCTGTCAGCACCAGACCGGCGGCGGCGCTACCCCCGCTCCCGGTCCGCGAAGAAGAAGCACTCGACGCGACCCGCGGCCCCAGTGGACCGCCGCGCTGCCACCCCACGGTGGGTGCGTCAGGCAGGACCACGTGGCACGCGGAGCACTACGGCGTGGCCTTCGGGATGACGGCACCAGAAGAATACGTGCCCCTCATGATGGACCAAGGACACCCTCACGAGGGCGAATAAGGCTCGCTCCTTAGCCCAAGCTGGGGGGACGAGGCGCCAGAAGCTGAGCCTTTCCAGGAGCCCCGGGACGGTCCCAGTGGCCACGCTGGAGGCAACGATTATCGGGTACCGCTAATTCCTCAGGAGCAGGCATACGCTAATCATGGATCGCAGGAGGTGCAGGTCGCCACAGCAAGCAGCTGCGCCGCTCCCACTGTCTCCTACCCCTCGGGAGGAGGGCGCAGGGGGCTACAGGAGAGGGGCCGAGATCCGACATCACCACCACGGCGTTCGGAGCAAGGTGTTCTCAGGAGGTAGGCCCTCTGTTGGGGAGGTGCCTCAGGGCCTGCCCCTGGCGGAGGACCCGTGGTCATCGGGGGAACCGCTGGCGACCGCTCTACCCCATCGGCGGCGTCCTGGTTTCCGGTCATCGTTGATGGCACTAGAGTGTGGCGCAAGGCGGGGCCCTCGTCTGGCGATATGAAGCGAGGCCGGTACCTGTGAAGAAGGCCCAGTGCCTGTGAAGCTCGCCGCCCCGTGACACTCTCACGTAATAATGAGTGGGGCTGTACACACCCCGGAGTCTCAAGGGTGCCGGCCTCAGGCCCTGGGGCTCCCTCCCACGCCTAGTGGCAGCACTTAGCTCCGCGCTGGTGAGAAGACGTCCAAGACTAGATTAGGTGTCGGACACGGCCTTTTGTCAGCTTTTGTTGCTTTTCCCTTTGGTTGTCGCTTTCCCCCACTGGATTCAAGTTGGATTCGAATTTGAGATTTGCGTGTGTTCGGGGAAGGGGTGCTTAGTCTCGTTCAAGCAATTTCTCCCGTTTTGGTTACCACTTTGCCTCAGCTGCCTCCCCTCGTGAGCCCCTCGCGAGCCGGGTCAGGCCTAGCTTGCGCGCAGCCCAGACTGCCGCCGCCGCGTCCTCTCAGGAGGGTGTTTTACTGCAGGTCCAACGGATTCAATCAGGGAACACTCGGGACACCACAGCCTCCCACAGGCTACCTCTGGGCCGGCACGGGACAAAGGTAAACTAGCTGACCAGCGCGTCGCTTAAGCCAACCACTTGGCGCGGGCACATGGGCAATGTAGCGTCTACTAATACGATGAACACAAGTTTTACATGAGGGCCCCCCTCCAAAATGCTCTCACAGCCATCAGG
Source organism: Triticum urartu (assembly GCF_056163025.1). NCBI lineage: Eukaryota > Viridiplantae > Streptophyta > Magnoliopsida > Poales > Poaceae > Triticum > Triticum urartu. The sequence continues at coordinate 275,664,259 of NC_141879.1, read as the reverse complement.
CCAAAACCTGAGTTCTATTCATGCAGGGTAAGGAAGCAGGAATGATGCACAATCAGTCGGATAAATCCCCCAATGCGTCCTCAGGAGCACCACCCGAGCCGTTGCTGGCGTCGCTAAACTCACCATCGCTGTCCGCGTCGCCGCCAGCGGCGTCAGGGCCGTTCACCACACCGCCCTCGTCGGCAGCCACGATCACGCCGTCGTTGTCTGAAGCGAAGGCCCTGATTAGAGCATCCACATTGTCTTCCACCGAGTGCGCCAGGTAGTCTCGGACGGCCTAGGGGACTGGGGCGATGGCGGCGTCAAAATCGAAGTGGGGATCCATGTTCCGGAGATGGCTGAAGACACGAGAAAAGGCGCGCCCGAGCAGGGCGCGGCTCCTCTCCTCCACCAACCTGTCAGCCCTGACCGACCGCGCCTCCGGCTGCGTCACCACGTTGGTGAAGAACTGAAGATTGCTGGCGTAGTTGACTGTGTGCGGCTCGCCAACAGCCGCCTCGCAGATGTTGCCCAAGGCTGTGTTGGCTCTCTCCCGGAGCGTGGTGAGCATGGGGTCGTGCTCATGCTCCAGGATCCGCCGCTGACGTATCTCGTCCGCATTCTGGCGCGCGACGACCTCGGCCTCCTCCACCTGCTGGCGAAGAAGGAGCACCTCGGCCTGGGAGGTGGTTGACTCCCCTTGCGCTACCTCAAGGGCGGCCCGAAAAGCATCGGCCCGCCGCGTCGCTTCCTCCAGCTTGGCCCTCAAGGCAGCAGTCCTACCTTCAGCCTCGGCCCGGATCAACTCCAGCCTCTCCTCGAACTCGTGCTCGAGGCTCAAGCGCGCCATCGCCACCCGACCTACGACCTCCTCCAAGACACAGGCTTCCCGTGCAACGACATCATCCTCCGCCTGCGTCACCAAGCGCTCCCTCGTCTCCAGGCGCTCGTACTCGCGGGTACGTTCGGCGGCTTCCAGCGTCAGCGCCTCCTCATGCTTCTAGAGCTCTGCTAGGTCGTCAGAGGCCACCTTCATCGACGTGAGGGCTGCCTCGCGCAGCTCCACTTGCTCCTCCAGTGAGTGGCACCAGGCCAGGAGCTCCCGAGCCCGCTCCTCCGCCGCCTCTCACCACCGGTCGGCTTCCCGGGCCTCCTCAGCGGCTCGAGATCGGGCCTACCGAGAGGCCACCAGCGACGCCTTGGCCTCTGCGTCATCAAGATCGAGCTAACGGCGTGCAAGGGCGATGGCGCCCTCCAGCTCGCGCCTCTCAGCAGCCAGGCGCAGGCCCTCGGCCTCAAGGCGCGCGTCTTCATCAGCAAGCTCCTCATCAAGCAGGCTCACCGCGTGAGCCGCCCTTCGAAGGAATCCTTGGCGAAGAGCGTGACGCTCTCGGGCGCGCTCGAGCACGTCTTCCACACCATCATCTGCCTCAAGCGAGCCCCGGGGGCCATGAATCAGCACTCCCCCTTCGGGAAGGGGGCTGGGGGCTGGCACCCTCGCGACGGCTGGGCACGTCGCGCCGGAAGCCTGGCCTGGAGCCAGCCCGTCCCCAGATGAAGAGCGCAGGAAGCGCCTCAGCCAATCGCAGTCCACGATCAGGCGAGAAGCCCACGGCAGGCTGGCTATGCCACGAGAAGGCCCGCGAAGGAGGGTTGCGAGGTGCGCAGGGCCACGATGCGCCTCGGGACGGTTCACCTCTCCGATCGCCCTCACCACAAGGGCTCTGCTGCTCGGAGCGCTTGAGGACGGTGGAGGGGGCGAAGCCAAGGGGGACGGCACCTCAGCCGTCTCCGCGAGCTCGGCTGGAAGGGGCCTACGGAGCAAGGATCAGTAAAAGCAACAGAAGGATCGGGAGTCGGGAAAGGAGAAGGCTTACTCATCAGTGGCGAAGTACTTCCTCGCTTCAGCAGGCGACAAGGGTAATCGTCGCCCAGGGCCTCCCTTCTCTTCTGGAGGGCCTCAAAGTCCACGCGGAAGCGGCCCAAGAGTTGAGCGCAGGGATCAACCTGCGACAAAGACGAAGCGTCAAGGCGATCTGCGTCAGGGGCGCCTGCCCAATGCGCACTGCCAATCGCCTCACCAAGAGAAGCGGCTGGAGCCTCAGGGGCCTCGGTCATAGGCGCTGAGGGCAGCTGCTTGTCACCCTCAGCCTCAGTGGCACGGGCCCCAAGAGCTGCTCTCTCATGGGCATCGCCCGGCGCTGTCACCCCGCCGGGAGCCCCCTCGGCCTCTGGCGCCTCATGCCTCCCTGCCCCACCATTTGAGGAAGAGTCGCCTTGGCCGACTGGAAGGGAAGTCACCATCACTGGGTTATCGCGAGGCCCCTGGAGGCCGGCGGGGCGCGGCCCCCACTCATCAAAGATAGGCATCTGATTCACAAAATCGCCCCTGCTCTGGCAGAGGTACAGCAAGGCCCCTCCCTGCTGGATGCTGCCATGTTTGGGGTCCCCAGTCAGGGTCAAGAGCGCTGTCCTCAGCACTTCAGGCGTCAGGTCCTCTTCCTAGAGCCTCATACGATCATCGCGCCCGCTGAAGGCCCACATCCGGCGGAAGTGGCGTTGGAGAGGAGCAACGCGGCGTAGCAAGAACTCCTTCACCACCTTGGACACTGTCACGCCAAGCGACCTCAAGAACGCGAAGCGGTGCCAGACGAAGACGAGCCGGGGGCTCTCAAGAGTCTCCTGGCCCCAGCCCGAATTAGGGACAGCAGGCGAAGTTGGCTCCGATAGCAGGGGTCTGGGCACCCCTGCATCCACATACAGCCACCGCTCGCGGAACCCAGCCACGGGCAGAGGGAGCTTGAAGTCAATCCCAGAGGCCGCTGTCTCTGACGCGGCAACGAAGCTCACGCACGCCCAGCATTGGGTAGGGTCGACAAGGCGCAGCGAGAAGAAGTGGCGCAGCAAGGCAACCGAAGGAAGGATGCCCATCATAGCCTCGCAAACAAAGACGAAGACCGAAAGGAGGGTGATGGATTCATCACCCAGATGCATCATGTGGATCTGATAGTGGGAAAGCACGGCATTGAAAAAATCAGAAAAGGGAGGAACCAGACCCGCCCACAGGGCGTCGGCAAAATACGGGACCTCGGTGACTATCCTGTCGATGGAGAAGTGGGACGCGGGCCAGGCCGTCGTCCTCCCGCATTCGTTGAAGATAGTGGCCAGAGCCGAGCTGACCTTGCCCAACCCTCGGTGGGGGTCGCCAATGGCGGCGGGCAAGGCGGAGGCACGGGTTTCTTCCCTCTTCCCTTCTTCGTCGAAACCATGGCGATGGGAAGGGGGGGAAGGTTCGAGATTGGGTTGAAAACAGAAGCTAGAGTTCGAGTGGAGGAAGGGCAGAGGGCGCTCGAGCAACAAAAGGAGGAGCGGCTGTGTACGACTACGAGTCCACCTAGCATGGCGCAAAATAAGGGGGGCATGGGGGAACAGTGCCACCCACGTCCAATCGACCGCCACACGGCGCCCAAGGCCGCAGGCTGTTAGGGCCCGCGGCGCTTCGCTCTTGCCCTTCCGCCTCCCTGCACGGACAAGTCCGGGCGCGCCTTGGGCTCGGGGGCTACTATCGGCGTTCTGGGAATGGGAGTCCCCAGACTTGCCTGCCTGCGGCCTGCGGCGTGGCTCAAAGGGGGTCCCAGCGTGGCCCATCTTCATCAACACAGGCCCAAGACCCTCGCGAGGGGCCAAGCCTCACGGGGCAGATGACACGGAGCTTCCTCAAGCACGGCCTCACCAGGCTGGCTCGCGAGGAGGAGGAGAGATCAAGGCAGGGTACCTCACGAGGTGCCCGTGACGCAAGCCATGACGACCAAGGGCGCCAGGCGGGCGCCAGCCCGCGCAGTGTCCTCCTTTCCCCTTTGGTGCAAAGGGGGCAAGCGCAGCCGCGGAGTACCGAGGCATCAGGCAAAGGTTGCCATTTCGGTGCAACAAGACCAAGACCAGGAGGACTGCAAGACGGAGGTCATCGTGGAGCCCAAGACGGCGTCACCACCAGAGCTTTGTGCAGGCGAGGACCAACTTTAGTCAGGATAAGTGTACCAAATGTTCCCCTTCAAAATGGCCAATTGTTGGCGCCCTTCCCGCTCAATATTTGGGAAGAGGCCCAGGGCCATTGCCTATAAATAGGACCAGCCACCCACAGGGGGGGAGATCGAGCATCGAGGATCAAGGATCGGATCGAAATCAGAGAGAGAGAAGGGTGACTGGACTCCTCCTAGCAGTTCGTCCCCCCTAGCAAAGAACAGACCCTCGCGAGGCTGTTCTTCCTTGTATTGTTCATCATCATCAGCCCAAGAGGCAATCCACCACACCACACACTGGAGTAGGGTATTACACCACAACGGTGGCCCGAACCAGTATAAACCCTGTGTCTCTTGTGTTGTTCTTTCCATAGCTTAGATCTTAGCGTGGCGGAGGGGTGCAGGTAGGTAAAAGGCGAAAACTCCGCGCGCACCCCAGTGTTCGAACGTCAAGGGTCTGCCGGAACCCGAAATCCGACACTATGGTCTTGAGGCATGTAAGTGAAGGCGGATGCTAAAAACTACCGCTACACAGAGCAAAGGTTTACAGGTTCATCTAAGATCTATCATATGAGTACGAAGCAGACGATGAACACTGAAGAACTTGGAAACCCTAGAACAGATCTATGGAGGAAAAGGTGAAGAACTCACCGGAGCCGAGGAAGAAGCAGAAGGTCGCCACGATGCTCTGGTACAATCAGGGTGATGCAGCGGCCAAGGTTGGAGCAAAGGTCGTCGACGGCAGCGGAGCTCCGAAGCTGGACGACGCAGGGAAGACAAAGCAGAAGGGCACGAAGGGGAAAAAGAAATGACCCTTCGGTCCTATTTATAAGGCAAGGGACATGTGTCAGGCGCGAAAATCAAGGGACCATGGGTGGAAACGAAGTTGTCGCCTCGATTGTCGCAGACCTATTAAACAAAAAAGGTATCATGGATAAGTTTCTTTATAACAGGTGACATCACGCCGGTTTACAACGACCATAGAAGATGACATCACGGCGGTTCAACAAACTACAAGAAGATGTTGAAGATGAAGATTTTTGCTAAGGATTGACATGAACCTGTTCAAATCAATCTGGGGCCTAATGTTGGGGATATCACTACTGGGCGTAAACCGGCCTATCTGGGCCGGGTTAACTTCGTCAGTAGTTAACTATGTTAAAGCCCAAGAAGGTAGATGAGGGCTCAAGTCCCATAGTCGGTTCAAGGCCTGTAGCTGTAAACCGGCGTTGGTATGTAACTTGTATTGTAAGTTAGGAATAAGTAGAGACCAAACCGGACACATCTATGAGCCGGTATTGGGACTCTGTGAACCGACGGGCGTCACCCGTGTATATAAAGGGACAACCCGGCGGCGGTTCAGAACTACAGACAACAACTCGAGACTTAGGCGAAGCTTGTTTGCTCCCTAGTCATCGAAACCCCATCAATTCCATCACAACTAGACGTAGGCTTTTACCTTCATCGAAGGGGCCGAACTAGTATAAACTCTCTTGCGTCCCTGTGTCCGCTTTAACCCCTTCAAGCTAACCCATTGCGATGGCTCCACGACTAAGTCCTTTCACGAGGACATCTGCCGTGAAAAAACCACGACAAGTGGTCTCCTTGTGGTCATGATGTTCTTCACGGGATGCCTTCCTCCAACCTGTTTACCTGCTTGACAAGCGTTGCAAAGTCTATCCTTATCAAATATGACATCGTTAACGCCAAGGATATGATTTCCTTTAATAAGCTTGTCAAGGTTTCGCATACCAACATGACCTAATCGTCTATGCCATAACCAACCTTTAGAAGATTTAGCAATTAAGCAAGTTCTATGTTGAGGCTTTTTAGTGAAATCAACAATGTAAAGATCACCTCTACGTATACCGGTAAAGGCCATTTTATGATTGTCTCTTCAAAACACTTGGCAATCTACTTCAGTAAATAGGACATTGAAACCGAAATCACCAAGTCTAGATACTGAAAGTAAATTGTAGCCAAGGGATTCAACGAGCATGACATTTTGTATGGAGCTATCATGTGAGATGGCCACCTTACCTAGGCCAACCACCTTACCCTTTGAGTTATCACCAAAGGTGACATACTTTCGAGGGTCGTTGTTTTCAGCAAGCTCACGGAACATATCTTTATCTCCGGTCATATGATCAGTGCATCCACTATCAAGAACCCATGCCTTTCCTCCAGCCATGTAGCCACGAAGATTTGCCATAAGATCAAAGTGTCTCATTGCATCATTAAGATCATAGTCAGTGTCATCATCATCCTCATCATAGTATCCATGTTCAACATCATCTTGTGATTGATCAATTCCTAGAGAGGGTAATTCATTAGATAAATGATCATTTCTATGGTTATCTTTATGAATTCTAATAGCTTTGGAAATGATATTGCTAATGATTCCAACATCTCCTTTGGCACTCGTAAGATTAGTAAGCTCAAATAAGTAGTCACCAAATTTGGGATCATTGGAACTCATCTTAATCAAGGCAATAGACTTATGGATAATTTCATCTAGATTTTTCAAGGAATAATTTGGAAAGCGTTCCTCAAGAAATCTCCATATAGTGTAGGCACAATCAAGAGTAGGCAAACATTCAATCAAGTTTCTAGGCAAGCCTCTAGTGATAAGATTAACAGTTCTAAGGTTGCAGATCATGTCAATAGACTCATCAAGGTAGGATGCAAAGGATCAACATGAGGTGCACAAGGGCTAGTAATGTACTTGTTCAAATGATATTCATTGAAAATCTCAAGCATTTCATTTTTCCACTCATGAAAATATTCTCCATGAAGAATAGGCACTCTATGTCGAAGACTCCCCAAAGTAGACTCGTCCATCTTCCTCCAATGGTGTTTAAACCAAAGCAATGGAGACAAAAGCTCTGATACCAATTGAAAGGATCGAGAAGAGGTGTCTAGAGGGGGGTGATTAGACACTAAGTGCTAAAAGTTGCAGTTTTTAATTTCTTTAGGTTGAAGTGGAGTTTTGGCACAAGTTTAACAAACACAATACATATCAAGCAAGCATGCGAAGAGTATATGAGCAGCGGAAAGTAAAGCATGCAACTTGTAAGAATGTAAAGAGATGGGATTGGAGTGTGCAAACGCAATTTGGAGACACGGAGATTTTTGAGACGTGGTTCCGATAGGTGGTGCTATCATACATCCACGTTGATGGAGACTTCAACCCACAAAGGGTAATGGCTGCGCGAGTCCACGGAGGGCTCCACCCACGCAGGGTCCACGAAGAAGCAACCTTGTCTATCCCACCATGGCCATCACCCACGAAGGACTTGCCTCACTAGAGGTAGATCTTCACGAAGTAGGCGATCTCCTTGCCCTTACAAACTCCTTGTTTCAACTCCACAATCTTGTTGGAGGCTCCCAAGTGACACCTAGCCAATCCAGGAGACACCACTCTCTAAGAAGTAACAAATGGTGTGTTGATGATGAACTCCTTGCTCTTGTGCTTCAAATGATAGTCTCCCCAACACTCAACTCTCTCACACAGGATATGGATTTGGTGGAAAGAAGATTTGAGTGGAAAGCAACTTGGGGAAGGCTAGAGATCAAGATTCATATGGTAGGAATGGAATATCTTGGCCTCAACACAAGTGTAGGTGGTTCTCTCTCAGAAAAAGTAAGTTGGAAGTGTAGGTTTGTTTTGATGGCTCTCTCCACGAATGAAGAGGTGGTGGAGGGGTATATATAGCCTCCACACAAAATCTAACCGTTACACACAACTTGCCAATCTCGGTGGGACCGAATTGATAAACTCGGTCGGACCGATTCAGCAAAGCTAGTGACCGTTAGGAGTTTCGGTGGGACCGACTGGATCAACTCGGTGGGACCGATGTGCTAGGGTTAGGATAAATCCAAAACTCGGTTTGATCGATTACTCAAACTCGGTGGGACTGATTTGGGTAATAAGCGAAACAGAGAGTTGGCCAAGCAAACTCGGTGGGGCCGATTGCATATCTTGGTGGGGCCGAAAATATTGCAATGGGTAACAGAGAGTTTGCAAGCCCATCTCGGTGAGACCGAGATCCCATCGGTGAGACCGAACTAATTAGGGTTTCTGGCAGTGGCTATGTCAACTGAACTCGGTGGCTCTGGATAGAAAGAATCGGTGGGGCCGAGTTTGACTTTTTGTTGCGGGACATATTTGGAAGTGAGAAAGTGGTTGAGGGCTTTGGAGTATACCACTAAGAACTTTGAGCAAGCAAGCCATCAAGCAACACCTCGTCCCTTCTTAATAGTATTGGCTTTTCCTATAGACTCAATGTGATCTTGGATCAGTAAAATAGAAAATGTACTGCCTTGAGCTTGGAGCTTCAGCCAATCCTTTGTCCTTACCATCTTGAAGGGGTTCCACATCCTCTAGTCCATGCCACTTCATTGTTGAACTTATCTGAAACATACTAGGTAGAAGTGTTAGTCCAACAAGAGATATGTTGACATTAATTACCAAAACCACCTAGGGAGAACTTGTGCTTTCAATGCTTCTGTATCACCTCTTGGTTCACCTTGTCGTGAGGTGGAAGCTTCCACTTGGACGGACGAGGTACTCTCCTTCACCTCCGTTGGACGAATCTTGCCAATAGACAAGTCTTGGATTGCTTCTGAAGGGTCTTTGTCTCCTACATCAATTGGCAATTTCTCTACTTGCGAGCCGTTAGATTCATCAAACTTCACATCTACCGTCTCTTCAACCTTTCGGGTGAAATTCTTGTAGACACGGTAAGTGTGAGAGTTTGTGCCATAACCAAGTAGGAAACCTTCATGAGACTTAGGAGCAATTTAGAACGATGATGCTTATCAAGAATGTAGCACTTTGAGCCGAATACCCAAAAGTATCCAACTTGGGGTTTGTTACCGGTGAGGAGCTCGTATGCCGTCTTGCCAAGTAGCTTGTGAAGATACAAGCGATTTGTTGCATGACAAGCTGTCTCAACCGCTTCCGCCCAAAACTGTTTTTGAGTCTTGTACTCATCAAGCATCATTCTTGCCATCTCAATAAGAGTCCGATTCTTCCTCTCAACAACTCCATTTTGTTGAGGTGTGTACGTAGTCGAGAACTTGTGTGAAATCCCCTCTTCATCAAGAAAGGTATCCACATTTGCGTTCTTGAACTCCGTTCCGTTGTCGCTCTGAACCTTCTTGATCTTCACTTCAAATTAATTTTGGGCCTTCCTAGCAAAGTTCTTGAAGATCTTTTGGACCTGCGATTTATCATCAAGAAAAAACACCCACGTAAATCTTGAAAAATCATCAACTATAACCAGACCGAATGAGTTACCACCGAGACTTTTATAGGCATTGGGACCAAAAAGATCCATATGAAGTAGCTGGAGCGGTCTTCTCGTGGTCATAATGTTCTTCATGGGGTGACTTCCTCCAACTTGTTTTCCTGCTTGGCAAGCACTACAAAGTCTATCCTTGTCAAATATAACATCTTTTACTCCAAGGATATGATCACCTTTAACAAGCTTATCAAGATTCTGCATGCCCACATGACCTAGCCTTCTATGCCACAACCAGCCTTTAGAAGATTTAGCAATTAAGCAAGTTCTAGGTTGAGCCTTTTTAGTGAAATCAACAATGTAAAGATCAACTCTACGTATACCGATAAAGACCATTTTATGGTTATCTCTACGAAACACTTGGCAATCTACTTCAGTGAATAGGACATTGAAACCAAAGTCAGCAAGTCTAGATACGGAAAGTAAATTGTAGCCAAGAGATTCAACGAGCATAACATTTTGTATGGAGCTATCCTGTGAGATGGCCACCATACCAAGGCCAACCACCTTACCCTTTGAGTTATCACCGAAAGTGACATACTTTCGAGGGCCATTGTTTTCGGCAAGCTCATGCAACATATCTTTGTCTCCGGTCATATGATCAGTACATCCACTATCAAGGACCCATTCCTTTCCTCTAGCCATGTAGCCGCGAAGATTAGCCATAAGACCAAAGTGTCTCATTGCATCATCAAGATCATAGTCACTATCATCATCCTCATCATAGTATCCATGTTCAACATCGTCATGTGATAGATCAACTCCTAGAGAGGGTAATTCATTAGAAGCATGACCGTAACAATGTTCATCTCTATGGATTCTAATGACTTCGGAAATGATACTGCTAATGATTCCAACATCTCCTTTTGCACTCGTAAGATTAGTAAGCTCAAATAAGCAATCACCAAACTTATGATCATTAGAACTCATCTTACTCAAGGAAATAGACTTATGAAGAATCTCATCTAGAACTTTCAAGGAATAATTTGGGAATCGTTCCTCAGGAAATCTCCATAAGGTGTAGGCACAGTCAAAAGTAGGCAAGCTAGCAAGCAAGTTTCTAGGCAAACCTCTAGTGATTAAATTTACCGTTCTAAGATTACATATCATGTCAATAGACTCATCAAGGGTAGGATACAAAGGATCAACAATGCGAGCACAAGAAGTAGTAATGTACTTGGTCAAATGATATTCATTGAAGATATCAAGCATCTCATTTTTCCACTCATGAAAATACTCTCCATTAAGAATAGGCACTCTACGTCTAAGACTCCCCAACGTAGACTCATCCATCTTCCTCCAATGGTGATTAAACCAAAGCAATGGAAACCAAAGCTCTGATACCAGTTGCAGGATCGAGAAGAGGTGTCTACAGGGGGGTGAATAGACTCTTAGCAAGAAAAGTTGCAGTTTTTAATTCCATTAAGTTGAAGTGGAGTTTTGGCACAAGTTTGAACATTCACAATACATTTCAAGCAAGCATAACAAGAGTATATGAGTAGTGGAAAGTAAGTCATGCAAGTTGCAAAAATGTAAAGGGATGGGATTGGAGTATGCAAACACAATTGGAGACACGGAGATTTTTGGCGTGGTTCCGATAGGTGGTGCTATCGTACATCCACGTTGACGGAGACTTCAATCCATGAAGGGTAACGGTTGCGCGAGTCCACAGAGGGCTCCACCCACGAAGGGTCCATGAAGAAGCAACCTTGTCTATCCCATCATGGCCATCGCCCACGAAGGACTTGCCTCACTCGGGTAGATCTTCACGAAGTAGGCGATCTCCTTGCCCTTAAAAACTCCTTGGTTCAACTCCACAATCTTGATGGAGGCTCCCAAGTAACACCTAACCAATCTAGGAGACACCACTCTCCAAGAGGTAACAAATGGTGTGTTGATGATGAACTCCTTGCTCTTGTGCTTCAAATGATAGTCTCCCCAACACTCAACTCTCTCTAAGAGGATTGGATTTGGTGGAAAGAAGATTTGAGTGGAAAGCAACTTGGGGAAGGCTAGAGATCAAGATCTATGTGGTAGGAATGGAATATCTTGACCTCAACACAAGTGTAGGTGGTTCTCTCTCAGAAAATGTATGTTGGAAGTGTAGGCATGTTCTAATGGCTCTCTCCACGAATGAAGAGTGGGTGGAGGGGTATATATAGCCTCCACACAAAATCTAACCGTTACACACAATTTACCAAACTCGGCGGGACCGATTCAGAGAACTCGGTCAGACCGATTTAGTTCATAATGTGACCGTTAGGAATTTCGGTGGGACCGATATGATCAACTCGGTAGGACCGATGTGCTAGGGTTAGGGTAAAGCCTCAACTCGGTTTGACCGATTACACAAACTCGGTGGGACCAATTTGGGTAATAAGAGAAACAGAGAGGTGGCCAAGCAAACTCGGTGGGACCGATTGCATACCTCGGTGGGACCGAAATTATCGCAATAGGCAACTGAGAGTTTGCAAGCCCATCTCGGTGAGACCGAGATCCCATCGGTGAGACCGAATTGGTTAGGGTTTCTGGCAGTGGCTATGTCAAGAGAACTCGGTGGCGCCGGATAGAAAGTTTCGGTAGAACCGAGTTTGACTTTTGGTTTGGGACAAATGTGGATATGAGAAAGTGGTTGAGGGCTTTGGAGCATATCACTACGCACTTTGAGCAAGAAACTCATTAAGCAACACCTCATCCCCTCTTAATAGTATTGGCTTTCCTATGGACTCAATGTGATCTTGGATCACTAAAATAGAAAATGTAGAGTCCTGAGCTTTGAGCTTGAGCCGGTCCTTTGTCCTCAGCATCTTAAAGGGGTTCCACATCCTCTAGTCCATGCCACTCCATTGTTGGACTTATATGAAACATACTAGGTAGAAGAGTTAGTTCAACAAGAGATATGTTGACATTAATTACCAAAATCACCCAGGGAGCACTTGTGCTTTCAGAGTAGAAAATGATTCACAAAAGGAGGCTACTATCTCAGAGTCAAGTCCATATTTAGTGCTAAACTTTTGAAAAGCATCGGTATCCATAAAAGATTTAACACAATCATACTTAAGTTTAATACGTGACTCTTTACCTTCGTCGAGTTCCCAATCTTCAGAGTTGCATTTAATTCTTTACAAAAGATCCCACCGGAATTCAATAGTCTTCTTCATAAAAGAACCAGCACAAGAAGTATCAAGCATGGTTTGATCATTAGGAGAAAGCCGAGCATAAAAGTTCTAGATAATAATTTCTCTTGAGAGCTCATGATTGGGGCATGAATGTAACATTGAATTAAGCCTCCCCTAAGCTAGAGCGATACTTTCTCCTACACGACGCCAAAAATTATATATATAATTCCGATCACGGTGAACTAGATGCATATGATAATTTTTTGATGGAACTCCAATTTCAAATGATTCCAATTCCAAGATCCAATATCATCGCATAGCCTATGCCATGCCAATGATTTTCCCTTCAAAGATAATGGGAAAACCTTTTTCATAACTTCATCTCCGGGTAAACCTGCAAGCTTGAACAATCCACAAATTTGTTCTACACATATCAAGTGCATATCAGGATGTTAGATTCCATCTCCTGCAAAAGGATTAGCTAGCAGTTGTTCTATCATACTCATAGGAATTTCATATTCAATATTTTCAGTAGGTGCAGTAGGTTGAGGGGTAGCTAATTGTGTTTCCGGTCAAGGTGAAGATACCCCGAACAAACACCTCAAAGGATTGTTTTCCATAGTAACAAGTGACGATAAATTTCATCACACTATATAAATGTTTCCTTACCAAATTCCACTTACCAAAGGCGCTTCACTCCCCGACAACGGCGCCAGAAAATAGCCTTGGTGACCCACAAGTATAGGGGATCAATTGTAGCTCTTTTTGATAAGTAAGAGTGTCGAACCTAACGAGGAGAAGAAGGAAATGACAAGTGGTTTTCAGCAAGGTGATGTCTGCAAGTGCTGAAATTATAAGTAGCAGAGTAGTTTGATAGCAAGGTAATTTTAATGAGCAAGTAAGGATAGTAGTAACAAAAGTACATCTGTCAGCGTTCTGGGAACGGGGGTCCCCAGACTTGCCTGCCTGCGGCTTGCGGCGTGGCTCAAAAGGGGGCCCAGCACGGCCCATCTTCATCAACACAGACCCAAGACCCTCGCGAGGGGCCAAGCCTCGCGGGGCGGACGACACGGAGCTTCCTCAGGCACGGCCTCATCAGGCTGGCTCGTGAGGAGGCGGAGAGATCAAGGCGGGGTACCTCACGAGGTGCCCGTGACGCAAGCCATGACGACCAAAGGCGCCAGGCGGGCGCCAGCCACGCAGTGTCCTCCTTTCCTCTTTGGTGCAAAGGGAGCAAGCGCAGGCGAGAGCATCAAGCAAAGGCACCTGTTTCGGTGCAACGAGACCAAGACCAGTCCAACGGCAGGGAGGAAGTCATTGTGGAGCCCAAGCCAGCGTCACCACCAGAGCCTTTGGTAGGGGAGGACCAACTTTAGTCAGGATAAGTGTACCAGATGTTCCCCTTCAAAATGGCCAATTGTTGGCGCCCTTCCCGCTCAATATTTGGGAAGAGGCCCAGGGCCTTTGCCTATAAATAGGACTAGCCACCCCCAGGGTAGAGGGGCAATCAAGAAGGGAGAATCTAGAAGCCAAGAGAGAAACTAGCTAGGCTCGGATCGAGTAGCATCACAGAGAGAGAGAGAGAGAGAGAAGGGCGACTGAACTCGTCCCAGCAGTTCACCCCCCCCCAGCCAAGGACAGACCCTCGCGAGGCTGTTCTTCCTTGTACTTCTCATCATCATCAGCCCAAGAGGCAGTCCACCACACCACACACTGGAGTAGGGTATTACACCACAACGGTGGCCTGAACCAGTATAAACCCTGTGTCTCTTGTGCTGTTCTTTCCATAGCTTAGATCTTAGCGAGGCGGAGGGGTGCAGGTAGGTAGAAGGCAAAATCTCCACGCGCACCCCAGTGTTCGAACCTCGAGGGTCTGCCGGAACCTGAAATCCGACATTTGGCGCGCCAGGTAGGGGTGCGCCGGAATTCGTCTTCCACCACCCCGTTCTCCTCCGACCATCGCGTCCATGTCTGACGCTCGTCGGGCCCGCGCCGAGCGCCGGGCCGCTCTCGCTTCCCGCATCGCCTAGATGGCTCCTGTCGGCGGGCGTCCTCACCGTTCCCCGTCACCTGCCGTCAATGCCGCCACCGGCCCGGCGGGGAACGAGCAGCAAGCGTCGTCTCAGCATCCGTCCGTGCGGCAAGACGCCCGCACCGCTACTCCCTCGCTCACCCCAGCTGGTTCTTCGTCCCGCGCGCTCCGCGCACCCATGGAGGCTCGAGCTGCGCTCATCGCGGCAAACGAGCTCCTGCGCTACCGTCCCGTCGACGACGTCTACGAAGAATGGCTCAACCGCGTCGCCGAGCTCGTCCGCGCCACAGGGGGCTCTCCTGCGCCGTCCGTTCCGCTGCACCGCACCCCGCCCCGTGCGGGCGACGAAGCTCCGGGGGCGCCCCAGCCGCCTCCTCCTCAAGAAGGCGCCATGGCTCCAAGGCGCGTGGCCCCTGGGCGGAACCCGCTCTGTTAGGTGCCAGCGCAGCAAGAGCAGAGCTGCCAAGAAGTCCCTCACCCGCAAGAAGCTTCCCGGGCGCTCCCTGCTCCAGCACGTCGCGACCATGCTCCTGCTCCCGCACGTCAAGACCCCGCACTGCTCCCAACTGCAGCGCGTGGGGACATGCAAGACCAAGCTCTCCGTCACCCAAGGCCTCCCGTGGCCACAGCAGGCTATCGTGCCTTCACCACTGAGGGAGTCCTGGATTAGGGGGTGTTCGGGTAGCCGGACTATACCTTCAGCCGGACTCCTGGACTATGAAGATACAAGATTGAAGACTTCGTCCCGTGTCCGGATGGGACTTTCCTTGGCGTGGAAGGCAAGCTTGGCGATGCGGATATTCAAGATCTCCTACCATTGTAACCGACTCTGTGTAACCCTAACCCTATCCGGTGTCTATATAAACCGGAGGGTTGTAGTCCGTAGGTAATCAACTCCATATACAACAATCATACCATAGGCTAGCATCTAGGGTTTAGCCTCCTTGATCTCGTGGTAGATCTACTCTTGTACTACCTATATCATCAATATTAATCAAGCAGGACGTAGGGTTTTACCTCCATCAAGAGGGCCCGAACCTGGGTAAAACATCGTGTTCCCTGCCTCCTGTTACCATCCGGCCTAGACGCACACTTCGGGACCCACTACCCGAGATTCGCCGGTTTTGACACCAACATTGGTGCTTTCATTGAGAGTTCCTCTGTGTCGTCGCCTTTAGGCCCGATGGCTCCTTTGATCATCAACAACGATGCGGTCCAGGGTGAGACTTTGCTCCCCGGACTGATCTTCGTCTTCGGCGGCTTCGCTCTGCGGGCCAATTCGCTCGGCCACCTGGAGCAGATCGAAAGCTACGCCCCTGGCCATCAAGTCAGGTTTGGAAGCCTAAACTACACGGCTAACATCCGCGAAGACTTGATCTTCAACGGGTTCGAGCCACGGCCAAGCGCGCCACACTATCTCGAGGGGCATGATCTAGCTCTGCCTCCAGACAGTGTCCTGGAGGCCGCACAGGCATCGGTTCCGACCCCTAACTTGGAGCCTATTGCGCCAATCGAGGATGAGCGGTTGGACGTCACCTCGGGGGCTGCGATCCCGAAAGCGATCGAGCCGAACGCTAGCCCCGCACTCTGCACGACCCGTGACTCCGAGGATCCGGACTCCTCCCCGGACTCCGAACCCCCCACGCCCCTGCCAATCGAATCCGATTGGGTGCCGATAATGGAGTTCACCGCCGCAGACATCTTTCAGCGTTCGCCTTTTGGCGACATCCTGAATTCTCTTAAGTCTCTCTCTTTATCAGGAGAGCCCTGGCCGGACTACGGTCAGCGAGGGTGGGATACGGGCGATGAGGAAATTCAAAGCCCACCCACCACCCACTTTGTAGCCACTGTCGACGATCTAACCGACATGCTTGACTTCAGCACTGAAGACATCGACGGCATGGACGACGATGTAGGAGACGAACAGGAACCAGCACCTGTAGGGCGCTGGAAGGCCGCCTTGTCATATGACATATATATGGTGGATACTCCAAAAGATGGAGATGGCGATGGAACAGTGGGGGATGACGCCCCCAAGAAACAGCCAAAGCGCCGGCGTCAGCGGCGCCGCTCTAAATCCCGCCAAAGCAAAAACGGCGATTCCGGCACGGGAGATAATACTACCCGGGATAGCGCCGAAGAACACCCACCTCAGCAAGATTCGGCACAGGAAGATGGAGAAGCCAGCCCTCATGAGAGAGTGGCAGACCGAGAGGTCGAGGATGATAACTATACGCCTCCCTCCGAAGACGAGGCAAGCCTCGATGACGATGAATTCGTCATACCATCAGACCCCACCGAACAAGAGCGTTTTAAACGCAGGCTTTTAGCCATGGCAAGCAGCCTCAAGAAAAAGCAACAACAGCTTAGAGCTGTCCAAGATTTGCTAGCTGACAGATGGACTGAAGTCCTTGCAGCCGAAGAGTATGAACTCGAACGCCCCTCCAAGAGTTACCCGAAGCGCAGGCCGCTACCCCGATCAGAGGAGGAAGCACCTACATCACCAGCACATGACATGGCAGACCGGCCACCTCACGGCCGTGATAAAGAGGCCTCTCGGCCCTCCACCCAAGCCATGCCCCGACGCCGCTCAACTAAGGCACGGGAAAATGCGCCCGACCTGCGAGACATACTGGAGGATAAGGCAAGACAAACGAGATCGATCTACGGATCGCGTAGGCGCCCTACTGCATGTGACAATGATCTTCACGCCGGATACAACAAATCCGGCCGGGCTGAACACAAGAGACATAGCTCTTCCGAGCTGCGTCGTGATATAGCCCAGTACAGAGGCGCCGCACACCCGCTATGCTTCACGAATGAAGTAATGGATCATAAAATCCCAGAGGGTTTCAAACCCGTAAACATCGAATCATACGATGGCACAACAGATCCGGCGGTATGGATCGAGGATTATCTCCTTCACATCCACATGGCACGCGGCGATGATCTACACGCCATCAAATACCTCCCGCTCAAACTTAAAGGACCGGCCCGGCATTGGCTTAACAGCTTGCCAGCAAACTCAATCGGTTCTTGGGAGGACCTGGAAGCCGCATTCCTTGACAACTTCCAGGGCACTTACGTGCGACCGCCGGATGCCGATGACTTAAGCCACATAATTCAGCAGCCAGAGGAATCAGCCAGACAATTCTGGACACGGTTCCTAACAAAGAAAAACCAGATAGTCGACTGTCCGGACGCAGAGGCCCTAGAAGCCTTCAAGCATAACATCCGCGATGAGTGGCTTGACCGGCACCTGGGACAGGAAAAGCCGAAATCCATGGCAGCCCTCACGACACTCATGACCCACTTTTGCACGGGAGAAGACAGCCGGCTAGCTCGCAGTAACAACTTACCAAAGAACCCTGGTAATTCGGACACCAAGGACAAAACTGGCAGGACACGTCGGAATAAGCAAAAACGCCGCGTTAACAGCGACAGCAATGAAGACACGGCGGTCAATGCCGGATTCAAAGGCTATAAATCCGGTCAACGGAAAAAGCCATTCAAAAAGAATACTTAGGGCCCGTCCAGTTTGGACTGAATACTCGATCGCTTGTGCCAGATACAAGGCACACCCGAAAAGCCAGCCAATCACACTAACAGGGATTGTTGGGTGTTCAAGCAGGCAGGCAAGTTAAGGGCCGAAAACAGAGACAAGGGGCTGCACAGCGACGACGAGGAGCCCAAGCCGCTGAACAACAATGGACAGAAGGGCTTTCCCCACAAGTACGGACGGTGAACATGATATCCGCAACCCACATTCCCTAGCGGGAGCGGAAGCGTGCGCTACGGGAAGTATACGCGATGGAGCCAGTCGCCCCAAAGTTCAACCCATGGTCCTCCTGCCCGATCACTTTTGATCGAAGGGACCATCCCACTAGCATCCGTCATGGCGGCTTCGCCACATTGGTTCTCGACCCAATCATCGACGGATTTCATCTCACAAGAGTCCTCATGGACGGCGGCAGTAGCCTGAACCTGCTTTATCAGGATACAGTGCGGAAAATGGGCATAGATCCCTCAAGGATTAAGCCCACAAGAACGACCTTTAAAGGCGTTATACCAGGTGTAGAAGCCAACTGTACAGGCTCAGTAACACTTGATGTGGTCTTCGGATCCCCGGACAATTTCCGAAGCGAAGAGTTAATCTTCGATATAGTCCCGTTTCGCAGCGGCTATCACGCCCTGCTCGGACGAACCGCATTCGCAAAGTTCAATGCGGTGCCGCACTACGCATATCTCAAGCTCAAGATGCCAGGCCCTCGAGGAGTAATTACGGTCAACGGAAACACCGAACGCTCCCTCCATACGGAGGAGCATACGGCGGCTCACACAGCAGAGGTACAAAGTAGCCTACTCAGGCAATTCTCCAGTCCGGCCATTAAAAAGCCAGACACTGCCAAGCATGCCCGGAGTAACCCACAGCAGGACCGCCTAGCACACTCTGAGCAAGCGTAGCAATGCGGCCCCAACCCCAGCTTTCGCGACATAGCGAAACCAGTACCTCGCGTACATAACTACGCCCTTGAAATACCATGGGCACGGAGGAAGGGGCACAATAACGGCACGCCCAAAATACGGCTTAAAACGTACTAGGGGCTGCTGGATTCATTTTAATTTTTTCTTACTTTCAGGACTCCGTACTTCAGACGACCTGTTCAGCAATTCGACTGCCGCACAAACGATGCAAGATCCAGGGAGGCAGACAAGCCATGCCGCATTATGGAACTCCCAGGTGGTCTCTGTTACGAGTGGTATACCTGTTTTAAATACAATTCCGCGGCCTGCCCCTGGTCAGGACATACTGAATAGTCCAATATCTTTTGCTTATTGCACTATTTGTATCGTTCGGCTTTGATAAATAGCCTCTCTATAAACAATGCTTAGCTTTTTGTCTATTTTTTGCATTATCCTCTTTTCACATATATGTTTATTAAATGACATGATTGCACCCGTACACCATGGTACGGCAAACACGCCAGGGGCTTCAGTACCCCTCATAATGGTGTGAGAAGTCCGTACACTTTCACAAGTGCGGCACCCCGAACTTATAGCACTATATGCATCGGTTCCGAATCATGATTTGGGTCAATAGTTGGGTTTGCCCGGCTCCTATGTTTTGGTGCCTTACATTCCTCTCTATCGGCTAAGGTAGCACTAGGAGAACCACTGCGATTGTGCCCCGGTTCAGCTGGGTTAAGCACCTCAGTGGAGAAAGCTAAAACTGACTGTCATGATGAGGCGAGAGACCGGTCGCTGTTCGAGAGGTTTTTCGAGTCCCTAAAGACTTATGCCGCTTCGAGCGAGGAGCTGGCTTTGTCCGGCCAAGGCGTGGATAGCGCCCCGAACTCGGTCTTCCGAACTAGGGGCTTCGCCGAAATTTAAAATTATAGAGTTCTATGGCAAAGTGAGAGTGTTCAAGCATTATAGTCCGATTGCCTGGTTCGTTGTGCTGAGCGCCTCCCTCGAAGGACCCAACTATGGGAAAAAGAGCGCTCAGGTTTATCCCGAACACCCCAGCACTAGTGGCATGGGGGTAGAAGCCGACGACTGGCCATCTCTCAATTTTTTGATAAACGGCCGCACAGAAAGTAATATTTTAAATTCAATAAGCATTGCTTAGCGCATATGAACAAGTTTTCAGCGCACAGGATAAACACGAGCGAGTTCATTCAAAAATCACATCCTTGGTACATTCATCCGCCATAAGGCGGGCACCTGCAAGAACATCCTTGTAGTAGTTCTTGGGCTTGCGATGCTCCTTCCCCGGCGGCGGCCCGTCCTTCACAAGCTTCTCACCGTCCAGCTTACCCCAGTGCACCTTTGCACGGGCAAGGGCCCGACGGGCACCTTCGATGCAGACGGAGTGCTTGATGACCTCGAGCCTCGGACAGGCCTCCACCAGCCGTCGCACCAGCCCGAAATAGCTCCCAGGCAGGGCCTCTCCGGGCCACGGCCGAATTATGAAGCCCTTCATGGCCTGTTCGGCCGCCTTCTGGAGCTCGACCAGCTGTTTCAGCTGGTCGCTCAAAGGCACAGGGTGTCCGGCCTCAGAATACTGAGACCAGAACACCTTCTCCGTCGAGCTGCCCTCTTCAGCTCGGTAGAATGCGGCGGCATCGGATACGCTGCGGGGAAGATCTGCGAATGCCCCTGGAGAGCTCCGGATTTGGGTAAGTAACAAGTAGTTTACTTTTATATTTCTGCTTTGCATGAAGAATGCCTTACCCACTGCTATCTTCCTCATCTCCTCCAACTCTTGGAGGTCCTTTTGGGCTTCGGCCTTGGCAGACTTGGCAGTCTCAAGGGCCGTCGCGAGCTCGGATGCTTGCGCCTTTGACTCAAGCTCCAAACTCTCATGTTTTTTCATGAGAGCCTGAAGCTCTTGCTGCACCTCGCCGACCCGAGCCCCAAGTCTGTCTCACTCGGTGCGCTCCGCGGCCGTTTTCTTTTCGGCCTCAGACAGCGCCTGCTTAAGGGTCGCCACTTCAGTCGTGGCCCCTACAATAAGCAGTACAATCTTGTTATCTTTTTTGCAATCACGCCTTTCTATAGGCACCTTTTCTGTAAGGTATTTCTTACCTTCTTTCTCCTCGAGCCGCCGCTTGGCAAGGCCGAGCTCTTGCTTGGTCTGCTCGAAGTCCTGCTTCAGGACACCCACCTCCACAGTCAGTGCGGCGGTGGATAGCAGCGAAGCCTGCATACGCATATTGACTCTTTTTTTGTTAGACTCATGCGAAATTTAATAGATCCTCTATTCGGCTTTTCTTTCCGAACGCCAAACAGAGCATCAAGGGCTACTGTCTATGCAGTAATATTTTTACATATTTTTTACCTCGAAGCATGTTAGAAGGCTAGCGCAAGCTTCAGTCAATCCGCTCTTGACGGACTGAATCTTCTGGATCACCGTACTCATAATAGTACGGTGCCCCTCGTCGATGGAGGCGCCGTCGAGCACCTCCAGCAGATTGTTCGGCACCTCCGATTGGACGGAGGCCGCCGGCTCAGAAGGCTTTCTCCTCTTGGAAGGAGTTCGCCTACCGTGGTCCGGAACTATGGAAGATTCCGGCGCGGTGTCCGGCACAAAGCCGGACTTGGAGCCCTGGGGGGCCTTATCCCCTTCACTCCTGGAGTCCGGGAGGTTGCCTTGCGGCTCCTCCGGGACCACCTCCTCCTGCCCCGGAGCTTGTCGCGACGCCACTTCAGCGTCGTCTGCAGTGCGGGGGGAGACA
This sequence comes from Triticum urartu, assembly GCF_056163025.1. NCBI lineage: Eukaryota > Viridiplantae > Streptophyta > Magnoliopsida > Poales > Poaceae > Triticum > Triticum urartu. Next base: position 275,642,566 of record NC_141879.1, on the reverse strand, counting down.
GTGGGTGGAACTGAGTTCATGTCCGATGAGTCCAGGGAGCCGCCCGACGATTCGTCAAATTCGGCCCGGGGCGGACTGCATAATTACATTCGACATCAGGGAAAGCTGTGCAACAAAGGAACATCATGAGTTATTCTGATATCCGAACTTACAATTTCGTAGGACGCTTGGCCCTGTTTGGCCACTCCTCTCCGCCCTCTTCGGCATCGGGGGAGTAGTCCGGCGGAGGGGTCTTCCTTTTCCTAGACCTCTCGGCCTCCCCCGTTGGGGCGGCCTTCCTCTTCTCTCCTCCCTCCGCTGGGGGGGAGAGTTTTCTTCTTCCTCCTCCTCGTTTTCACGGGAAGAGGGCATCTCGGACTCGTCGGATGACGAGTCCGACACCACCACGTTACGGGCACTCTTTCGAGTCCCCGTGGTCTTCTTCTTCTTGGCCTTCTTCTCTGGCACCACATAAGGCGCCAAAACTAGCAGCTTCACTAGTAGAGCTGGGGCTGGGTCTTCGGGCAGCGGAGCCGGATAGTTAATCGGTCCGGATATCGCCCGCCAAGCCTGTCAAAGGTAAGGGAGTTTAGATCCCGCATAGAGTCAAACTATGAAGAAAGTTTAACATCCTGTAAAAGGTGAAGATAGCTTACCTCGCTAGCGTGACGCTGCGAGAAGTATCCGCGGTCCTCGGAAGCGGATGCGGGAGCCTCGGCGCCCTTGAATAGCACCTTCTAGGCATCTTCGTACGTCGTGTCAAAGAGCCTGCTAAGGATTTGGTGCTGCGCCGGGTTGAACTCCCACAGATTAAAATCCCGTTGTTGGCACGGGAGGATCCGGCGGACGAGCATAACCTGGATTACATTAACAAGCCGGATTGGCTTGTTCACCAGGGACTGGATGCATGTTTGCAATCCGGTCACCTCTTTTTCGTCACCCCACGACAGGCCCGTCTCTTTCCAGGACATAAGCCGCGTGGGGGGTCCGGATCGGAACTCGGGGGCTGCGGTCCATTTCGGATCGCGTGGCTCGGTGATGTAAAACCACCCGGATTGCCACCCCTTTAGGGTCTCCACAAAAGAGCCCTCGAACCATAGGACGTTAGCCATCTTGCCCGCCATGGCGCCTCCGCACTCCGCCAGGCTGCCGCGCACCACCTTGGGCTTGACGTTGAAGGTCTTGAGCCAGAGGCCGAAATGAGGGTGGACGCGGAGGAAAGCCTCGCACACGACGATAAACGCCGAGATGTTAAGGATGAATTTTGGGGCCAGATCATGGAAATCTAGGCCGTAGTAGAACATGAGCCCCCAGACAAATGGGTGGAGTGGAAAACCCAGTCCGCGGAGGAAGTGGGGAAGAAATACTACCCTCTCATGGGGCCTTGGGGTGGGGAGAAGCTGCCCCTTTTCGGGAAGCCGGTGCGCGATGTCCTTGGACAGGTATCCGGCCTTCCTTAGCTTCTTGACTTGGCCCTCCGTAGCGGAGGAGACCATCCACTTGCCTCCCGCTCCGGACATTGCTGGAGAAGGTTGAGGTGGGAAGTGCGGGCTTGGGCGCTGGAGCTCGAGTGTGCAGGAGATGGATAGGAAAAGGAGGAAGAAGGCGTAGGTAAAAAGGTGGATCCTTATCCCCTTATATGGGCGAATGCGGTTGTGCGTCCCCACCAGCCTAGTAAAACTCGCTTGCCTCCCAAGCGCCGTGATAAATGGCGTGGTTGGGTTACCCACGTCCGTATTGATGAGAATCCTGTAAAGGGGGTACACGATCTCTGCTTTGACAAGACATGCCAAGGAAACCGCCTCGCAAAACATGCTGAGGTGGAAAAGTAAAAAACGATTCAAGTAAAGGACTTGGCTGTAGTGCGATGATGCACTGCGGAATACGTCAGCAGATTTGATTCGTGTTAATATTATTCTCTCTATGGCAATATGTGGAAGCTTATTTTGCAGAGCCAGACACTACTCTTGGTGTTTACAATCTTCCATAAAGGACTTGGAGGAGGAACCCGCCTTGCAATGCCGAAGACAATTTGCACGCCGGACTCATCGTCATTGAAGCCTGGTTCAGGGGCTACTGAGGGAGTCCTGGATTAGGGGGTGTTCGGGTAGCCGGACTATGAAGATACAAGATTGAAGACTTCGTCCCGTGTCCGGATGGGACTTTCCTTGGCATGGAAGGCAAGCTTGGCGATGCGGATATTCAAGATCTCCTACCATTGTAACCGACTCTGTGTAACCCTAACCCTGTCCGGTGTCTATATAAACCGGAGGGTTGTAGTCCGTAGGCAATCAACTCCATATACAACAATCATACCATAGGCTAGCTTCTAGCGTTTAGCCTCCTTGATCTCGTGGTAGATCTACTCTTGTACTACCTATATCATCAATATTAATCAAGCAGGACGTAGGGTTTTACCTCCATCAAGAGGGCCCGAAGCTGGGTAAAACATCGTGTTCCCTGCCTCCTGTTACCATCCGGCCTAGACGCACAGTTCGGGACCCACTACCCGAGATCCGCCGGTTTTGACACCGACAACCACCGAGCTACGCAGCGTCGCATGGCCCGGCAAGTTCAAGCCAGACCTGCCTCCTCGTTACGATGGCACAGCCGACCCTGCGGAGTTCCTCCAGCTCTATGAGCTGGGCATCAAAGCTGCCAACGGAGACGAGAAGGTCATGGCGAACTGGTTTCCCATGGCGCTCAAGGACGGGGCCCGCACCTGGCTCCTGAACCTGGCTCCAGGCACGATCTCCTCCTGGGACGAGATGCGCACCCGCTTCATCGCCAACTTCCAAGGTACTCGTGACCGGCCACCCGCCGTGAGCGACATGCGCCGCATCAAGCAACAACCCGGAGAGACCCTGCAGAAGTACATCTAGCGCTTCAACAATGCACGCCTAAAGATTCCCAAGGTGACCGAGGAGGCCATCATCTCAACCTTCTCCGACGGCATGCGCGATGTCAAGATGAAGGAGGAGCTGGCGATGCATGAAGACACGTGCACTTCCTTGGAGTTGTTCAACTTGGCAACCAAGTGCGCCAGGGATGAGGAAGGGCGTCTCTCCCTCCTCGAGCTGCCTGCCGCGGACCCAGAAGAGAAGAAGCCCAAGGCCAAGGATGTGAAGCGCAAGGGGGCTGCCGTGCTCGCGGCAGAACCAGACACCAAGCGGGGCAGAGATCAGCCTGAATCTTCCAAGGGCAGTCAGTACTGTGTGTACCACGACCTCCACACCCGCAACACCAACGAATGTCAAGAGCTCCGAGCTGTGCGAGAAGGAAGGATCGGTCGTCGCCCCGACCACGGTGACCGGGGCTACGGTCGAGGAGGAGGAAGGAACGCAGGACGCTGGGAAGACCGCTGCCCGCGCCAAGGGTGGCGTGATCGACCTCGCGAGGATCGCTGGCAAGACCCGCCTCGCGAGGGAGACTGGAGGGATCAGCCTCGCGAGGATCGCCCGCAAGGCAACGCAGGCCTCCCTCCGCTGCCGCCGCAGCCAAGGAGAAACGAGGACCGCCATCAGGACGAGGGGGCTGGGGGCTTCCAGGAGCCGCGCGCGATCGCCTGCATCCTGGGTGGGGCTCAAGCCCCAGCCTCTCAACGCATCTTCAAGCAGTTCGCACGCGAAGTGAATGCAGTCCTCCCCAAGCTTGAAGCCACGCGCCCTCTTAGGTGGTCGGCGTGCGCCATCACGTTCAGCTCAGCACATCAGCTCAAGTGTGCGGCCACAGCCGGAGTCCTCCCGATGCTTTGTTCCCTAATCATCAGCAACGTGGTGGTCACCAGGACCATCATCGATGGCGGGGCAGGGCTCAACGTCCTGTCCATGGAAACATTCAACAATCTCCAAGTGCCCTACAACCAGCTTCAGCCAACCAAGCCTTTCTCCCGAGTCACCGACGGCTCCACGGTCCCGATTGGGCAGGTCCGCCTCCCTGTCACCTTCGGGGCACGCGACAACTACCGCACCGAGCTCATCGACTTCGACGTCGCTCACATCCGCCTGCCGTACAACGCCATCCTCGGGTACCCAGCGCTGGCCAAGTTCATGGCCGTAACTCACCACGGCTACAACGTCCTCAAGATGCCAGGAAGTGGTGGAGTCATCACGGTGCCCTATGAAGAGAAGGACGCGGTGTGTTCCCTGGAACGAGCCTTTCAGGCCGCATCACTGGAAGACCCGGATCGCGGAAGCAGGAGGCTTCCCGAGACCGCCCCCAAGAAGAAGAAGACATCGTCCGGCCCGGCCCCTCAGGAGGCAGGCCCCTCAGGGCCCGCGCCTGCCCAGGGGGAACCTCCTTCCATCGCATAGGAAAGTGCGCCTGGTGCCCTCCTCAGGCAGGGTTCGGGGGCTCTCCCCTGGAGGGCCACCGACCTGGCTAAGGTCATGAGGGAGGCGCTTGGGCACCACATGGGGGCGTGTTTCGAAGCACGTTTCCCTCAAGAAGGAGTAAGGCAAGGAGAGCCAGACCCTCAGGAGTTCGTCATCAAGGCCATTCAGGAGCTACAGGAGTCAAGAGTCATGAAAGGCGGCCGCCGCCTACCAGCTGTGGCTCCCCATCCAGGCGAGGATGGTGGGCTGCGTGTCTGCATCGACATACCAGGGCTCAATCGAGTCGCCTCTCTGGAGCGCCTCTGGCCCTCGCGAGTGGGGCGCTGCGAAGGTCCACCCCACAGCTACGTTCGCATGCCTTACGGCTTGCCGAACGCGACTGCCGCGTACCAGCGCCTCATGAGGGGCATCATGGAGGCTCAAGAGGCTAGGCGTTCCGCAGCCCTGGCGGAGATGGAGATGGTCCGCGAGGAGCCACCAGCGCCTCCGGAGCCTCCCGAGGCCCTTGGGCCTGGGGGCTCGTGAGGATCGGCTTCCGCAGCCCACCGAGTCTGCTACGCCAACACTCCTTCATCCTCAACATCATCAGGTGACATCTTTCAAGTTTCATTTCCAGCTGGGAGCGCCCCCCAGGGCTGCATTATTCCCAGGTCGCGTGGGTCCGTCCCTGCGGCATGTATCCCTTTTATTTCATGTTGTTAGCTTACCTTGTTGGGGGCGCCCCACGGGCTGCATCATCCCCAAGTCGCTCGGGCCTGACCCAGTGATGTCCGCCTTCCCAGCATCTATTTGAATGAATCCACTCCTTCGCGGCTAATGTGTTTGACCTAGTTGCCCGCTCAACTGACGCCAACTGACGGTGCTGCTCCCAAACGGCACGACGCTTGCGCATGGGTCCGTCCCTGCAACGCCGACAAACCTGAATGGCTGAGCTCTGGCCGCGGCAGCCCCGCATGGCGCCACCTCGTCAAGCCTTCAGTGCCTCATCGCCCCTCGGAAGCAACCAACGGCTGACTGTCAATTGTCATGGCAACCCCTCGTTCTTTCTATGATGGGTCTACAGGATCTCCTAAAGGAGCTGCGTCAGGCGAGGCCCTTGCGGTGTCTCCTTCACTCTCATCCGCGCGAATCGCTTGCACGTTAAAGGGGGGGTGCCTAAGCATCGCGACTCAGGGCTCCTACTGGCTCTCCAGCCCTCACCCTCTGGCCTTGTCCATGGCATCGCAACCTGGCATACCAGCGACGGCTGAGACTCGCTCGAGGGCCGGGACCCGAGGACGTAGAGCAGAAAGGGGAGCAAAGGCGAGAGGGGAGGGACACGCGAGGACCTCGCCGAGCAACCTCACGCCTGCCGATGCACGGGCCCGGCGACACACCAGAGAGCGGTCCCTGATTCTTGAGATAAGTCACCACCTGGAAGCACCAGCTACTGTGGCACCATCCCCGCACCTAATGCAATCCCGTGTTAGCGACGCCGCTCTCCTTTCTCACCGAACGACGGCTGCTTGAGCGCCAAAGGGGACCTCCTGAGCATCGCGACTCAGGGGCTCTTACCGGACCCTGGGTCGCTCACCTCCTGGCCTTGATCACGGCATCGCGACCTGGCATACCAGCGACGGATGAAGCCGCCTTGGGACTGGGACCTGTCGGCGTAGAGCACCAAGCCCTCGTGAGGTTTGAAAGGGAGAACTGAGCTAAGACGGAATGAGCAACTCGCACAATTCTACGACAAGGGTTATATTAACAAACAGGATCACAGGCACCTTACAAGCCCCCACGGGATGCGTCTTTGATTCCTTGCAGGGAACAGATCCTAAAAGGACGCTAACTACACGCGCCCATGTGAAAGACGCCATCGTCAACAGCGGGCCGTCAAGCACCGGCACCAACCCCATCCAGATCAGAGTCGGTGATGGACTGACGAGCCCGCCCTGCTCCAGGAGCGGCGCCGGCTCGGGGGCTCGTAGCTGTCGTCGCTCGTCTCCGGAGTCGCGAAGAGCTCGCCGGAGTCGCTGGACCCTCCGACGCCTCCGCCGCCTGAGCAGCCGCCAAGGGAGCGGTCGGCGGGCCCAGTCCTCGCCGTAGCAGGGTCCCGACCACCTCTCTCGGGGCAGCACTCCAGCCGGCGCCCGTTCGCATTGAAGACCTTGAAGAACATCACCGAAGCACCATCGTACTCCAAGTGGATCGCGAAGGCGCCTCTTGTCCTGCAAACCCGGGCGATTTCGCTCCAGCCTCGAGTCATGAAGACCTCGCCCGGGGCAACGACCGCGACCTCTGCCTCGGTCGCGAGGGTGCTGCAGCCGGCGTGCTGCAGCCAAAGCTCCAGGAGTTCTCCCTGCGGGATGATGGAGGCGAAGAAGGGAGGAAGGCGAATCCAAGACTGAGGAGGCATGGCGACATGGAGCACGAACTCTCGGGAGGAGCCCTCGGTGTGGACCCCATGGGGGACGACCCACACCTTCGTGACCCGTCGGCACCGACGGCGGCGCCGCCCGTGGCGATCGGCATCGACTCCTTCAGAGCCCTCGATGTGGACGTACAAGGGAAGCGGGAACCCCGGCGGTGGCCGCTCGCACTAGGGCCTCAAAACCACCTGATGGGCCCCCTCGTCCCGGCCGCGGAGGGCGAGCCATTTCTTCGGCGGGATCGGGTCTGGTTCCTCTCGGGGAGCCTTTCCTTTCTCTGCCGCCGAGAACCGGCGGATCGGAGCCATCGCAGCAAGACGGAGCAAGGACTAGGAAGAAGGAGAAGCAAGAAGGGATGGACTGGAAGGGCGCGCGTTGTTCCGTACTTATGGTTGGCGAAGGCCAACCGCCGACCTCCACGATCGCAGGTAATCATGACCCGCTTTGCATGCAGGGACTTGTCCAACTTGCGCGGTTGCTGAGGCGCCCACGTCCAGTCAACCGCCACGCGGCGCCCAAGGCCGCAGGCTGTTAGGGCTCGTGGTGCTTCGCTCTTGCCCTTTCGCCTCCCTGCACGGCCAAGTCCGGGCGCGCCTTGGGCCCGGGGGCTACTGTCGGCGTTCTGGGAACGGGGGTCCCCAGGCTTGCCTGCCTGCGGCCTGCGGTGTGGCTCAAAAGGGGGCCCAGCGCGGACCATCTTCATCAACACAGACCCAAGACCCTCGCGAGGGGCCAAGCCTCGCGGGGCGGACGAAACGGAGCTTCCTCAAGCACGGCCTCCTCAGGCTGGCTCGCGAGGAGGCGGAGAGATCAAGGCGGGGTACCTCACAAGGTGCCCGTGAAGCAAGCCATGACGACCAAAGGCGCCAGGCGGGCGCCAGCCGCGCAGTGTCCTCCTTTCCTCTTTGGTGCAAAGGGAGCAAGCGCAGGTGAGAGCATCAAGCAAAGGCACCCGTTTCGGTGCAACGAGACCAAGACCAGTCCAACGGCAGGGAGGAAGTCATTGTGGAGCCCAAGCCAGCGTCACCACCAGAGCCTTTGGCAGGCGAGGACCAACTTTAGTCAGGATAAGTGTACCGGATGTTCCCCTTCAAAATGGCCAATTGTTGGCGCCCTTCCCGCTCAATATTTGGGAAGAGGCCCAGGGCCTTTGCCTATAAATAGGACTAGCCACCCCCAGGGTAGAGGGGCAATCAAGAAGGGAGAATCTAGAAGCCAAGAGAGAAACTAGCTAGGATCGGATCGAGTAGCATCACAGAGAGAGAGAGAAGGGCGACTGAACTCCTCCCAGCAGTTCATCCCCCCAGCCAAGAACAGACCCTCGCGAGGCTGTTCTTCCTTGTACTGCTCATCATCATCAGCCCAAGAGGCAATCCACCACACCACACACTGGAGTAGGGTATTACACCACAACGGTGGCCCGAACCAGTATAAACCCTGTGTCTCTTGTGCTGTTCTTTCCAGAGCTTAGATCTTAGCGAGGCGGAGGGGTGCAGGTAGGTAGAAGGCGAAATCTCCGTGCGCACCCCAGTGTTCGAACCTCAAGGGTCTGCCGGAACCCGAAATCCGACAACATCAAGGTATCCCAATCCTTTTGAGGCAAAGGATAGGCCAAAATGGTCTCTTATGATAAGCAAAGTGTTCTTGAGGGTACACTGGATTTTCATCTAGTCACTTTCACCATGTTGGTTCAATTTGTGTTCGGTACTTTGATAATTTGATATGTGGGTGGACCAGTGCTTAGGTGCTGTTCTTACTTGAACAAACCTCCTACTTATGAATAACCCTCCTGCAAGCATCCGCAACTACGAGAAAAGTAAAGAATAAATTCTAACCATAGCATTAGACTTTTGGATCCAATCGGTCCCTTACAAAATAGCTCATAAACTGGGGTTTAAGCTTCTGTCACTCTCGCAACCCATCATCTAATTGCTACTCCACAATGCATTCCCTTAGGCCCAAATATGGTGAAGTGTCACGTAGTCAATGTTCACATGACACCACTAAGGGAATCACAACATACATACTATCAAAATATCGAATACATATCAAGTTCACATGATTACTTGCAACATCATTTCTCTCGTGACCTCAAGAACAAAAGTAACTACTCACAAATGATAAACATGTTCATGATTAGAGGGGTATTAAATAGCATATTGGATCTGAACATATAATCTTCCACCAAATAAACCATATAGTAATCAACAAGATGTAATCAACACTACTAGTCACCCACAAGCACCAATCTATAGTTCCGGTAACAAGATTGAATGCAAGAGATGAAGTAGGGTTTGAGAGGAGATGGTTATGTTGAACATGTTGATGGAGATTGCCCACGCCAAGATGGAAGAGTTGTTGGTGATGATGATGACAATGATTTCCCCCTTCGGGGGGGAAGTTCCCCCGACGGAATCACTCCGCCGGAGGGCAAAAGTGCTCCTGCCAAAGTTCCGCCTCGAGACGGCGGCGCTCCATCCTGAAAGCCCTCCTCTTATTTTTTTTCTAGATCAAAATGACTTATATACTAGAAGATGGGCACCGGAGGTGGGCCTGGGTGAGCACAACCCACCAGGGCGCGCCTGGGCTCCCTAGCGCGCCCAGGTGGGTTGTGCCAGCCTGGTGGGCCCCCTCTCGTAGTTATTTTCTACAATATTCCTCATATATTTGATAAAAAATCTCCATGAAGTCTCAACTTGTTTGGAGTTGTGTAGAATAGGTGGCCTGACGTGGCTTTTCCAGGTCCAGATTTCCAGCTGTTAGAATCCTCCCTCTTTGTGTATACCTTGCATATTATAAGAGAAAAGGCATTAGAATTACTCCAAAAAGCATTATTATGGATAAAAACAATATAAATAACTGTAAGAAAACATGATGCAAAATGGACGTATCAATGACTAGATGAAGTTCCCGTGTACCCTCAAGAACGCTTTGCCTATTATAAGAAACCGTTTTGGTCTGTCCTTTGCCACAAAAGGATTAAGCTACCTTGCTGCACTTTACTTACCATTATCGTTTCTTGCTCATTACAAATTATCTTGCTATCAATCTACCTGTTAACGATAATTTCAGTGCTTGTGGAAATTACCTTGCTGAAAACCACTTGTCATTTCCTTCTGCTCCTCGTTAGGTTCGACACTCTTACTTATCAAAAGGACTACAATTGATCCCCTATACTTGTGGGTCATCAGAGGGCATCCGAGTGAGTTCGTATTCGTCGTGCCGCTGGGGTGAGGCGACACGATCACACCTCCGATCTTCGAAGTGATCCCTAGAAGAGGATGGCGTCCGGCGCCTCCCAGAACCAAGGGGACCATGAGCCGACTGAACGGTCTCGGCGTGCACTAACGTGCCATGGATGCGATCTCTGGACTGTTATCCACTACTGCAGGATGCTGCTAACGCGACACTACGATCAGAGACCCTTCAATGAAACTATGTGCGATGCAATAATCGCAAATGATGGTGTAAAAACTGTCAAAAAGGTACAAAACATTTGCGATGATGGATGCATCAAACACGTTTTAGATTTTAGTTGCGTGTGCGATGCAGGGCATACGGTTCAGTTCAATTAACTATTTGCGATGAGGAGGAACAAAAGAAATGGGCAGCCAGATGAAGGTGTGTGCGATATACAATAGACAGTTCACTCGGATGAACTGCTTGTGATTAGGCAACACAAAAGAAATGGTCAGCCAGATCAAGGTGTGTGCGATATACAACATATGGTTCACTCGGATAAACTGTTTGCGTTGGGCCAAGAGAACAGAAACGGTTCAACTTAACAAGATGTGTGTGATACATGGCAAACGACTCTATAATCGGAAACGTGTGGGAAGACCAGTAACAACACAGACGATTCCTGTTAACAAGCCGTGTGTGTTGTTAGCAAACGATTGCTAGTATACAATTGTCAGTGATTGATGAAATCATCACCGACGGGTTCCATTGTTTAGTCTGTGTGCGATATGATTTGCTCTGTCTATAGAGCATCAACATATATACTTAAAAAGACAACATTGCAAAAACAAATTAAGCATACAATTACACAAGTGACTACACACATAACATTTCCACACACCAAAGTAATCAATTGCATGCATACTAAACTAGGAGAAACGAGGATCTAATCATCTACTTACTGTTGCAACGACGCTTGCCATTGCTCTGCTTCCGGCTGGATCCCTGGCCGTTTTGGGGAAGGAGGCACTTCCTCATGTCCACGATCCGCATGTACATGTCGTAGCTCGTGTACGCCTCCTTGGCCGCGTACACGGCGTGAGCTTTGTCGAGTATCTCCATCCAGGCCGAGTGCCAGGCACGCTTGTCCTTGTTGCAGGAAGTTCTCTATAGTAGGGGTCGATGATGGCCTCGGTGAGGTGAACCAGTGAGTCCTTATCATGCTCCTTGCTGCCCCAGATCTTGTATTGGTCCGGGATATTGACAAGATTCTGGCAGGCGATGCCCGAATTCTTGAGCGCCTTTACATCATTGGTGATGTCCACCGTAGCGAACATGTAGTGGGGGTTGTTGACAAACTTGGCGAAACACTCGCAAGGCCTTGTGGCCAGGCAGGAGTGGTAGACCAGGACATGGTGGCACACGCACATCTGGGCGGTGGCGACCTTGGGACGAGACCTGGCACGAGCGTGGGTGTACTTGACATTGAACCCGACCACCTTGTACTTCTCCTCGACAAGCAACGGCTCCATGATGTGGATGGAGTGCTCCACCCAAACCAGGTCATTGGTGTACACCACCAAGAGGTCCGTGAACCTTCTGTGGGTGTCCACCACGGCATGCATGGTGAACTGCTGCTCGTCGTCGGCAGCCGCTCGGAGCGCCATTGGAGCCGTGCAGGATACCCTCTAAGAATTTGTCGTGGTGGGTGTGCTTCTTGCAATGGTGGGGTGCGATCAAAAGGTTGAAGAGACACAAGGGTTAAATGCCCGCTGTAATAAATGGGGGTCGGCCGGCCTGTAATCATCACATCTTGTCACTGCGTTCATAGCGTAGGATTCCAGTGCACGCTTGACAACACCGCACCGCACACGTTTCGTTTGACCACACGTGGGCTCGAAGAGGCGCCAAATGTATCATCGGTGAGCATGTTCCCGTGCTACCGCGCAAGCTTCCTATCCGACTAGTTTGGCCACGCGTCGTCTAGAAGAGGGACAAATCTTGGGCGTTTATTGGCAAAAATCTTTGTAAAAACAAAGTGTGTGGAATGAATTCAGTCATAAGTTTACCCATGGGTGATGAGGTCAAAGTTACACAGAAGGGTGATGATGGACACTCGAGTGCGATAATTAATTCTGCGCTCTACGGGGCACACTGTAGAAGAAACCAACTGTGTGCAATAATGTCATAGATCGCAGTCGAGTTAGCTATACAGATCGTGTGATGTGAGACCGACAAGGTAAACAGATTTGAGAATGGTTAATAAAATCTAAGACCATTGCATATTAAGGTCAAAATAGTGCTACCAATATACGAGTCTCTTACGATGCCATTTCAATGATTGTACCACAAAAGCTCGAAATATTACAAGGTTCAAATTCCAGAGTTATATGGCTCAAATTCAAAGATTACAAGGTTCAAACTGATATTAGAAATGAAATTCAGCTCATCAACTGCAAATGCTCGCACTGATACGCTAAATATGGATATCAGAGAGGTTCAAACTAATATTACCACTTCTAAGTCTGATTTCGAAACCTCATAATTTTTGCAAAGGGGTCAGCCACTGAGAAGTTATATATGGGGTTTACACGATGACTTCCGATTACTCTGTCATCTGAAGTTCCAAAATGAAATTCAACATTTTCGGAGCCTATTCCATTCTGCCGCAGGTGCCGGCGCTGATCAACAAACCATTCATTTTTACGAAATAAATGTAGGGTAAACCTCATTATTACCTTCAGCACCTTTGCTCTAAAAACAAAGAACTTGGCGAATATAATCTCCGGTAAGGTCCCTCGGTAGGAGTTCAAAGTAATTTCTGAGAGATGCAGATCTAGGCATTTGACGTGATTGTTATATTGTATCACATTATCCATCACTGGGCCTAATCTTATCTGCAAAAGAAGAAAACGTGTTAGTGCCTACATGCAGTTTTGAACACTACTACATGCCTATTTGATTTGCAGGTTGTAAAATGCACTAACATGCCATCTTTGATCTGACATGATTAACATGGGCATTTGATTACATTCTAGAAAAATGTAGCCTTCTTCACAAGAGGTTGACGTGGATGAAAAGTTCCCTAAGAAAACTAGTACAGATGAATCCAAAGGAGAAATGCTTATGGATTGTAACCATATGGATCAAGCAACCAATATGGGGGGGGGGACATGTATGTACTGAAATCCTCCAAAAGAATCCTTCAGAAATCGTAGTACATTGTCATTGTAAACTTGGAAAATATGTCACAAATTGAACTCCCTTATGATTAACAATTAACAAGAAAGGAACATCACCTCGATATATAGCTTCTCCAGGCATGGAAAGCATATCAGGAAACTGACAACTTGCTTGAGGTTGGGGCCGATAGATTCTAGTGCCAAGACCTTCATTCACTATGCACAGTTTCGGGGTCAAGCTTGTCGGAATCATTTTCAGGACGACAGATGAAAAAACATCTTCAAAATTAGAAATAATGTTAATTTGTAGAAGGAGAGGTAGAAGGCGGATGTTGTACCTAAACGGGTGTGGATCCGAGTAGCCCACCATTATCAATTTTGGCGCAGAAATGACATTGATTCTTGTTGGACCTTCTTGATCAACTACAAGTAATCTCTCAAGTGCAGGTGTGTCCTCACTGACCATACTGTGGTACACATCTTGTGATGTCTTCCCATCGCACCAGGAACACACATAAATAGCCCGGGGAGTCATGGAGGTGATGTGGAAGCTACTCAACCCATTGATCGCCAGAAGACGAAGGTACTCGAGTGCAGTACAGCCACGGAGCAGGCACTCCATGTCATCGTTTGGGAGGAAGATGACAATGAGCTCGAGGTGCTTCAGTCATGGTAGAATAAGAGCGGGTGCGTCATTAAGGGGGATGGCAGTTCCAGAACTTGGCGACGCGCAGCATGGGCATGAGGGGAAGCGCGGACGTTGGCAGCGAGCGCATATGCCCATCATCAAAAGTGAGCTCCTCAAGAAGCTGATTTGGGGCGGGGTATCGGAACCAGTCATCAAGCTCGGCTCGGTCCTTGCTGTTGGAACGAAACTTGCCCATTCTAAGGACTCTGGTTGGGCCAAGGTGACTGCCGAGGATCTTGGAGAACGCATCCAAGCTTTTGCGATAGCCATGGCAGAGCTCGTGGGTGTCGATGAGGTCAAGAGGGGTGGAGTTCCATAGGGGGCGCCGCCGCTGGGAAAGGACGGTTGTCTGTGCCCCATATTTGATTGGGAGGAGGGAGATGATGACTGTCAACATATCATCTGGGAGGTTGCTGATGAAGTCTAGGCCTGTTGGAGTTGCTTGCGGTTCTTGCTCACCCCGCCTCCTCTTGTTGGCAGCCCCGTTCTCCACCTTCGGAGTCTCCTTGTCAGCGGCACTTTCTGATAGAAGTGCGAGTACAGGGAATATTTAGTTAAAACAGGGCAATAGAAAAGTGTATTAGTAACTAGAAGTTATTAGGTAGGAATATAATAAGAAAATGGAACAACAATTGGTTGCTTAAATACTACACAATTCATTTGATATTGCTGGGTAAGTCAACGTGTAGATACTTGAAAAGAAAACTTACTTCGAACAAAGTCTGGATGGATGATATCGTCAGGGAAGTTAGCATATATCTCATGACCAGGCCCTTTTTTGTGCAGTGCAATTATAGTGCCAGTTTTCAGTACATAAAACTTAGAAATTTCTTTCCAAAGGCGAGTGACAAAATAGGAGTCACCATGTTCATCAAGTCTTATAGTAGAAACGATTGTATATCCATGGTTTGTGTTCAGTATGACATCCCTGCAGTCTTGATTTATGTAAAGGGAAAGATTGTGCACTACAGATTATGTTGCATAGCAAGGGACGCGCTACAGAAAATGGTAGGATTGTTAAAGAAAATATGGTCACATGCAAATATGGGCCCAAATTGAAAGAACTGTACAACAGTTGAAATTGAAGGACAAAAATCTATAATTAAATAGATAGGGTAAACATGATGTCATGGAAATGAAAGAACAATACATTATTAATTTGCCTAATATAGAAAGAAGAGGGGGAATCCCCTTTGATGTATATGGTGCATGTGGCACCTTTTATCCAAATGTAGCAATATTTAGAATATGGTCAGGAAAATAGGCCATGACAACCGATTTAGGGTGAGATTGTACATACCACACGCATCCTCAAGTCATCTGGTACGGTGACATGGAATGTCTGGTGGAGGCCGCGAAGTCCTGATGTGTCCGCGCACTGCACACTCTATGAATGGAAGAAAACCCTCAAATCAGCTCGAATAAAAATGAACTCACGGCGATTTTGGCCAGGTGATCAAAGGAGGCAGATGAACTGGGATAAGAGATGAGATAATATCTCATTAAATCAGTTACCTTGTTGTCCATGAGAAAGAACCCTCAGTATGATAGATTCCCCAACCGAGCAGAGCTGGGTCGACTGTGAGCAGCGTCGAGAAAGTCGATGGAGATAGGCGGCGGCAAGCGGAAGTGGCGAAATGCGGTGGGCTTTGCCGGCAACCTGGCGGCGGCGGCAAGCGTCGAGCTAAGTGGTTACCTCCACGATAGGCGGTGCCATGCATAGACGCGGCGGAGCTTGTGCAAGTGTGAATGGGGACCGGAGGGGGTGGTGGGTGGGGTGAGGGTTTTTGTGACGTGGGGATGCTGAGGGTTTTCTTTTTTCTTTTTTGAATTGGGTGGTGAGGGTTTTCTGTCCCACAAAGAATTTTGGAGGCAATGGTTTGCTAGAGCCAGCCGTGTGTGATTGACACAACAGGCAAAATGAAAGCCATTACACATGTTTCCAATTTTGGGAACCGTGTGTGATTGACGTACTACCTCCGTCCTGGTTTATTGGTCCCCTTTGTAATTTGTACCAAATTTTAACCAATATTTCACTAAGAAATGTTTATGCATGTCACAAAAAATTATATCATTGAACACTATGTTCAAATACGCATCCAACGACATAATTTTTGCTGACCTGCACTAACATTTTGTCAGTTAAATCTTTGGTCAAAATTTAACACAAATTACAAAGGGGACCAATAAACCAGGATGGAGGTAGATTCCATCAACCGAACTGATTGCATCCATATCCCACATTTAGACATAAGTAAACATAGATTAAACATACTCAGACATAGATAATAAGCGTACACAAGCATAGTTCAACCATAAGTACAAAGTTCAACCGTCATTAAGCATACTCAAGCGTACATAGTTCCATCCCACATCTCATCTCACAGGCCGGCACGATCCTGAAGCTTCTCCAGGTACTCAGCGTACGTGCCGTGCGCCACCCTGCGAGAATACTTCTGCTTGAAGGAGCCAACGACCCGTCCTCTTGCATGCACCAGAACACTTAGATACGCGTCATGAAGCTTGTGGTTGCAAAATGGGCATCGATAGCCACCGTTCCAGGTCCTAATACACCTGTTATGCATTCCCGCATAAAGATTCCTCGGGATTTGCCTCTTGTACCTCCTCTGGCCATCTTCATCCTCGTTGTCCACATCGTCAGACAGCACATGTACAAATAGTAAAACAAATTTGGCATCAGATCAATGTTTACATGCCATGAAGTAGGATTAGGAATTTATGGCTATTTACTTATACATATCTAGAGATTATGGTTCGATTTTTAAGCACAGTCGTCTATGTACAGACCAATCTTGAAGAAAATAATGGCACAAACATATGTAGGTCATTCAAAATCAATTGTCAAGTCCTGGCTAGGAATTATTAGCACGAACATTAACCCTAGTCGGATTACTAGCAGAAATCATTTGCACAGATGAAACAAATAATCACTGATCACTTGTACCATTCAAGCAATCAATACACTACACGGATCTAACGAAACTTACTCAGATTTCATGGATTGGGAGAACATAACCATAGGATTTCTATTCCAAAAAGGGGGAGGCAAGAGTAATCAGAGAAACCCTAGGGTCTATTTGACACATAAATGGGTATAGATGACTAACCAGTTGTCCGTCATCGCTGGAGTGGTCGTCGGGGTCGTTGCCCGAGTCATCACCAGAGTCGGTATGGAACTCCGCCTCTGGCTATGGAAGCTCGACGCCGTCGACGACGTCAGGGTGCAGCGATAACTCACCGGCGGTGACGGCAACCTCTGTCTCCATCTCCACGCCGTGCTCCGGTGCTTCAGCAACCCCAGCGTCGCCACTCCCTCCGATGGGGCGCTTCGGCGGCATCCTCATACACTGACGGCTTTGAGGACTGAGAGAGGCGTCGAGGATGCAAGCGGAGAGAGAGGATTGTGTGTGTGGCGAGGATGGGGGTGCAGCTGCTCGGGCGCACCATTAATATAGAGTAGTGGGAGAGAGGCGGGCGGCAGTCAAACCACTGGCTCGCCTCCTGGTGAACCTGCGCAGTGGGCTGCTGGCATGCCTACCGTCATTTCACATAGCTACTCGCACGCCTCCCGATGACACTGCGGAGCGAGCACACCTCCGTCAATTCACACACCTGCACGTATGCCTCCCAGTCTGCCTGCGCAGCGGACTGCTCACATGCATCTGAGGGAGTCCTGGATTAAGGGGTCCTCGGATGGTCGGGCTGTGTGGCATGGGCCGGACTGATGGGCCGTGAAGATACAAGATAGAAGGCCTTCCCCCGTGTCCGGATGGGACACTCCTTTGCGTGGATGCCAAGCTTGGCGTTCGGATGTGAAGATTCCTTTCTCTGTAAACCGACTCTGTATAACCCTAGGTCCCTCCAGTGTCTATATAAACCGGAGGGTTTAGTCTGTAGAGGCAATCAAAATTCATACAGGCTAGACATATAGGCTTTAGCCATTGTGATCTCGAGGTAGATCAACTCTTGTAACCCCTATAATCATCGAAGTCAATCAAGCAGGAAGTAGGGTATTACCTCCATCAAGGGGGCCCGAACCTGGGTAAACACCGTGTCCCCTACCTCCTCTTACCTTCAATCCTCAGACGCACAGTTTGGGACCCCCTACCCGAGATCGTCCGGTTTTGACACCGATATTGGTGCTTTCATTGAGAGCTCCTTGCTACCTCTTGAGCACTGTGTTGGTTTTCCCTTGAAGAGGAAAGGGTGATGCAGCAAAGTAGCATAAGTATTTCCCTCAGTTTTTGAGAACCAAGGTATCAATCCAGTAGGAGATCACGCTCAACTCCCACGCACCTACACAAACAAATAAGAACCTCGCAACCAATGCAATAAAGGGGTTGTCAAGCCCTTCTCGGTCACTTATGAGAGTGAGATCTGATAGATATGATAAGATAATATTTTTGGTATTTTTATGGTAAAGATGCAAAGTAAAATAAATGGCAAAGGAAATAACTAAGTGTTGGAAGATTAATATGGTGAAAGATAGACCCGAGGGCCATAGGTTTCACTAGTGGCTTCTCTCAAGAGCATAAGTATTACGGTGGGTAAACGAATTACTGTCGAGCAATTGATAGAATTGAGCATAGTTATGAGAATATCTAGGTATGATCATGTATATAGGCATCATGTCCGAGACAAAGTAAACCGAAACGATTCCGCATCTACTACTATTACTGCACACATCGACTGCTATCCAGCATGCATCGTACTAAGTTCATAAGAACAGAGTAATGCTTTAAGGAAGATGACATGATGTAGAGGGATAAACTCATGCAATATGATATAAACCCCATCTTCTTATCCTCGATGGCAACAATACAATACGTGTCGGCTCCCTTTCTGTCACTGGGATCAAACACCGCAAGATTGAACCCAAAGCTAAGCGCTTCTCCCATTGCAAGAAAGATCAATCTAGTAGGCCAAACCAAACTGATAATCCGAAGAGACTTGCAAAGATAAACCAATCATACATAAAAGAATTCAGAGGAGAATCAAATATTGTTCACAGATAACCTGGATCATACACCCACAATTCATCGGATCTCGACAAACACACCGCAAAAGAACATTACATCGAATAGATCTCCAAGAGAATCGAGGAGAACTTTGTATTGAGATCCAAACAGAGAGAAGAAGCCATCTAGCTAATAACTATGGACCCGTAGGTCTGAAGTAAACTACTCACACATCACTGGAGAGGCCATGGAGTTGATGTAGAGGCCCTCCATGATCAATGCCCCCTCCGGTGGAGCTCTGGAAATGGCCCCGAGATGGGATCTCTCGGGTACTGAAGGTTGCGGCGGTGGAATTAGGTTTTCGTGGTGCTCCTGGATGTTTGGGGATACGTGGATATATATAGGAGGAAGAAGTACGTCGGTGGAGCAACGGAGGGCCCACGAGGGTGGAGGGCGCGCCAGGGGGGTAGGCGCGCCCCCCTGCCTCGTGCATTCCTCCCTTGCTTCTTGACGGCCACTCCAAGTCTCTTGGATCACATTTGTTGAGAAAATCATGTTCCCGAAGGTTTCATTCCATTTGGACTCCGTTTGATATTCCTTTTCTTTGAAACCCTAAAATAGGCAAAAAACAGCAATTTGGGCTGGGCCTCCGCTTAGTAGGTTAGTCCCAAAAATGATATAAAAGTGTAAAATAAAGCCCATTAACATCCAAAATAGATAATATAATAGCATGGAGCAATCAAAAATTATAGATACGTTGGAGACGTATCAAGCATCCCCAAGCTTAATTCCTGCTCGTCCTCGAGTAGGTAAATGATAAAAGAAGAATTTTTGATGTGGAATGCTTTCTAACATATTTCTCAATGTAATTTTTCTTTATTGTGGCATGAATGTTCAGATCTGAAAGATTCAAGATAAAAGTTTAATATTGACATAGAAATAATAATACTTCAAGCATACTAACTAAGCAATTATGTCTTCTCAAAATAAAATGGCCAAAGAAAGTTATCCCTACAAAATCATATAGTTTGGCTATGCTCTATCTTCAACACACAAAATATTTAAATCATGCACAACCCCGATGACAAGCCAAGCAATTGTTTCATACTTTTGATGTTCTCAAACTTTTTCAATCTTCACGCAATATATGAGTGTGAGCCATGGATATAGCACTATGGTGGAATAGAATGGTGGTTGTGGAGAAGACAAAAAGGGAGAAGATAGTCTCACATCAACTAGGTGTATCAACGGGCTATGGAGATGCCCATTAATAGATATCAATGTGAGTGAGTAAGGATTGCCATGCAACGGATGCACTAGATCTATAAGTATATGAAAGCTCAACAAAAGAAACTAAGTGGGTGTGCATCCAACTTGCTTGCTCACGAAGACCTAGGGCATTTTGAGGAAGCCCATCATTGGAATATACAAGCCAAGTTCTATAATGTAAAATTCCCACTAGTATATGAAAGTGATATCATAGGAGACTCTCTATATGAAAAACAAGGTGCTACCTTGAAGCACAAGTGTGGAAAAAGGATAGCAGCATTGTCCCTTCTCTCTTTTTCTCTCATTTTTTCGGCCTTCCTTTTTTTATATGGCCTTTCTCCTTTTTTTTCTTTTTTTTCTTTTTTCTTCTTCGCCTGGAGTCTCATCCCGACTTGTGGGGGAATCATAGTCTCCATCATACTTTCCTCACTTGGTACAATGCTCTAATAATGATGATCATCACACTTTATTTACTTACAACTCAATAATTACAACTCAATACTTAGAACAAAATATGACTCTATGTGAATGCCTCCGGCGGTGTACCGGGATGTGCAATGATGCATGAGTGACATGTATGAAAGAATTATGAACGGTGGCTTTGCCACAAATACGATGTCAACTACATAATCATGCAAGCAATATGACAATGATGAAGCGTGTCATAACAACGGAACGGTAGAAAGTTCCATGGCAATATATCTCGGAATGGCTATGGAAATGCCATAATAGGTAGGTATGGTGGCTGTTTTGAGGAAGGTATATGGTGGGTTCATGGTACTAGCGAAAGTTGCGCGATACTAGAGAGGCTAGCAATGGTGGAAGGGTGAGAGTGCGTATAATCCATGGACTCAACATTAGTCATAAAGCACTCACATACTTATTGCAAAAATCTATTAGTTATCGAAACAAAGTATTACACGCATGCTCCTAGGGGGATAGATTGGTAGGAAAAGACCATCGCTCGTCCCCGACCGCCACTCATAAGGAAGACAATCAATAAATAAATCATGCTCCGACTTCATCACATAACGGTTCACCATACGTGCATGCTACGGGAATCACAAGCTTCAACACAAGTATTTCTCAAATTCACAACTACTCAACTAGCATGACCCTAATATCACCATCTCCATATCTCAAAACAATTATCAAGTATCAAACTTCTCATAGTATTCAATGCACTTATATGAAAGTTTTTATTATTGCCATGTTGTTCTAAAGGACTCTCAAAATAATATAAGTGAAGCATGAGAGAATAATAGTTTCTATAAAACAAATCCACCATCGTTCTCTAAAAGATATAAGTGAAGCACTAGAGCAAAAACTATATAGCTCAAAAGATATAAGTGAAGCACATAGAGTATTCTAATAAACTTCAATTCATGTGAGTCTCTCTCAAAAGGTGTGTACAGAAAGTATGATTGTGGTAAACTAAAAAGCAAAGACTCAAATCATACAAGACGCTCCAAGCAAAACACATATCATGTGGTGAATAAAAATATAGCTCCAAGTAAAGTTACTGATAGACGAAGACGAAAGAGGGATGCCTTCTGGGGCATCCCCAAGCTTAGGCTTTTTGGTGTCCTTGAATTTTACCTTGGGGTGCCATGGGAATCCCCAATCTTAGGCTCTTGCCACTCTTTGTTCCATAATCCATCAAATCTTTACCCAAAACTTGAAAACTTCACAACACAAAACTCAAAATAGAAAATCTCGTGAGCTCCGTTAACGAAAGAAAACAAAACACCACTTCAAGGTACTGTAATGAACTCATTCTTTATTTATATTGGTGTTAAACCTACTTTATTGCAACTTCTCTATGGTTTATAAACTCTTTTACTAGCCATAGATTCATCAAAATAAGCAAACAACACAAGAAAAACAGAATCTGTCAAAAACAGAACAGTCTGCAGTAATCTGTAGCTAACGCAAGTTCTGGAACCCCAAAAATTCTAAAATAAATTACTGGACGTTAGGAATTTATCTATTAATCATCTTCAAAAATAATTAACTAAATAGCACCTTCCAAATAAAAATGGCAGCAATTCTCGTGAGCGCTAAAATTTCTGTTTTCTACAGCAAGATCAAAAAGACTTTTCCCAAGTCTTCCCAACGGTTCTACTTGGCACAAACACTAATTAAACACAAAAAACACAACCAAAACAGAGTCTAGATAAATTATTCATTGAATAACAGCAATGAAAAATATTGGGTTGTCTCCCAACAAGCGCTTTTCTTTAAAGCCTTATAGCTAGGCATAAGATTTCAACGATGCTCACATTAAAGACAAGAATTGAAGCACAAAGAGAGCATCATAAAACACGTGACAAACACATCTAAGTCTAACATACTTCCTATGCATAGGCATCTTATAGACCAACAAATTATCATAGCAAGCAAAAACTAGCATATGCGAGGAAGCGGAAAGAAACAATAGCAATCTCAACATAACGAGAGGTAATTTAGTAACATGAAAATTTCTACAATCATATTTTCCTCTCTCATAATAATTACTTGTGGGATCATAAGAAAATTCAACAAAATAGATATCACATAAAATATTTTCAACACGATCCACATGCATGCAAAGTTGACACTCTTCCAAAACAGTGGGATTAACATTAACTAAAGTCATGACCTCTCCAAACCCACTTTTATCAAAAACTTCATAAGATTGAACATTCTCCAAATATGTGGGATCTAAAGTTGACACTCTTCCAAACCCACTTTCAGTATTATTGCAAACATTATAATCAATCTCATATTCATCATGGGGATTAAATAAATTTTCAAGATCATAAGAAGAATCACCCCAATCATGATCATTGCAACAAGTAGTAGACATAGCAAAACTAGCAGATCCATCGTGAATCACTCCATAAAGTACTTCATCACAATTTTCAGATTCACGAATTTCAAGCAAAACTTCATAAAGATAATCTAGTGCACAAAACTCACTAGCAATTGATTCATCATAATTGGATCTCTTAAAAAGATTAGCAAGCGGATGAGGATCCATAGATCTTAGGTTCTCTGTTTAGCAATAAATAAACAACTATTCCAACCAAATGAGCAAACGAGCCAAGTAGGACATCAAAGCAAATGGAAAGACGGACAGAAGAAGGGCGAATAAAATGGCAAGGGTGAAGTGGGGGAGAGGAAAACAAGAGGAAAATGGCAAATAATGTAATGCGAGGGATAAGAGTTTGTGATGGGTACTTGGTAATGGCGCCAGAAATGACTCGTTGTTGGAGTCAAATCTTGACTTGACTTGGCGCGAATCTCCCGGGCAACGGCGCTAGAAATCCTTCTTGCTACCTCTTGAGCACTGCGTTGGTTTTCCCTTGAAGAGGAAAGGGTGATGCAGCAAAGTAGCGTAAGTATTTCCCTCGGTTTTTGAGAACCAAGGTATCAATCCAGTAGGAGATCACGCTCAAGTCCCACGCACCTACACAAACAAATAAGAACCTCGCAACCAACGCGATAAAGGGGTTGTCAAGCCCTTCTCGGTCACTTACGAGAGTGAGATCTGATAGATATGATAAGATAATATTTTTGGTATTTTTATGGTAAAGATGCAAAGTAAAATACATGGCAAAGGAAATAACTAAGTGTTGGAAGATTAATATGATGAAAGATAGACCCGGGGGCCATAGGTTTCACTAGTGGCTTCTCTCAAGAGCATAAGTATTACAGTGGGTAAATGAATTACTGTCGAGCAATTGATAGAATTGAGCATAGTTATGAGAATATCTAGGTATGATCATGTATATAGGCATCACGTCCGAGAAAAGTAGACCGAAACGATTCTGCATCTACTACTATTACTCCACACATCGACCGCTATCTAGCATGCATCTAGAGTATTAAGTTCATAAGAACAGAGTAATGCTTTAAGGAAGATGACATGATGTAGAGGGATAAACTCATGCAATATGATATAAACCCCATCTTTTTATCCTTGATGGCAACAATACAATACGTGTCGGTTCCCTTTCTGTCACTGGGATCGAACACCGCAAGATTGAACCCAAAGCTAAGCACTTCTCCCATTACAAGAAAGATCAATCTAGTAGGCCAAACCAACCTGGTAATTCGAAGAGACTTGCAAAGATAAACCAATCATACATAAAAGAATTCAGAGGAGAATCAAATATTATTCACAGATAATCTGGATCATAAAACCACAATTCATCGGATCTCGACAAACACACCGCAAAAGAAGATTACATCAAATAGATCTCCAAGAGAATCGAGGAGAACTTTGTATTGAGATCCAAAGAGAGAGAAGAAGCCATCTAGGGAATAACTATGGACCCGTAGGTCTGAAGTAAACTACTCACACATCATCGGAGAGGCCATGGAGTTGATGTAGAGGCCCTCCGTGATCAATGCCCCCTTCGGCGGAGCTCCGAAAAAGGCCCCGAGATGGGATCTCTCGGGTACAGAAGGTTGCGGCGGTGGAATTAGGTTTTCGTGGTGCTCCTGGATGTTTGGGGGGTATGTGGATATATATATATATATATATATAGGAGGAAGAAGTACGCCGGTGGAGCAACGGAGGGCCCACGAGGGTGGAAGGCGCGCCCAGGGGGGTAGGCGCCCCTAGGGGGGTAGGCGCGCCCCCTGCCTCATGCCTTCCTCCCTTGTTTCTTGACGGCCACTCCAAGTCTCCTGGATCACGTTTGTTGAGAAAATCACGTTCCCGAAGGTTTCATTCCGTTTGGACTCCGTTTGATATTCCTTTTCTTCGAAACCCTAAAATAGGCAAAAAACAACAATTTGGGCTGGGCCTCCGGTTAGTAGGTTAGTCCCAAAAATGATATAATAGTGTAAAATAAAGCCCATTAACATCCAAAATAGATAATATAATAGCATGGAGCAATCAAAAATAATAGATACGTCGGAGACGTATCACTCCTCTGTGTTGTCCATAGAAGGATCGATGGCTCGCCTTGTCGTCAGCAACGAGATCACCTTTGGAAGGGCCCTAGTTCTTGGGCAAATCCTCCAGATCGGCAGTTTCACCGTGGCCGCCCGTTCGGCCATCGCGCCTAAAGCGGTCCCCCAGACCATGAAAAACCA
This sequence comes from Triticum urartu, assembly GCF_056163025.1. Classification (NCBI taxonomy): domain Eukaryota; kingdom Viridiplantae; phylum Streptophyta; class Magnoliopsida; order Poales; family Poaceae; genus Triticum; species Triticum urartu. The sequence continues at coordinate 275,617,459 of NC_141879.1, read as the reverse complement.
TCTATGCATCAACCTTGAAAGCGTTGATAAGATGGATCCGGCGGATATCTCGTCCTTAAATGAACTGCTAGATCGCATCGCCGCCCTAGGGGTCGCAACAGATTATGACCTGATTGGGCTTAAACCCGATCAGAGGGAAATCACGTGCCCACACCGTCGTGGAAGAGCAAGTCGAGGATATCGTTCCTCCTATGTTAAAAACAAACTATGTTCGGATCTCCGAGCCCTACGAGCCAGACAACCATCCTCGAGAAGAGACCATCTGCCCTCCGAACATAGGATCAGGCGTTGAGCCTAAGGACACTCTGGATCCTGGGCTAGTGACCTCAGAAATTTTTCAAAACCCGGTTTCCACAGTGGGTCAAGGTTCGGATTTAAAACCGCCCGCCCACCACAATCAATACTCCCCACGCAACTCCGGTCCCCGGACATATGCGATCTAATGTATATACGGAAGCAACCTCAGGAAATAGTCCATCACTTTTGGGCTAGATTCCTACTCGTTAAAAACAAAATTAAGGATTGTTGCGACGACGATGTGGTATCAGTTTTTTGCCGCAACTGTACGGATGAAGGGATCCTCAATGCCCTCAACCGACGCCGCATACTGCACTGCGCAGATTTGGCACACATAGTACAGAAGTACTGCGCAATGGAAAGCGCCTGGAAAGCCCAGATAGCTCGGTGGGAACCACCAGCCTTTAAGCCACCCACCGGCCGGGCAAAAAAGATGCACCCTCACGGGGCACCTGATCATCGCTTCCCGGACAAGAAAATTAAGCCCTTAACGGGACATAAGACTGTCCTTGAGGAATGGCTCGACAGGCCTTGCCAGATAGATACGATGCCGAATACAGAACCAAGACATAGCCTTCAGGCATGTTGGATACTTCGGTAGGTGGCTAAAAGTGGTGAGGCCATCCTCACCAACACTACCCCGGTGAGGTACTCCTCTGAGGGTAACGATATCAATGTATTTACGGTCTTTGAGACCTTTTCTTCAAATAATCGGTGTAAAAGGGCGCTCTGCGACCTCGCCGAAGTTAACCAAGTAGTCGCAATAAACCCTTGGAACGACATGGCGATAACTTTCAACGCCACTGACGAACCACGGGCCCGATCAGTCCTAGCACCAGCCGCCTTAGTTCTAAATCCAATTGTGGATGGCTTTTGGCTTACCAAAGTGCTCATCGACAGGGGCAGCGGATTAAACCTCATATATGAGGACACACTCGACAAAATGCAAATATACAAAAGCCGCATAGAGCAGAGGGGCACAACCTTTTGAGGTATTATCCCTAGCCGAGAAGCACAGTGTTCGGGAAAAATAAAACTTGATGTGGTATTCAGCACGCCCGAGAACTACAGGTCTGAAGAGTTAATCTTCCAGGTGGCACCTTTCAACAGCGGATATCATGCCATGTTGGGGGGAGATGCATTCACACGCTTTTAAGCTATACCTCATTACGGGTATATGAAGTTCAAAATGCCCGGGCCCAACGAAGTTATCACTATCGCCAGTGATCTGGACATAGCAATCTGCGCCGAAAACAAAACCGCATCCCTGGCCCTCGAGGCACTATCTGAGGCCCTTGCGACCGAGGAGCTCACCGCTCTATGCTCCACAGTGGATAGAGACGACACAATCCTTGACAAAAGGTCAAAATCCACTTCTTTCAAACCAGCAGACAAAATAGTCAAATTCCAAGTTCACCCGACGGATCCTAATAAAACATCAGCCATTGGAGCACAGCTAGATCTGATGATCGAAGTCGCGCTCAGAGCATTCTTGCGTGAGAATTGGGACATTTTCACCTGGCACCCTTCGGATATGCCAGGATCCCACGCAGACTGGCCGAGCACAGCCTTAACATAATAAAGGGGTGCAAGCCAGTCAAGCAAGCACTACGGCGATTTTCCGAACCCAAGCAGCAAGCTATGGGGGAGGAGCTAGCCAAACTACTTGAAGCCATGTTTATTCGAGAAATAGAACACCCGGATTGGCTAGCAAATCTGGTCATGGTACCAAAGAAGGACAAATCCTGGCGCCTTTGTGTCGATTTTAAAGACCTTCATAAAGCTTGCCCTAAGGACCCCTTCCCACTTCCCTGCATTGACCAAATCATTTATGCAACTGCAGGACACGATTCACTGTGTTTCCTCGATGCATACTCCGGATACATCAGATTAAAATGAAGGAATCCAATCAGGCCGCAATGGCATTTATCACTCCGTATGGGACTTTTTGCTTTAACACTATGCCTTTCGGACTCAAGAACGCCGGTGCCACCTACCAACGTATGATTCAAACATGCCTGGAAAAACAAATTGGCAAGATGATGGAGGCATATGTAGATGATGTAGTCATCAAAACCAAACATGTCGAATCATTGGTGGACGACTTATGTCTCACGTTCGACAACCTCCGAACATATGACATACTACGGCTCAATCCGGAAAAATGCGTTTTCGGCGTTCCAGCCGGAAAGTTGCTCGGGTTCATCATTTCCAATAGGGGAATTGAAGCAAACCCAGCCAAAATCCGAGCCTTGTCACAGTTGGCGATACCAACAGACCTAAAACATGTCCAAAAACTAGCTGGGTGAGTAGCAGATTTGAGCCGCTTTATCTCCAGATTGGGAGAAAAGGCGTTGCCACTATATCGCCTGCTCCGACGTACCAACCACTTTGAGTGGACGGACACGGCAATGGTCAGGTTAGAAGACATAAAAACTCTGCTAGCAAGTAACCCAATCCTTGCCGCACCTAACATCGGCGAACCTATGCTACTGTATATATCTGCAACTCACCAGGTGGTGAGCGCGGTACTCGTCGCCGAACGAGAAGAAGAGGGACATATATTACCACTCCAAAAACCCATATACTATGTATCTGCGGTTCTCACACCATGTAAATCCCGATACCTGCGCTATCAAAAGATAGCATACGCAATTTTCATGGCATCTCGGAAGCTACGACACTACTTTCAAGAGTGCTCGATCACGGTGGCCTCCGAGGTACCACTCAACGATATTACAAACAATCGAGACGGCACCGGCCGCATTGCAAAATGGGCCATCGAGCTCCTACCATTTGAAATAATGTACAAACCACGTCGAGCAAATAAATCTCAGGTGTTGGCCGATTTCGTCACCGAATGGACAGAAGTTGAACTCCCAAGAGAGTACGACACATACTCCAACAGGGTGATGTACTTCGACGGCTCCAAAATGTTAGCCAGATTAGGGGCCGGTGTCATCCTAACATCCCCTACAGGGATACAGTCTGTTACATATTACAAATCATGTATACAGACTCCAATAACGCAGCCGAATATGAGGCCCTACTGCATGGTCTCCGGATGGCTGTTTCTATGGGCATACAATGCCTCGAGGTGCGAGGGGATTCAAATCTCGCAATATAGCAAATAAATGGAGAATTCGACACAAAAGATCCAAAGAGGGTAGCTTACCGCAATGTCGTGCTCAAAATATCAGCTCGGTTCGAGGGGCTTGAGTTCCATCACGTGGCCCAAGACAGTAACCAAACAGCGGACATCCTTGCTCGAATGGGCGCTAAACATGACCCTGTTCCGCCTAACACCTTTGTGGAGTGGCTCTTCAAGCCATCCATAGTATGGCAGGATGAGAGCGGAACCACCAGTCCGGCGCCGATCACACCCCAGACATCGAACACGATTCAGATATCATCGAGGGCACGTGCATAGAACCAACGCCTTCCGCCCATGTAATCATGGCAGTAATCGCCCCATGGACCGAACCCTTCCTGGCCTACCTTAATAGGCGGGAGCTCCCCGAGGACCAGAATGAGGCTCGTTACATTGTTCGATGCTCGAAAGCCTACAAGGTTCATGAAGGAGATCTCTACAAGAAAAGTACTACTGGAGTCCTTCAAAGATGTATCTCCGAAGAAGAGGGGTGGCAGCTCTTGGCCAAGATCCACGCTGGTCTTGGCGGCCATCATGCCGCAGCTCGGGCCCTTGTAAGTAAGGCCTTCCATACAGGGTTTTTCTGCCCTACGGCCCGAGCAGATGCTCAAGACCTCGTTCAACATTGTGTAGGATGCCAGCTTTTCGCCAATCAAAGCCATATGCCGCCTACCGCCCTACGAACAATCCACATTACTTGGCCTTTTGCGGTCTGGGGACTTGACATGGTCGGACCCCTTAAAGGGGGAAGCCATAAGAAAAAATACCTGCTAGTCATGGTAGATGAATTCACTAAGTGGATAGAGGCCAAACCAGTGAAAACGGCTGAAGCCGGACCAGTGATAGATTTCATATCTGGTGTGGTACACCGTTATGGTGTCCCACACAGCATCATCACCGATAACGGCTCTAACTTCATGTAAGTGCATCTAGTGCCACCCCTAGTTGGTTTTGGAGTATTGACGACAAACCTAGTTGAGGGACTAATGTGTTTGTGAGAATTGCAGGATAACACGGGTAGAAGGCCCTCATTGATTCGGTTTTACTACCAGAGATGACCCCTAAAAATGTATGAAGACATTGAAGTCAAAGGTGGTATATGAAGATATTCACATTGAAGACTATGACAAAAGAAGACACGTTATGAAGCCTATGGAGCTCGAAGACTTAGATCTTTCGTAGTTCTTTTTCTTTTGTGTTGAGTCATAGGAACCACCGTACTGTTAAGTGGGGTCCAGGAGAACCAGTCAGAATGATTGAAGTGATGCCTAAACCAAAAACCTATGTCTTCGAGTGAAGACAATGAGAGAGAATCTTGTCCAGAGCCGGACAAGTCAGCTTTGCTTGTAGCCCAAGTAAAGTTGCCATGAGAGTTTGAAATCTGACCGTTGCGACACGTGTCAGTTCCTTAGTGACCCAGGGTCATTTTGGACAAATCAGGTCGGGTTGCCAAGTGGCTATAAATAGCCCACCCCCTACAACCATAAACGGTTGGCTGCTCAGATTTCAGTGCACGGCTTTTGTCGTTTGAGAGCAACCCACCTCGAAGCCTTTGAGAGAAAATTCCTAGCGAGGAGAAAAGCCCTAACCACCCAGAGCCAGAGAACATTGGGCGTCACTTAAGTCTTCTTGTCTGTGTGATCTGAAGACTTATTACACTTGAGGACTGTGAGTCCTCCAGACGGTTAGGCGTCGCGTTCAGAGCATCCAAGAGACATTGTGGATTGCCAGTGAATGAAGTCTGTGAAGGTTTGGGAGTCTACCTTGAAGACTTACCAGAGTGATTGGGCGAGGACTATGTGACCTTAGCTCAAGGAGAATACGGTGAGGACTTGGTGTCCTGAGCTGCGTGTTCAGGACTGGGTGTCCGGGACTGTGTGTCCTAAGGTTTAAATACCTAGCCGCTCCAACCAGACGTACAGTTGTCACAGCAACTGGAACTGGTCCAACACATCATTGTCTTCAACGAGTCACCGGTTTCATCTTCACTTCCTTTTTCTTACTGTTACTCATTGTGAAGCCATTACTGTTACTTGCTCTATCTTTTGTCTTCACAACGTGAATGTATGATCTGTTTGGCTTCATAACTTCTTCCTACCTAATCCTTATTACACTGCAGCTGTTTGTCTTTGTGCTTTCACTCTATTGAATACTTGACCATGGCTTGCCTAGTGTAATCCAACTTCCGCTGCATAGTAATAGGCAAAATCTTCACTGTTTGTCTTCATAACTCCCACGTTTTGAAGACTTTCATAAAAATCGCCTATTCACCCCCCCTCTAGTCGATATAACGCACTTTCAATTGGTATCAGAGCAAGGTGCTCCCTTGTTCTGTGTGATTCGGTTTAACCACCTGGAGTTTTAGCTATGTCGACTGCAGGGATAATCAAAGTCTCCGCTGCGTGCCCCGTCTTCGATGGAACTGAATATCCCTACTGGAAGAATAAGATGCGCATGCATCTTGAAGCCATTGACGTCGACCTATGGTATGTCGTCGAGAACGGCGTTCCCAAGGCTGGAGAAGGTGTCACTGCTGCTGATGTCAAGAAGTTCACTCAACTGGACTCTACTGCCAAAAATATCATCTGTGGTCATCTGACAAAAGGACAGTATGGCCGTGTGAGTGCCTTGAAGACATCCAAGCTGGTCTAGGACTGGCTCTCCAAGGTCAATGAAGGCATCTCAACCCAGAGAGATCAGAGAATCAGTGTTCTTCGCAACCTCTTCAACCGCTTCAAGAGAAATGACAATGAGAATGTCCAGCACACATTTGACCGGCTCACTCACATCACAAATGAGCTTCAACCCTCGGCGCCACTGAGATCACCAAACATGAAATCGCAAGACGCTGCTGAGATCACTTGATAGTTCGTTTGACTTCCTAGCCCTGATGATTCAAGAACGTCCTGATTTCAAGACACTCGATCCGTCTGACATACTTGAGAGGCTCAACACACATGAGTTTCAGCTTTCTGAGAAAAGAGATATCTACGGTCCAAACTATGGGCGAACTCGTGCCTTGAAGGCAAAAGCTGTTTCCTCATCTGAAGAAGAATCTGACAGCAGTTCTGATGATCCTGAAGACATTGGAAGGGAACTTGCAATGCTAGTGAAGAAGTTCCAAAAATTCACCAAGAAGAAAGGCTTCAGAAAATCTTCACGATCAAGCTCAAGGAATGATGAAGCTTCTGCTCATGACTACAAGAAGAAAACATGTCAGAAGTGCAAGAAAACTGGACACTTCATCTCTGAGTGTCCACAGTGGGACAATGAGAACAGAAGGAAGAAGAAGAGCAAGGAATATGATTCTGACGACAAAAAGAAGAAGAAATACTCAAAGTCTTCTTCCAAGTCTTCCTCAAAGTCTTCATCACACAAGAAGAGCTCATCTGGCAAGGCACGTGCGTTTGTTGGCAAGGAAATGGATTCAGAGGAGGAGTCCGCTTCTGAGGAGGCAGAGGTGGAGTCTGAGGAGGAGTCTGATTCTGGCATTGCGAGTCTGGCTACAGCATACGTCGCCAAGTCCATCTTCAACACTGAAGACAATGACTTCATCACCGACACCGATGCAAATGACAAGAACGACTCCACTCCTACCTACTGCTTCATGGCACGCGGTGCCAAGGTAAACACACGCACTACTCGCTATCAAACATCTAGTGACGATGACTATGACTGTGATTCAAAACCCAGCTACAAAACACTTGCTAAAATTGCAACTGAACAACAGAAAGCTATGGAACATATTCAAAAACTGTTAGACAGAAGCGATGATCTGTTGGGTGCTGAAATGACTCGATCTGAATCCTTAATTGAAGACATAAAAAATCTTCACGTTAAGTATCAGGAACTTGAAGATCGTCTTGATACTCTCTCAACAACTCATGAAAAGCTTTCCTATGATTATCTTCAAAGGAATCAAGAACTTGAGAAATTGAGAGCGGCTCATGAAGATCTTCAAAAGGAAAACGAGTCACTTCGCGCCGAACAGATCAGTTTCGCTCAGGAAGGATTTGAACCACCATGTCTTAAATGCATTGAGCGTGATAATGCTACTTCTGTTGCTGAATGTTCCACTGCTACTGCTGTTGCAATATCTTCAACTATTGATGTGGTAACTAACCCCTCTGCTGAGGATACCACTGCTATTGCTGATGAGAATGCTAGGTTGAAGACATTGCTTGAAACAGGGATGTACAAAAGTCTTAAAGGACATCAGACATTATGTGATGTCCTCAAGAAGCAGATTCTGAACCGAAACCCTAGGAAAGAGGGTGTTGGGTTCGTAAGGAAAATAAATGCAGATGGCTCTTACTGGAAACCTGAGCAGTACCCCAAAACCACATGGGTTGCTGCAAAGGAACCTTCAGCAGATCCATCCAATTTATCTGGCTTCACTTGTGCTAACCCCATTATTATTGATGAATCCTTTGATGCAAACTATAAACTATTTAAGAATCAGAATGGTGAAGTGTTTGCCAGGTACATTGGTACTAACTGCAGGAATGGACCGCCTATGAAGAAGATCTAGGTTCCGAAAACGTGTCTGGAAATTCTTCCTGTGAATGTCTTCATGACACCTCACATGAAGAAGACAAACCTCAGACCAAAGGCATCATACGGTCCAAAGGCTTCATACAGACAAAGGACTCACCTGAGTCGCACTAACGCAAATGTTTTGCAGGGGAACCATACTCAGGCATATGAATATGAGAGCGGTTCATCAAACCGTCATGTTCATATGACCAAAAATTATTCTGCTTATTCTTATGAGTACTATTGTCCACCTGCAAGACTGTTTGCTAAGGCTTCAAAGCCAAAATTCTCAGATGCTGCACTTAGACTTATTGCTTCTAAGCCACCCTTGAAGATGTGGGTGGTTAAGAAGGCTTAACTCTCTTTTGCAGGGAAAGGTCTCCAGCAGAAAACCGAAATCTTCTCACGCTATTGCTGGGGACCTTAAAAATCTTGTAGGGCGCAAGATAAAATGCCCGAATGGCATCACTATGTACTTCGTTCCTGAATCGCATGCTACTCTCCCTATTAGTCCTAATCTGGATCTAAGTTTTCATAACCCACTGGTTCGTCAAATGTTTTTGCTTCACAATTCTCTTCGTGAAGCCTATCCCCCTAACTGCACTGTAGGGTACGACACCAGCGTCTTCAAAGTCTTCAGAATGGATTATTGACAGTGGGTGTACAAATCACATGACTGGCAAAAGAAGCCTTCTTATGGACTCAACCTTACGTCCATCCGACAAGAGCCACATCACATTTGCTGACACTGGTAAAAGTAAGGTATTGGGTCTAGGTAGAGTTGCAATCTCAAAGGATCAACACATGGATAAAGTCATGCTTGTTGAATCCCTTGGCTTCAACTTAATGTCTGTCTCAATGCTTTGCGATTTGAACATGATCGTAATGTTTGGAAAATATCGTTGCCTAGTACTAATGGAATCTGACAAGTCTCTAGTGTTTGAAGGGTATCGAAAGGATGATCTGTACGTGGTAGATTTCTCAGCAGGGCCACAACTTGCAGTATGTCTTCTTGCAAAAGCTTCAGAATGCTGGCTTTGGCATCAGAGGCTTGGGCATGCTGGCATGAGGAACCTCCACACCCTTGCAAAGAAGAAGCACGTCATAGGCATCGAGGGCGTCAAGTTCAAGAAAGATCACTTATGCGGTGCCTGTGAAGCAGGGAAGATGACAAGGGCAAACCATCCTTCGAAGACTATCATGACTACTACTCAACCCTTCGAACTGCTTCACATGGATCTTTTCGGCCCCACTCACTACTCAACCTTTACTACTACTGCCTGCCTCTATGGCTTCGTCATTGTTGATGATTACTCTAGATATACTTGGGTGCACATAATCCTTTACAAGACTGAAGTGCAGGATGTCTTTAGACGCTTCGCCAATCGAGCTATGAACAATTTTGGCGCCAAGATAAAGCACATCAGAAGTGACAATGGCACTGAATTCAAGAACACTGGCCTTGATACATATCTTGATACCTTGGGCATCACACATGAATTCTCAGCTCCGTACACGCCATAGCAGAATGGCATCGTCGAACGCAAGAACAGAACACTCATTGAGATGGCCAGAACGATGCTAGATGAATACAAGACTCCAAGAAAATTCTGGACTGAAGCCATTGATACTGCATGTCATACAATCAATCGTGTTTATCTTCACAAGCTTCTGAACAAGACATCTTATGAACTCCTAACTGGCAAGAAGCCAAATGTCAGTTACTTCAGAGTATTTGGCTCAAGGTGCTGGATCAAGGACCCACACCACACCTCAAAGTTTGCACCAAAAGCACATGAGGGCTTTATGCTTGGATATGGAAAGGATTCGCACTCCTACAGAGTCTTCAACCTCTTTCATTACAAAGTTGTTGAAACAGTGGATGTGCGGTTCGATGAGACAAATGGTTCACAAAGAGAGCAACTGCCAAATGTGCTAGATGAAGTTCCAGCTAGTGAATCAATCAAGCTTATGGGAACTGGAGAGATTATACCTTCTGAAGCTCATCCTGAAGAAGAACTTATCATCTCAGCACCTGATCAACATGAAGACAATGCTCAGCCTGAAGACATTCCTCCCAACAACAACACAGATCAGCAAGAGCAAAGTCTTCGCCCTGTACATCCTCGTGTTGCCAATGAAGTGCAGATTGACAGAATAATTGACAGCATCAATGCACCTGGTCCACTCACTCGTTCAAGGGCAACTCAGCTAGCAAATTTCTGTGGGCACTTCGCATTCGTCTCAATATCAGAACCCAAGAAGGTTGAAGAAGCCTTCATGGAACCTGAATGGATTCAAGCTATGCAAGAAGAGATTCAACAGTTTGAGCTGAATAATGTATGGGAACTGGTTAAGCGTCCTGATCCATGGAAGCACAACATAATAGGCACCAAATGGATATACCGTAACAAACAAGATGAGCATGGTCAAGTTGTCAGAAACAAAGCTCGTCTCGTTGCTCAAGGATATACTCAAGTGGAGGGCATTGACTTCATGAAACATTTGCTCCTGTGGCTAGGCTTGAAGCCATACGCATACTGCTGGCCTATGCAAATCATCATAACATACTTCTATATCAAATGGATGTGAAAAGTGCCTTTCTCAATGGCAAGATTGAAGAAGAAGTGTATGTTGCACAACCGCCTGGCTTTGAAAATCCAAAACATCCTGACATGGTATACAAGCTCAACAAGGCACTGTATGGCCTCAAACAAGCCCCCAGGGCCTGGTATGACACACTCAAATACTTCCTGAAGAGCAAAGGCTTCATACCTGGTTCCCTGGATCCCACTCTTTTCACGAAGACATATGATGGTGAACTGTTTGTGTGCCAAATATATGTGGATGACATTATCTTCGGCTGCACCAATCAGAAGTACAGTGAAGAGTTTGGATATATGATGCAAGAGCAATATCAGATGTCCATGATGGGGGAGCTGAAGTTCTTCCTTGGTCTTCAAATACGACAACAACGCAATGGCATCTTCATATCTCAAGAGAAGTATCTCAAAGATTGCCTGAAGAAGTTCGGTATGCAAGACTACAAAGGCTTCACAACACCAATGCCAGCCAAACATCATCTAGGTCCTGACGACAATGGTAAAGAGTTCGATCAAAAGGTATACCGCTCCATGATTGGTTCTTTGCTTTATTTATGTGCATCTAGGCCAGATATTATGCTTAGTGTTTGCATGTGTGCTCGATTTCAAGCGGCACCAAAGGAGTCACATCACTTAGCTGTGAAGCGAATTCTTTGATATTTGGCTCACACCCCAACTCTAGGATTATGGTATCCAAAGGGCTCAGAGTTTGATTTGGTTGGATTTTAGGATGCTGATTATGCTGGTGACAAAGTTGATCGCAAGTCTACATCAGGCACATGTCACTTTCTGGGACGATCACTTGTATGTTGGTCTTCAAAGAAGCAGAACTGTGTATCTCTCTCCACTACTGAATCTGAATACATTGTTGCTGGATCTTGCTGCGCTCAGCTTCTATGGATGAAGCAAACACTCAAGGACTATGGCATTCATCTGAAGCAAGTGCCACTTTACTGCGACAACGAAAGCGCCATCAAGATTGCCAACAACCCAGTTCAGCACTCGAAGACAAAGCACATTGAAATTCGTCATCACTTTCTCAGAGATCATGTTGTGAAGGAAGACATTGATATCATACACGTCAACACTGAAGAACAATTGGCAGATATCTTCACCAAGCCCTTGGATGAGAAGAGATTTTGCAAGTTACGGTGTGAGCTAAATATCCTGGAATCCTCAAATGTCCTGTGATCAGGCACACATCCTAACCCTTATGCATATTGATGACTTAGATGTGCAACACACGAAGTGAAGTATATCTTCAAATCAATGAAGACATACATTCTAAGTGTGAATACATTAATGTGGAATTTGACTTCAGAGCGCCACGATAATTGTGCGCCGTGTCTGGGTCTAATACTTCCTATACGGTGGGTAACGCCACCACCAAACGTTCTATTTTGAAGTGTTTCACTCATGGCGTTACCTTGCAATATCTTCACATTTGGTTTGGCTTCGAACTTAACATGTCTTCATGATTATCTTCACTACGTTGATTATATAGATATATACATACTAGTGTTCTGTCCTCTACAGCATTCACTTATAGCTATGTCTTCTTGGTTGAATCTTTTGAACTAAGTGAATGTGATCGGACCCTAATCTCTCTATGCTTTCTATCTCAAATTCTATCTCTCCAAGTCATATGCATTCTATTGAAACTGTCGAATGTCTTCACTGCGTCCTAGTCAGTTGAAGATATAGAGACAACCATAAAGTCCGTTTTCAATGCCCATTCCTCCACATAAAATCCGGAGAAGCAGGAACGACCGCCCGACAATCCAGGCATGCGTGGGACGTGGAACAAACCCCAAACTTCCGCAAACTGGCCACGCGTTCCTCAGATGCGAATCGCCAGGGGCACCTGTGTAATAGCACAGTGCCGCCCCTGAGCCTATAAATTCACACTTACCGCGGTCATTATCTCCTTCTTCCACCCTCGCACGAACCCTAGCGCCACCGCTAGCACTCGACGACGCCGGCGACGAAGCGCTTCGCTGCCGCGACTTCTCCGACGCCGTCTTCACGCCGATCGCGGACATCGTCCTCTCCGCTGTCGCCGTAGGTGTCTTCCGTCGCCAAGTTAGGGCACAGAGGATTGAACTGCTCGGCATCATCTCCCACTCCGTCTAGCAGTTCCAAGTGTGGTAAATAAAACTTCTTTTTTACAGCCCCTTGTTGATCTCATGGTTCTGTCACTTTCTACCATAAGAAGTTTCTCTTCACACAAGTTAGATCTCTCAATCTGCATCTCATAACATGCCTAGTATATTCACTTGTGCTTCATAATGTAGTTAGATTCCTCACTTGTACTGATCTGTGGGTTCGTACAAATCTGGAACCAACTTCTTATCTATGAGTGAATGTCTTCGCACGATGAGGTCAATGTCTTCTAAACTGATTAATCTTCAAAACCTTCTGAGAATGCATATGACCTCTTCCCTTTCCTCGCACCTTAATGCTGTCACAGGTACATGTCCGTGGGAGAATCCTTCGGTTCTCATAGTCTGCATTCATTTGCAGAATTCCTACAGCATCACATAAACTCTCCTGAAGCCAGTTCCTGTTGGTCCAGCCAAAGAAAGCCTTTGAAGCCTTTGAAAGTTTTGAAGCCTTTCAAGTTAGAGTTTATGGCTTCAGAAGCAGCTGCAAGGAAAGGGGGCAGACAGAGACGTGAAGGAACTTCCAAAGATCTACCTGAAGACTTGGCAGAAATGTATAAAACAGATCCAGAAGAGAGTTATGGGCAACGCAAGACCCGAATCCAATGGATTCGACGCTATTGGGCAGAACAATGGTTCAAATACCGCTTCGTCACTTAGGAGTATGCTGAGAAATGTGCCATCAAGAAACCATGGGGGACATCATTTACAAGAATCTCATACCGAGGACCAGAGATGAAGCCATTGCTCAAGGCTTCTACCCATGCATGGTCCGAGGACCACAGCCTGATGATGCGCATCCGTCGTCACTCCTCTGGTGTCGTGACGACAATCTGTTCAAGCGCAACTTCCAGTTTGCCCAACAATCAGCGAAGCTGAACAAGAAGAAATTTGGGTTATATTTCAACCCTGGCCCCTCCGCACCAAGGGCAGATGGCACACGCGAAGCAGAACCCAATGTCATCGGTCCGTTTGCAAACCTCGAAGGCCTCATCACCTACATCTTGGTTCAAGGGACTGCAGTGAATGAGCCTGCAGCTGACACTGAGTCTGATGAAGCGCCTGCAGTGCCTGCAGTGGCAAAGCCTAAGCAGCCTAAGAAGCCAAAAGCTTCAAAGCCAGCCCCTTCATCAAAAATCACAAGCGCGAAGCCATTGGCAACTGCACCTCCTGAAGACAGTGTGCAGTCTGAAGACGTATCCCGCGTCTCCAAGCCCCACAAGGCCAGAGTGCCTCAGCCACACACCGGCAAAGAGCTCACAGCTGCTGCCATCTTGCGCTGCGAAGCCATAGATGTGTCAAGTGATGAAGATCTTGGAGATGACGCTCTAGAGCAGCTCATCAAGAGCAAAGAGGAAGCTGAAATCTTCAACAAGTTGCCTCTCTTTGATGTCGCCATCATCCACAATTTCATCGACGAATGGTTTGCCTCACCAGACATCAGCTTCGAAGATCTGCAGCTGCCCGTTGGCCTCAGCGTCGCATTCCAAGGCGCTATTGCTTCAGAACTTGCTATTGCCCAGCGCATAGTTGAACTGAAGCAGAAAATTGATTATGAAAAGGCTCAGTTCAAGAAGCATATGGCCAAGCTCAGCGTGCAAGAAGTGAAGAGCTTCAAGACCATGTTGCATGAACTTAAGGAAAACTTTCTGAAGAAGCGTGCAGAAGCTCAAGGTTCACGTGAGCGGATGAAGTCTCTGACAGACAGATGTGTGCAGGCCTACAATGAGGCCGAGAAGCGCAAGGCACTTGGGCGTCCTGGCATCGACCCCAAGATGGCCGCAAAGAAAAAGAAGAAGACTGTTCTAGCTGAACCAGAGGCACCAAGGCAAGAAGCAGTTCCAATTGTCTTCCCAACTGCAACGACTGGCTCGAAGCCAAAGAGCCGGTCAACAGCTTCAGAGCTCAAGAAGACAAGAACTGCTGAGGCTGAAGCCAGGAAGAGGAAGAGCTCTGAAGCCTCTCCTACTGCCCCCAGCAAGAAGAAGAGAAAGATCAAGAAATCTCGGGCTGCTCCCACAGAGCCCTTGATAGTTGAACCTATTGCTATGGTGCACCCGAACGCAGAACGTCAACTGACGGTTCATGAGCCTGCTTCCACAGAGGCTCCTGAAGCTGAAGACATACCAGCAGCCGACCCCATTGCTGCTGAAGACATTGGTCATCAGGACAATGTACAAGATGATGCAGCCCTTCCTCATTATGAACAAAGCGAGCTCATCAGCATTGGTCGTCCTCTGACGCCAATTGCACAAGATGCGTCATGGGCAGATCACCCTCAAGAGGAAGAAGACTTTGAGGCCCAGCCCACTCCAACCCCACAAGCGTCGTCTGCGTTCCGCAGGCTTCGCAAAGGTCCAAGGCCTCAAGTCTATGCTGAAGACATTCCGGCTGTATCAGCCGAAGAAAATGAAGAAGTACCACAAGATCCCACTCCCCCGCTACACCAAGAAGCAGTTCTCCAAGAGAACATGCTTGTGACTGACCCTCCAGCTAGTCAAGCGGAGGCTGAAAATGTTGAGGCTGCCACAACACACACTGAAGCCAATGTGGAGCCCTCCCCACCAAAAGCTTCAGCAGACAGCGAAGCTACTGATCCAGACACTTCTGTTCCTGAGTCTGCTGCTGGTCCTCAATTTGATTACCATGTTGAGCACAGGCCTCATGTCCAGAAGCCAGTCCCAAGGCTGCCAAGATTCCCAGGTCCTACATCAGCACCTGGCTCCTTTGACATCAATAGCTTTAGGGCAGACAATACGTTCTTCAACAGCTCCAAGAACCCCTATTCAAGGGAAAGGATTTCATCAGATAGGTTCTGGAGCTATCCTCAGCGCAGCTACTATTCATGCATCCTATACAACCAAGGTCGCATCTTCCCTCACAAGCGCCTTGATGTTGAAGCCATTGCTGGTCTGCCCTGCTTAGAGGAAGCGCTGGATTGCTTCAAGCAAGTGGGTCTGCTGCCGTTTATCACTGATGAAGAGCACTAGAATGAAGAGCTTCTGTTGCAATTCTATGCCACCCTACACATCAAGGGATACAACAGAGATCCGAAGACTTGGGCCCTGGAGTGGATGACCGGCAATGTCCATCATGAAGCCAATGCATTCGATATCATTGAGCTCACCGGCCTGCCCACTCCTAGCGAACTCTTCGAGGAAGGTTGTCCACTACACACTGAAGCTCTTGAGAGCATATTCCAGCGGCCTGAACCAAATATGAGTCAGATGCTCTCCATGATGAAGCCACTGCCTCTCGATGCTCCTTATCCAACAGAGTTCTTCGTTGAAGACTTTGAGTACCTGCCCAGAACAATCTATCACATTATTCGGCGGACTCTCTGGCCTATTAAAGGGCACTCTCCAAATGCCAAGATTGAGGGTGCAATGAAGACTCTGATATTCTGTATCCTTCATGGCAAATGCTTCAACGCACAGGATTTCTTCATACGCCAACTCGCTGCATCAGGCTCAGATCTGTTTGGTTTAAAGTTCTATGCTCCTTGGGTAATGAGACTGATCAAGCTTCACTCTGCAATCTCATATCAGCCCTCAGCCCGCAACCATCGGATCTTCTTGCCTGATGTGGATACCTCTACTGAAGCTATATATCCTGAGCCTGCCAAGCAACCGTTGAGTCTTCAGAATGCAGAACACTAGAGCTTCACTCAGAATGATGAAGGTGTTGAAGCCATCTCCAGGGTGTATCCTTTGGCTGGCACTACACGTGCGCCACACCCTGCTTCAACTGAAGCCACTGATAGTGCAACTGCTTCAAGACCCAAGAAGCGCACTTGTGTTCTCACTGACCGAGAGTTTCTTGTGGCTCTTCATCAAAAACAAGATAGTCATCACGACTGGCAAAAGCGTCAGATGAAAAGCCTCTTGGTGGATGTTAATCGTCTTTGAAATCTTGCCACCAAGAATGCCTTCGTCACTCATCAAACCTGTCGTCGTACATGGAAAGGGCTATCAATGATATGTACTGAAGCTGAACTTGAAGAGGATGGCTTCACAGAGCGATTCAAGTTTGACACCACACCTCCTAGAAGGGCTGTGATGCGAAACACACCATCACTTGAAGACTCTGAGTTTTCTTCATCTGCTGCCACAGTCACTGCCAGAATCATTGATGAAGAAGACGATGCTACATCACCGCCACCTGCTTCAGCACCTCCAAGCTCGTCTGCACCGCCAAACACCTCCAACGACCCTGCTGCTCCTGGAAACGAGTAGACACTCTATGTCTTCAAACCTTTTTGGTCCTTGCTGACAAAAGGGGGAGAAGCATATGGGTTGATAGTCTTCAAGCGGGTCCATATGGGCGGGTGCTTTATGTTTTGCTATATTTTGCTCCGTGCTTACAACTCTCGTTTTTGCTTCATTTGGTTGTTATGAGTTGTAACACTTAAACCAGATGGTCGTCTGCTACTTGTTTGCCACCTTGTTTTGCGAAGATAAATTCCGCATGTGCGACGATAAATTCCGCACTTAGCTCATTCTGCAGACGTCCATTTTCCATTATGCATGTCATTATCTTCATATACTTTCACATGCATAGTGGATTGTCATCATAAGCTGAAGTGGATCTCCACAAGTACAACCTGCCATGTGCATTTGCATTCCAAAAGCAAATTAACTTATATGCACATCTTCAGGGGGAGCCCTTGCAACTTATGAAGACAATTCCTTATCCTTTACAATTTCACAGACCATATTCCCCGTTGAAAACTTCAACTAGTTTGTCATCAATCACCAAAAAGGGGGAGATTGTAAGTGCATCTAGTGCCACCCCTAGTTGGTTTTGGAGTATTGACGACAAACCTAGTTGAGGGACTAATGTGTTTGTGAGAATTGCAGGATAACACAGGTAGAAGTCCCTCATTGATTCGGTTTTACTACCAGAGATGACCCCTAAAAATGTATGAAGACATTGAAGCCAAAGGTGGTATATGAAGATATTCACATTGAAGACTATGACAAAAGAAGACACGTTATGAAGCCTATGGAGCTCGAAGACTTAGATCTTTCGTAGTTCTTTTTCTTTTGTGCTGAGTCATAGGAACCACCGTACTGTTAAGTGGGGTCCAGGAGAACCAGTCAGAATGATTGAAGTGATGCCTAAACCAAAAACCTATGTCTTCGAGTGAAGACAATGAGAGAGAATCTTGTCCAGAGCCGGACAAGTCAGCTTTGCTTGTAGCCCAAGTAAAGTTGCCATGAGAGTTTGAAATCTGACCGTTGCGACACGTGTCAGTTCCTTAGTGACCCAGGGTCATTTTGGACAAATCAGGTCGGGTTGCCAAGTGGCTATAAATAGCCCACCCCCTACAACCATAAATGGTTGGCTGCTCAGATTTCAGTGCACGGCTTTTGTCGTTTGAGAGCAACCCACCTCGAAGCCTTTGAGAGAAAATTCCTAGCGAGGAGAAAAGCCCTAACCACCCAGAGCCAGAGAACATTGGGCGTCACTTAAGTCTTCTTGTCTGTGTGATCTGAAGACTTATTACACTTGAGGACTGTGAGTCCTCCAGACGGTTAGGCGTCACGTTCAGAGCATCCAAGAGACATTGTGGATTGCCAGTGAATGAAGTCTGTGAAGGTTTGGGAGTCTACCTTGAAGACTTACCAGAGTGATTGGGCGAGGATTATGTGACCTTAGCTCAAGGAGAATACGGTGAGGACTTGGTGTCCTGAGCTGCGTGTTCAGGACTGGGTGTCCGGGACTGTGTGTCCTAAGGTTTAAATACCTAGCCGCTCCAACCAGACGTACAGTTGTCACAGCAACTGGAACTGGTCCAACACATCATTGTCTTCAACGAGTCACCGGTTTCATCTTCACTTCCTTTTTCTTACTGTTACTCATTGTGAAGCCATTACTGTTACTTGCTCTATCTTTTGTCTTCACAACTTGAATGTATGATCTGTTTGGCTTCATAACTTCTTCCTACCTGATCCTTATTACACTGCAGCTGTTTGTCTTTGTGCTTTCACTCTATTGAATACTTGACCATGGCTTGCCTAGTGTAATCCAACTTCCGCTGCATAGTAATAGGCAAAATCTTCAATGTTTGTCTTCATAACTCCCACGTTTTGAAGACTTTCATAAAAATCGCCTATTCACCCCCCCTCTAGTCGATATAACGCACTTTCACTTCATAGTCGACGAGGTAAAAACTTGGTGTGCTAATCTGGGCATTAAACTCGATTACGCCTCCGTATATCACCCTCAAACAAATGGTCAAGTCGAGCGGGCCAATGGCCTGATAATGAGAGGCATTAAACCCAGACTAGTGCGATCCTTAAAGGAGTCATATAAACACTGGGTTGAGGAGCTCAACTCCGTACTCTGGGGGCTGTGGACCACACCCAATCGCATGACCGGATACACACCGTTCTTCATGGTGTACGGCGCAGAGGCCGTTGATATAGTTTTCCTTGTGACGGCCCAGGGCGCGGCGGTACTTGTGATATTTCTGCTTGGGACGCATTTTATTTGGCAGTTTTCTGGATGTTAAATACCATTGGGTGGGTTACTTTTTATTGGCATTGGAAACATATCACATTATGGCAGGGCAACGTTTCACAATTTAATGAATCCTCCACTTATTTGATGGGATGGTTAAGAGATTACCTATGGTTAAACTCTTCACAACTTATCAATGGATATAATCCTTTTGGGATGAATAGTTTATCGGTATGGGCGTGGATGTTCTTATTTGGACATCTTGTTTGCTTGCCCTGCGATGTTATTCATGACTCACCTCGAGTGCGCATTTACGAAGAGAGAGAGGCCGAGCTTGATAGGCAAGATGACTTAGATGGCCTGGAGGAGGAGCACGATGTCGCAAAAGCTCGTTCCGCATTCTACCAAGAACAAGCTCGAATATACCAAAGTAGAGAAGTGCGGGCCAAGACTTATAATGTCGGTGAACTCATTCTATGCCTACCATAGAAGAAAAAGGACAAGCTCAAGCCCAAATGGGAGGGTCCCTTCATTATAGATGAAGTTCTCACTGGAGGATCCTATTGCCTTCGTAATGTATCGGACAATCGCTTAGAGCCGAACCCATGGAACGCTGCCAGACTCCGAAGATTCTACGCCTAAGTCCGGACACATTGGTCGTTACCTTTTTCTATTTTTTCCCTCTCTTCTTTTCATTTATTTTACGATTTCTAGCGTGTGTTCGGGTAAGCCGCACACTTGCGGGGAATACATTTTTAAATGTACACAGCCCACTATAACTGGGGGCTTCCTTCAAATAGAAGCTCTTTATTATCTCGAGCATAAGGCTCACCATATATATGTGTATTGCTTACTCATATACGTCTTGTCTTCGCCATTATATGCACCTCTATGACTTAAGTTTTTGCCAAGCTGGGTTGCCTGGCTCTTGTGCTTATGCCCTACGTTCCCGATTGTTCAGCTAGGGCATAAAGGGAGCACCTCTACGATTGTTACAACCGGGTCATCCGGACATGTACCTCAGACGGGTGAAGCCGAAAGCTGGCGTTCTTAAGGGAATAACTGGTCGGCGGAAAAACGACGATCTGCCTTCCTAGCACAATAAACTAACAAAAAATACAAAGACGCCTGTGATTCTTTCGCTTCACAGCCTAGTGGGGCCTACAAGCATGCTGACCCAGGTAGAGGAACCCTTAACGGAACTATTGTTCCTGGAAGATGTTTCTTACATTTAAAAGTAATATAACATAACTCCCCGAATATAGCTTGTCTGTTCAAGCATTATGACTAGATCGCCTAGTTTCCAAACGTACTTGGTGTTTTCTACCGATATAGTATTCGGAAACACTCCACCCTTGGGTTTTGGAGGCTGAAGCAGAAAGTCTGCTATGACAACCTTTTACAATTCAGCCGGAGATAAATTTGCTGATAAAGTGCATTGTCACATAAAATCACACGCCTACTCCTTATCTATGCCATCTATCAGGCTGTCTAGTTTACAGTCCTGTTGTGAAAATTTGGCAGCTATCTTTACTTGATCATACACCAAGCTAACCGGAATTTCTTGTCCGGCTGGTCCCCGGGGTCCGACCCGGGCCATATGATTCGTATCAAGTCCAGTATATCGTGTTTTCACCATGGCCCAGGCCTCTCATACACCTTCTCGACATGCCGATGCCTTCCACAACTCAAACCAAAGACGAGCTCCTTTGAATAGCTCCGCAAGCTCACCCATCAGGCCAGGAGGAGAATCGGATGGCCATATTCCTCATTGCTTTCTGAACTCGCTCATGCACTTTGGATAGCTCTTGCAGCAAGTCGCCTTGAAATCCAGACACTTCTCCTTCGGGCCTCCCAGTTAACAAACCTACAAGAACAAATCTTGTCAAAAACAAAAAAAAATCCATCAGGGAATCTTATGAAAGTTAGGATCAGGGACATACTAAATATGCCGTCTTTCAGTTTTCAGTTCTCTTTCAAGGCATCTATCAGTTGGGCTCTTATGTCCTTCAGTTCCTCGGCCTGCTTGATGTTGGCATCCTGTAGCTTGTTCTTCTCATCCTTGGTCCGTGTCAGTATACGTTGACCAACGGCTTCTTGCCTTTCGGCATGCTGTTTATCTGCCTGCGCGGCCTTCAGTCTCTCCTCTAGCTGATCTGGCGATCCTGCCGCTGCTAACAAAATAGTGCATATGTCACAAAGATTGCTGGAGCATAATCGTATTTTCCGGACAGTAATTGACCTTACCATTTGGTGCCTTCTTGGACTCCTCTAGTTCGGCGGTGACAACAGTTAGCTGGGATCGACACTTTTCAAGCTCCTTGGATAGCATGTCGTTTCTCTCCATAAGTACCTGATAATACAACGATCCTTAAATCATTTGGCCGAACTGCTTCAAGTCTCGGGGGCTACTAGCACATGAGTATTGGATCTACGAAAAGCTCTTACTCGCATATCCTTGGAAAGCTGGTGTGTGGCTCCAGCAAGCCCGTCCCGAGCAGCTCGGATATACGCATCCGCAGAGTTGAGGGCATGGAACGCCTCTGCGGTAAAACTGGGATCGCGCATGGCCTCCTTCCGCCGACGATGATTCATTGCACTTGACACTTCAGAATTAGTGACCGATACATCATCCGAATCCTCTTGGAGATGACAGTCCGGCATTTTGCCCGTATCAACCCTAGTCCTTATGGCAGGGTCCGGGGCCGGATTGGTCTAGGCATGGCCGGCGAGGTCCCGGATATAGTCTGGCGTATGCTCTTCCTGAAGAATGGTCCAGTGCAGAATGTCACAACTCGGCCTACCCACTAAGTGCATGTCAAAAACCATACCTCTTTGGTGAAGGCGGGGGCCCGGTATTGTCACCGTTCGCCTTTATTTTCAAAGACTCACCCTGTGCAGGTGTTGCCTTCTTGGAAGACACCTTTGATGCAGCTCGACGAGACAAGCGCCGCCCCTTCGGAGCATGAGACAGTGCAATGGGTGAGGCGCAACGAGAAAACTCGTTTGGAGAAGATGTCTCCTAAGTACTTACGTGGGAGGAGGGGATAAGGCCGGGGTAATCGGCTGTAATGGCTACTTCTGTGCCGTCATAGCTCACCTGGTAAAAAACTCCCTCCTTAAGCTCTATAAATATGTCCGGATCTTCTTCATATCCGGGATAGATCCCGCATATGGTTCTCCGGCTGCGGAGCGGGGCTGTAAATCTCCTCGACGATTTTTCTCCATTCCTGTCAAAAGCAGCCGGATTAGATTCGACTAGCATAACTCTGGAAAAGGATTAAGTAAAGCCGATCGTCGAAACTTACCCAATCGATGGGGTTTTACATGGAAAAACCTTCCCGACACCTCAATCGAGTGAACTCTTCCTTCTCCCCTTTGAAAAGATCAGCTAGGACGGTGGCTAGGGCGACAAAGTTGTCCGGACCCTAGCGTAGACAACGGGATGCATCGTCCTCCCTATTGTAATGCCACATGGAAAAACCCCTAGATTGGAGAGGCTGAACACATCACGTTATTGAAATTGCCATTACCTCAATTATTGATAGCCCGGAGTTGGCAAGTACTTTGATTTTGCTTGCCAACCTCTCGACCTCCACACTGTCCCTTTCCTCGATTCTCCGGGGACGCCAGCTGGTGCGCTTCTTTAAAGGAGCGCTGGAGAATTCGGGAAGGCAGTGCCGAGTTGGGTCCGGAAGAACGACGTCTTTCGATGTAAAACCATTCCGAAGGCCACTCTTCAGATGCCTTATTCAGAGTGCCGGACGGGTATCCTGTCCCGGCTATGTGGCATACTTCGGTGCCGTCCACCTCGAATATAGATCCCTTTTGGGAGTGGGGAACGAGGCAAAAGAATTTCCGCCATAATTCGAAATGGGCCTCGCAGCCCAAGAACAGCTCACAGAGAGCAATGAAGCCCGCGATATGCAGGATGGAGCCTGGTGTCAGATTGTGCAGTTGGAGGTCATAATACTCCAGGAGACCTCTGAGGAAAGGGTGGATAGGGAATCCTAAGCCTCTCATAAGGAAAGAAACGAAGCACACCCGCTCCTCTTTAGAAGGATTGGGGAAATTTTCCGCCAGGGCTTCGCCATTAAGGGAAGCTAACCCAGCCCGAACGGAGACTAGATCCGCGTGAGGGAGATATCCCTGCCTCTGAAGTTCATTCAGATGGGCGTGTGACACAGAGCAGCTTTCCAGTCGCCTTTTTGAGGGCCGTAGGGGCGTGAGGAGGAGCTAGGAGTGCTGGACATGTTTGGATGATTTCCTATGGCGAGTTCTAAGGATTTCCGCGTGGTGTGGAATGGCATCTGAGATCCAATCCCCTTAAATAGACTCCATCCTTGCATGGACGAGGGGTTGTTTGTAAAAAATACCTGAACCGTTCACATTCGCCTGACACGTGGAAGCCGGAGCGGCGGTGACAAAAGACATGATATTTAATATGGAGCCGAACTATCGTCAGTCTGAATTATAATGGAGAACCCGCCTTACAAAGCCAAAGACATAAAAACTGGATACTACATCGTCATTGAAGGCAAGTTCGAGGGCTACTAAGGGAGTCATGGATTAAGGGGTCCTTGGATGATCGGGCTATGCGGCATGGGCCGGACTGATGGGCCATGAAGATACAAGATAGAAGCCCCCCCCCTGTCCGGATGGGACTCTCCTTTGCGTGGATGGCAAGCTTGGCATTCGGATGTGACGATTCCTTTCTCTGTAAACCGACTCTGTATAACCCTAGGTCCCTCCGGTGTCTATATAAACCGGAGGGTTTAGTTCGTAGAGGCAATCAGAGTTCATACAGGCTAGACATCTAGGGTTTAGCCATTACGATCTCGAGGTAGATCAACTCTTGTAACCCCTATACTCATCGA
The DNA here is from genome assembly GCF_056163025.1 of Triticum urartu. Classification (NCBI taxonomy): domain Eukaryota; kingdom Viridiplantae; phylum Streptophyta; class Magnoliopsida; order Poales; family Poaceae; genus Triticum; species Triticum urartu. The sequence continues at coordinate 275,593,368 of NC_141879.1, read as the reverse complement.
AGTCAATCAAGCAGGAAGTAGGGTATTACCTCCATCAAGAGGGCCCGAACCTGGGTAAACACCGTGTCCCCTGCCTCTTGTTACCTTCGATCCTCAGATGCACAGTTCGAGACCCCCTACCCGAGATCGGCCGGTTTTGACACCGATAGCGTCCCGTCAACTCACGTCTGCTCGCACGGCACACGAGCCGCATCGCGTCACGTATATTGTTTTTCTATTTGGATGATTAATGCTGCCTCTTTATTGCTTAATGAAAGCATGGCACATATCCACTGTTGGTCTAACGCTCATGGTTCGAATAAATAATCCGTTTCTGTATTGGTTCCCAATTATTAATAATCTCTCGTTTGTAATTAGATAAAGATTACATCAAAACTGGTCTCAAATTTGACAAAAAAAAGTACAGTGCCACTTTGTATTGGTGTCCATATGACAACACTATAAGTTTCATGAACTTCTAATAGATTTTGGATGTACTAGAATTTAAACATCAAGATTCTCAATGTTTGAATTTCTTGCACGGGGAGTAAACATGCACCGAGTGAGACACATGTGTTTTTGCAAACCATTTAGGTGCACTGTCACATGTGCATGTAGCTCAAATTTGATTTTTGCACATTATACCCATAGAAAATCAACTTATTAATGTACTAAAACGTCCTAATGATCTTTGTTTTTTTCAAAATTAAAATGTCACTCCTTTGGTAACATATGTTCTTCGTGGGATAATTTAACATGCATCGTAGTTGCAGTGGATTCACGGTGTGTGTGGGTGTGTGCGTCTGGGGGGTGGCGGGTGGCTCACAGTACACTACAAGTTGTGAGCCACCATGTGGGTTGGCCGTTTTGTTAGGAAGGTGCCACATTAGAGTCGTGAATTCGTTATTTAAAACATTACACAACCCTTTCATACATACATGTTTCTCCACATGCAGTCGATGGTTGTCCTACACGACACTCGATACTCGCGTGTGACGCTTTTTGTGGGCCCGCGAGGTCGTCGTCCATCACTTTGATGAACAACCAGCAGTGAGGTTAATTTGACCAGCAAGGTAGAATCTTTTTTGTTTGTGTTATGGTGGTATATAGTACGTGTCGAAGAGGTGGGAGGGGACTAGCATATATGCAATATGTACGCGTCCGTGAACAAGTACACCTCACTCACTGTCGGGACTTTTCGGTTTTCGAGGCACGTGCCACATTATAGTTGTGAAATTGGCTATTCAAACATCACACAACACCTCTTTGGGCCACATGCATGCAGGCGGTGGTTATCCTAGCTAGGACACTCACGTGTGACGCTTCCATGTGTGGGCCCACGAGGCCATCGTCGATGCATGCATCACTTTGACCTACATCGGGAGAGGTTAATTAATTTCACAATCGAGAGGATTCTTTTTGGGTTGTATTACGGTAGGAGCATATAGTATGTGTCGGAGAGGGGGAAGGGGACCATCATATGTAGTACACTTCATGAACCTTGCTCTGTGTGGAGGGTTTACGGTTTTTGAGGCATGTGGCACATCAAAGTTGTGCATTTTGGGTATTCTACATATGTTTGGCCCACATGCAAAGAGATGGTGGTTGTCCTCTCGCACCCACTTAAGCGGTTATCAGCGATATCGATGCTTTCCATCTTTGGGCCCGCTTGGTCCATCACTACTTTTTGCCTAACAATGAGAGAGGTTAATTTGACTTAGGAGGGGATTATTTTTTGCTTGTAATACGGTATGTGTGTGTGTGTATATATAGGTCATGCTCTCGGATGACATGATACAGTTTGAGCACACACACATGCATGTGTACGCATGAATCCCTCCCATCGAGTCGAAGTGGCTAGTACAATGACACATCATGGACCGATTTCGCTCTGTGTGGGGATTGTATGATTTTCGACGCACGCACCACAGTAATGTTATGAAATGGTATTCAAACATGCATGCACGCATCACCTTCATACATATGCATGTAGTGGTTGTCTTCGAACGGTGCACTCCCTCGCGTGGTTATCGGCGACAAGCCTATATATTTGTGGGCCCGCGTGGACATCCACGATCACCTTGACTGACAACAAGATTGGTTACCATGGAGGATTCTTCCTTTGGTTCGTCTTATCATAGTATAGGTCATGGTGAGATTCAGACATAATTAAGTTTGAGCGCATATACTATGCACGCATGTATGCATGAATCCCCATCGTTGGCTTGAAGTGTGGTGTAACATACATATGCATCATCAACCTAACCCTCACTTAGTGTGGGGATTTCTAGTTCGAAATCACGGTGCCACATCAAAGTTGTTCCAATGTGTATTAAAACACACACCTCTCCATACATATGTTTGGGCCACACGCATGCAGTGGTTGTCTTCAGGGACTAGCTACTTGCGTGATTATTGGCGAGCTAGCCCATCTCCGGGGTCGCATGGGTGGCCATCACTTTGACCAACAACAAGAGAGAGGTTGTACGACCAAGGTGGATTATTCTTGGTCTGTTTTACGATCCATATTGGTGAGATGCCTCTCTGGCCCGCCGACTAAAAGTGTGTGGGGGGCTGCTACTTCGCACTTTGCTAGGTGAACCTCGGTTGGGGGGGCATGCACTCATATCTTAGGATTCCCTTCATGCCGACATGAGGGGGGGTTGCTAGCTACTTCACACCTTGCTAGGTGAACCTTGGTTGGGGGGCACGCATTCATAGCTTAGGATTCCCTTCGTGCCGACACGAGGAGGGGGCAAGAAATACCGAGCGCTTTGCGAGATAGGTGCCACATCGAAGTTTCATTTGGTATTTGAACATCAAACCACCCTTTTCATACATAAATTTGGTCCACATGCAAGCGCGTTCGTGTTCTGACCCTCTCCCGCGTCATTTTTCGCCAAATTTATGAACATTAGACAAGCCAGATGACGCAACAGACACGGTTCACTCAAACTAACCGTGTGCCACGCCGATGCCCCTGTCACGCACACATCCGCATAGTACATTGGGCTCCATGAGGCATCCCCTCTCAAAAATATCTACCCGCCTGTAGCTTTTTCTGTTTGATAACACACATTTATTGTGTTTCGACCGTGTGTGATGTTTCTTGTTCCCAATCCCGCCTGCATCCCTCGAAAATGTCTACCTGCCTCGAGGGTATTTTCTGTTTCATAACACACGGTTGTTATCTCCGGACCGTGTGCAATACACCATCATCAAAATTTTCAATAACCCCTGCATTTCACTCCCGCGTAGTAAAATTTTCAGTACCTGCGCGCCGTTTCCTCAAACACACCCCCGCCCACCTCCACACACACACACACACCAAAACCTCCTCGGGCGCGCACACACACAGACACACCCCCTCCCTCGCTCGAAACCCTAGCAAGGTCCCCGCCACCGCAAGGCCTCCATTGTCAACATCTGCCGGTTTGCCCGTGCAGCTTACCCACCGATCTCCATACCCAAGCCGTCGTGAGTTTCTTAGATGACGCCTGCCAAACGCCCCCTTTCCCCAGATCCCCATCCCCATCTCGATCCCCCACTTCAGAGCGTCGCAGCCTAAGCCCGGCTACGCTTCCCATGGAGCTCGAGGAGCGACTGGCCCAAAAGAGGTGTATCGCGGTCTCTTTGCCCGACGTCGTCGAGGAAGTTGACGACCATTACTAGTGGCAGACACTCAATCAGCGGGCTAGAGTATGCGGGTGTGTCGCGGACGCCGGCTACGACATCGTGGTCATTGACAGCGACGGCCTGAGGTGGGCTATGTCATAGGTTAAGTGGCCCACCCCAACCCCTCGGGTTCAACCGCCATTGATCTCATCCATGGCCCTGCCGCTGATCTCCTCTGGCTCGTTGTCAACAATTTGCCATCCTACATCACCATCAAGCCCCTTTTGTCATTTCTGAAGGACATGTTATGCGACGCTGGCTTGGGATCCACAACTTCCAAGTCAGACCTCATCGACAGCGACCACGAGGAGGGCACCCTCTCCAACTCTTCCAAGGGGAAGGAGCCGTCTGTGACATCAGGGAGGGTACCCTACAGCCGTGCTCTTCCAAGGGGAAGGAGCCCATCTGCGACAACATGCAGCGCATCCAGGGTCCATGCTCTTCCCACGGGAACGATCCCATCTGTGACAAGTGAGGAAACCCATGATTTGTTTTGCGGTGCCTCTTCACAGGGGGAAACCCATGATTTGTTTTGTCGAGTCCCGTTTGTAGTGTAGTGAGAATATGTCCAGTTATATTTGGTTGTTGTAGTATGCCTTGTTTATTTCAGTTGTTCACAATGTGATGCTCTATATGTGCAATTATTTACTATGCAATACATTTCATCAATCCAGTTTTAAACATACCGATAGGAATGCATATATTTGCTTGTTGTTAAGCCTGTTATAGCTAGCATATGCCTCTTTTAAAGTTTTTTGATTGTTCGGTTGTTTGTAGTTAGCATATGTCCAGTTTCAAATGCTATCTTTGCTTGTTCATAGTATGCCTTGTTTATTCCAGCTATTAACAACGTGATGTTCTATATGTGCAAGTATGAACTATGTAGTTCAACTTCATCAGTACCAGTTTCAACAATACCACTATGAATGACTACATTTGGTTGCTGCATCTTGTAGTTAACACGCCTTTCCATTTTTATTTAAAAATAACCAGTGTACTTAGACCGGCACAATACCAGTTTGAATGACTATGTTTGCTTGTTGTTAAATGTTAGGCCTATTGCAGTTAACACACCTTTCCACTTGTTTTGCTTTACTAGTGTGCTTAAACCTGCACACTGAAGCTATCTTTCGGAGATTATTTTGTCTGACATGGATAATTTTGGTTGATGTTTAGCCTGTTGTGCTTAACATGCCTCTTGATGTACCTACACAGGACAATTTTAGGAATGATTGATGTTTTCCATCGAGGTTAGTTTCATCCTATTGCTAGCTGGTGCCATATAGGCCGGGGGCTGATAAGGGACTAATCGGTGAATCGGACTTTTAACTGAATATATCTGTAACCCATTTATCGTTAGGTTAACTAGGGCCATATGTAATATATCTGAGGCTACATAGCAACATGCACTGTACTGTCTAAATATGCAATTCTAGGTTACATAGCAACAAGGAAGAGTGTTACCTTAATGTTCTGATGATGTCTAGATATACGTAGAAGAGCAGCAGCAACAACAACAACAACACAACCCTGTTTGGATACTCGACTTAGCTAGTGGTTAGAGTTAGTTTCTAGCTCATTACTAACCTTGAACTAACTCCAATACTCCATCCAAAGAGGTGTTTGGATGATAGGGTTAGATTGACAATAAATGAACTAGGAGAACTGGCTCCAATTAGCACCTCTTGGGTTGGATAGTTTTTTCGGTGGTTTAGATGCCACTAGGTCAAACTAGCCCTCATGTTTGGATATACTTTAGGGCTATTTGATCCTGAACTAGATCAAAATAACTCTAACCCATGGGTACAGCAGCAGTTAATCAGCCGATAATTTGTAAGAGTGCAACAAACTCCTTCCGGCCCATAATATAAGATGTTAATTCATCTAATATGCGAGTATATTGGATGTTATAAGATATTATAAAAGAGTGTTGCACTACAACATTGTGCAATTGTTGTTTAGCTTCTAATATTAACTTGGTGCTTTTAGGTACATATGTCATTGGTAAAGATCCACGCTTCAACCCTTTCTGCATATGGGGCAATGAGATATCGATGAACCAGCATTAAGTGAGGAAGTTGATAAAGATTGGTAGTAAAATGGGTCAAAAGATGGCAATTAAACTCTCTGTTTACACTTTATCCAAGACAACAGCGAACTGCAGGATGGTAAGTAAGAACTCTGCAGCCTTCTTTTTATTGCCCATAATGAGTTGTGTTAGATGACAATGTCTGAATCTTTTTCCTTTGTAGTGGTTGCCAAAGTAGTTTACTCAAGATTACCTCTCAAACTACATGATTGGTGGGCATGCAAAGGTTAAAGTATTTCTACCAGAACACGATGATTATATAGATGTTTTCATGAAGACCGTGAAGGATGGGCGGTCGACCATCACAAGGGGTTGGACTAGAGTCGTGCGTGCCTTCTGCATGGAGGAGGGCACAATATGGGCATTCCGCTTCACCTTGTTCACCAACCAGAATGTATTTCGCCTATTTCTTTACTGTGTTTAATAGTACAAGTATACAACTGTGATTCATCATTCTTTATTTAGTTCTTATGTAATTCTTGAATATATGTACCTATGAATCGAATAATGCATTGGTTGTTTGAACCCGATGGATATGAATAAAGCTATAACATACATTCAAATTCAAATCCGATACAATTTGAAATAGAAGCAATTAAATTACGATAAAATTACGCTCTCCAGGTCATTACGGCACACACGATTGGTAAAACACAAACGTCTGCGATATACACCATAATCCGACACGGTTCACAGAGAGGAAACGTGTGCAAGCATGTACACAGTTGCCGTTTGCAAAGCGTGTGTGATGTCAGACAATATCGCAAACGATGCGGGCAAACTAAACATTTGTGATAGTTGCCTTATCATACACGATTCGCAACCATGAACTATTTCTGATGAAGTATGCATCATAAACGTTGCGCCACAAAATAACGTGTGTGATAGTTGTCGTGTACGACGATGTTACGACGGTCCGATGTTTCGTAATCCTGTCTGACATTCGTACGACGATTAGCTAATCTTCTTAATTAGTTATCGCATACGGTTTGGTAAAAGCGAATGTGTGTGATTGTATGCTTACCATACATGTTCTATAATAGTGAACCGTTTGTGATGGGTCGCGCACCATAAACGTAGCACCACAGAATACCGACTGCGATGGCAATGCGAGCACAAACGAGTAGGAGTATTGTATATGAATCTTGGCTCCCTATCCCCGACGGTTTCTGGGTCGTGTGGGAAGGACCCCCTATCGCTCACGCTCACTTGGTGACGGTTCTAAATGCCGTCGCGGAAAGGGGTTAAAACCGTTTGTATAGCACCGATGCGTACCAGTGATACCACCGCGTATTTGCAACAACGCTGTCTTCGGGAGTGCTTGGATCAGACGGATCCCTTCCCCGGCCGTAGAGCCGAAGGTCTGGATGGAATCGGTGATCCTGGTAGCCGCCGCCAGGTTTTTCAATGGGGTGTTGAGCACCTGGTACTTCAGAGGTTGGTCACTCGGGAACAGCCAACACTTATGCCGACTGGGACTAGGCTAATGACGGGCACGATCATCCAGCTCCTTTTATAGCCAGTCGAGGCGGTCTCTGAAAGGATCGATATGGTTGACTAGAGGGGGGTGAATAGGCAACTACCAATTTTTAACTTTTCTTTATCAAATTAAACTTTGCATCAAAGTAGGTTGTCTAGATGTGCAACTAGGTGAGCAACCTATATGATGCAATAACAACAAGCATACAAGCAAGCAAGAGAAGTAACACTAAAGAGCTTGCACAAGTAAAGGTAAGAGCTAACCAAGAGTGGATCCGGTGAAGACGAGGATGTGTTACCGAAGTTCCTTCCTTTTAAGGGGAAGTACGTCTCAGTTAGAGCAGTGTGGAGGCACAATGCTCCCCAAGAAGCCACTAGGGCCACCGTATTCTCCTCACGCCCTCACACAATGCGAGATGCCGTGATTCCACTATTGGTGCCCTTGAAGGCGGCGACCGAACCTTTACAAACAAGGTTGGGGCAATCTCCACAACTTAATCGGAGGCTCCCAACAAAACCACGAAGCTTCACCACAATGGACTATGGCTCCGTGGTGACCTCAGCCGTCTAGGGTGCTCAAACACCCAAGAGTAACAAGATCCGCTAGGGATGAGTGGGGGAATCGAAAATCCCTTGGTGGAAGTGTAGATCGGGGCCTTCTCAACCACTCCCGAGCAAATCAACAAGTTTGATTGGCTAGAGAGATAGATCGGGCGAAAATGGAGCTTGGAGCATTTAATGGAGCTTGAGCATTAATGGAGCTTGAGGGGGAAGAGGTAGGTCAAAGGGAAGAAGGGGACCCCTTTTATAGTGGGGGCAACAATCCAACCGTTGCCCCCACCAACCAGCCCCGCACAGGGCGGTACTACCGCTAAGAGGGGGCGGTACTACCGCTCCAGCCAGCGATACTGCCACGCAGAGAAGACTAGTAGGGAATAGGACCCAACGCGGTACTAGCGTGGTGGTAAGGGCGGTACTACCGCTCCTGAAATGGTACTGCCGCCTCTACAACCGCAAATAGTGCCGCAAAACCCGACACGAGAAAAAGAGCCCTCGAGTCGAGGCGGTAGGAGCCAGACAGCCCAGCGGTACTACGGCAGCGGGGTCACAGGCGGTACTACCGCTGCGGAGCGGAACTGCCGCTTGTGACCCTTCGGCCGTACTACTGCTGGTGGTGCGGTACTACCGCTGGGACACAGAAGAGAGAGAGGATCTCTCCAAAGAGGCTGAGGACGAGGCGGTGGTGCCAGGCACCCCAGCGGTACTACTGCTGTGGAGGCACGGGCGGTACTACCGCTGCGGAGCGGTACTGCCGCTTGTGGCTCCTCAGCGGTACTACCGCTGGGTTGCGCGGTACTACCGCTGGGACCCAGACAGGACAAAGAAAAGAGGAGAGATCTCTTCAATGGAATGGAAAAGCTCGGAGGGTGAGAAGCTGATGTGTACGTGTTGATTCCACCCATGCAATACCCCAGCGGACCCCCTCTTGATAGTACGGTGCCCTCTACGCTACTAGTCCACCGAGAGAGAAACAAAAGAGCTACATCGTCTTGAAAGACACTCCGAAGGGAAGAAAATGTCTCGTGCCAGGGATGAATCTGTGAACTACTCAAAGCACATGATTAGTCCGCAAACTTGTTGTCATCAATCACCAAAACTACCTTGAGAGAGATATGCCGTAACAATCTCCCCCTTTTTGGTGGATTGATGACAACCAGGGATTTGCACAAGGAAAAGATATAAACGTAAGAAAACTAAGAACTACAAAATATAGACGGGCTCCCCTAGAATGTGTGCGCCTAGAAAGAGGAGCAAAAGGAAAGCAAGACACACACATCCGGATCAACACTCCCCCTATATTTTATAGTCCAACAAACCTAAGCACAAGATATATGAGAGAAGAGTATATAACAGGACAAGCATGCAACTCATAATATACTACAGTACTGAATAGACATAAGTAATAAGGTAGCGATAGGGAGCATATGTCTCACACCATATGTCTAGAACTTAGGTCTCACGGGCACCAAACCAAACCAAACAAAGACACCGAGAGAACACACAAGAAAACACAAGACGACAAGACGACAAACTCAAAGCTCCGCAACACAAATCCCTACACTCTCTCCCCCTTTGGCAGCGAGACACCAAAAAGGGAAAAGAGCGATGCTACAACTCCAGGTGATGGCAAGCTGAGGATCTCGATCATCATATCTCAGCGTGATCGTCTGCATCTCCGTCGTTGGTCGAAAACTGCTCGGCGTCGGAGTCGGTCCAAGGGCAATGCTGATGAATCCACTCCTCCTCTTCAGTGATCTGACCCTATGATCCACTAGCAATTGTCGCTCCCATCTGACGCATGAGCTCCTTGTGGCGCACCCTGGCATGCTTCTTCGCCACATGAGTCATGTACTGACCATGAGACTCCATGCAGAAAAGCTTCTTCAACTTGTGTTTAAGATTCTTCTCCCACGAGGGTTCAACACTAGAGGGCCCGATATCCTCCTCGTGATCATCATGGCTGCCCCACCCTCGGTCTCCATGGCAGCAGCAGCAGCAGACGGACCCCCGGATTGAGGTGTTGGGGTGACCCAATTGTCCTTCTTCCTCAGACGCTTGATCTCATGGGAAACCAAGTCTCCAGTTTCCAGCAACACTCGGGGATAGATCTGTGCCCATGCCCTCTCAATGAGCCTCATGATGAATGGACCATATGTCGGGCACTTGCGCTCAGACACGACAGAGAGAAGTTCAAACCACATGACATGAGAAATATCCAGGCTCTCTCCAGTGTTTGCTTCCTTCTCATGCTAACAAAAAAGTAGCATGTCCACGAGGTAAGAATGGACCATATCCAGATTCCCGATCTGAGGGAAGAGAGTCTCACGGAAGATGCGATGAAGAATGTCCAGATACGGAGACAGCTCATAGGTTTTCTTCTCAGTCACTGGGTGAACTTTCACAGTGCAGTAGGGCCAAAGGGCTTGCTTGTGGGTGGACGTAGCATTGCGGTGAGGGCGGAAACTGACTGGAGCCTCAAGCCCATGATCCACCACATCAAGTAACTCCATGAAAGCCTTCCACTTGACGGAAAGCAGCTTGCCATTGGTCATCCATGTCAGAGTTCTGTCGACATCCGTCCCAAGATGAACGGTGGCAAAGAATTGAGCCACCAAATCTGCATCGAAATCCTTGTTGAATTGCATGATCCCGAGAATGTTCAGCTGAATGCACATCTGAAGGGCTTCGCCAAAGTACTCCGGGTCCTTCTCCATAGCATCAGTGTTAATGGAGCGAACATCAACAAAGAGATTCTTCTTGGCCTTGATCACATCAAAATAGATGGCAAACTGAAATCGGTTCCAGAATGGGCGGTTGACCAAATTGGGTTCTTGGTCCACCTCATAGGGATTGCGGCGACGCCTTTCCCAAAACTCCTTGTTGGTCATCTCAGTCACAGTCTTCCCCTTTGGCTTGTTGGCGGATCTCTTCGAGTGCTGAGGAGGTGGAGGAACACTTGCACTTGCTGGAGGCGGTTGGGTGCTAGAGGAACCACCGGCTAGCTCAGAGGTGCGGTAGTGTTTTGATGTTGCACGCCCGGGGTTGATACGGCGAGCTTGATGCTCAGGATGTTCATCACCTGGAGCCAAACACAAGAACACGCAAAACAACCAGAAAGAACGAGCATAAGCCAACAAACACAACAAAAGGATCAAAGAAAAGGCAGGAATATGATGGAGCTTGGCAGGTAGCGGTAGTACCATGACATGCTCACGGTAGTACCGCTCCAAGCGGTAGTACCACTCCAAAGAGAGCGGTAGTACCGCTCGAGACGGGGAAACAACAGTTTCTTGCTATCGTGGTCAGATCCGGCACTACCGGCCTGCCAAATTCAAAAATATTCCTACCAAACTCTAATCAAGATAGTCTAGTTGCCTTCTCCAACCTACTCAAGCCTAGATTTAGCCAAAAATCTAGAGATGCAACTACCATTGCCCCTAAGAACAAGATCTGAAAAACGAGACAAAAGGAGAGAAGGAACGGGGGCAATACCGGCATCCATGGCAAGAGAACGAGGTGGGGATCGACTCCACCGAAGGAAATGGAGAGGGATGCCCCGGAGACGAAGATCCGCCGGAGCCCTCCCGCGGCGAGAGGAGGCTGGAGAGAGGAAGAGGAAAGAGAGGGCGAAGCGAATGGGTATGGGGGAGAAGAAACCTCCCCCTACCCCGATATAACCCCCTGGTCCCGTCCCTCAGCGGTAGTACCGCGCTGGGGGGCGGTAGTACCGCTTATAAGCGGTAGTACCGCGCACCACCAGCGGTAGTACCACCCAATACGCCATGGCAACCAAACAACACGGCTTAGCTCGAGGACAAACAAAACGGCAAGAAAATAGAGCACACCAGCAAACGGCCAAGACACACCTCTTCAAGAGAGGGCGGTGGCCGAGGCCACCTATGTTTGAGTCAAGAGGTATGGCGCCGCGAAGATTTTAACCTTGAGCCCATGACCAAAACTCATCTTTGAAACACAACTACCATCAAACAATGGCTAAAGTGAAAGACTTGATCAATTTATGCATAATGGGGGGAGGGAGAGTTCATTGAGAGAACAACACTCCCCCTATGTCCATGCCTACACCTAAACTAGACAGCAAATTGAGCATGGTGGGGTGTGCAAGGGTTCAAGCCACATTGCTCGAATCAATGATATTTAGCTCATGCCTTAACTCGCGAAATCTTGCTTCATCCAAGGGCTTCGTGAAAATATCTGCAAGGTTGTCATGAGTGTTGACATAGTTGAGCTCGATCTCTCCTCGCCTAATGTGATCCCGGATGAAGCGATACCGAATCTCAATATGCTTCATCTTGAAGTGTTGCACCGGGTTGAGAGAGATCTTGATGGCACTTTCATTGTCACACCAAAGAGGCACTTTGTCACAAGTGACACCGTAATCCTTTAAAGTTTGCCTCATCCATAGGAGTTGTGCACAACAACTACCGGCTGCAACATAGTCCGCCTCGGTGGACGAGAGAGACACACAACTTTGCTTTTTGGAAGACCAACTTACCAAAGAGCAACCAAGGAATTGGCACCCTCCGGAAGTGGACTTCCTATCCACTTTGTCTCCCGCCCAATCAGAATCCGAGTACCCTACAAGCTTGAAGTTTGATCCTCTTGGGTACCATAAGCCAAAGTTTGGGGTATGAGCCAAATATCGAAAGATTCGTTTGAACGCCACATAGTGACTTTCCTTAGGTGCGGCTTGAAATCGTGCACAAATTCCCACACTCAACATGATGTCCGGTCTAGATGCACAAAGGTAAAGCAAGGATCCAATCATGGAGCGATATACCTTTTGATCCACCACTTTACCATTGGGATCTAAGTCAAGTTGGCACTTGGTTGGCATTGGAGTGGAAGCCGGCTTGACGTCACTTAGCTTGAATCTCTTGAGCATGTCTTGAGTGTATTTGGATTGATTGATGAAGGTTCCTTCTCTTCTTTGCTTCACTTCGAACCCTGGAAAGAACTTCAACTCTCCCATGGAGGACATCTCGAACTTTGAGGTCATGAGAGCGGCAAATTCCTCATTGAAAGCTTTGTTAGGAGAACCAAAGATAATATCATCAACATATAATTGGCACACAAACAACTCCCCTTTGACCTTCTTAGTAAAAAGAGTGGGGTCGATTAGCCCAACTTCAAAACCACGGTCTTGTAACAACTCGGTAAGGTGGTCATACCACGCACGTGGGGCTTGTTTAAGGCCATAGAGTGCCTTATCGAGTTGATACACATGATCGGGAAAGTAGGGATCCTCAAACCCAGGGGGTTGCTTGACGTAAACCAATTCATTAATAGGACCATTAAGAAAAGCAATCTTCAAATCCATTTGTTGTAACTTAAAGTTATGATGAGAAGCATATGCAATCAACATGCGAATGGATTCAAGACGAGCAACGGAAGCAAAGGTTTCACCATAGTCGATACCCTCGACTTGGGAGTAGCCTTGTGCTACCAAACGAGCCTTGTTGCGAATGATAATCCCATGGGCATCTTGCTTGTTCTTAAATATCCACTTGGTTCCTATGACATTGTGATTCGGGTCGGTCTTGTCACCAGTCTCCACACTTTGTTGCGCTCAAAGTTGTTGAGTTCTTCATGCATGGCATTGAGCCAATCCGGATCTTCTAGCGCCTCATAGACCTTGTGGGGTTCCACACAAGAGACAAATGTGTGATGCTCATAATAATTTGCTAATTGTCTACGAGTGCTTACCCCCTTTCTTAAGCTTCCAAGCACATTCATCATGAGATGATCCTTGGTGGAGAGCTTGGAAGCAACCTTGGCGGCACGACGCTCTAATTCCTCCTCGGGGTGAGACGAGGAGTGGTCACTTGATCATCTTGAGCGTCGCCTTGGGCTTGTTCTTGTTCTTGAACTTGCTCGGAGGAGAGAACTTGACCTTGGGCATCACTTGATGTGTCAACACCATCTTGAGCGTGATCTTGCCCTTGGTCATGTTCTTGAGGATGAGGGCCTTCATGTTGTTCTTCAGAAGCGTGTGGGCCTTGGGTTGGTGATGGCTCCACTTGAGTGGAGCTTTGTCCTTCTCCTTTGGCCACAAGGGGTTCCTCAATGGGTAGGATAAAGCCAACACCCATTCTTCTTATGGCTTGGGGAGGAATTTCATCACCTACATCACAAGTGCCACTTTGCTCCACTTGGGAGCCGTTATTCTCATCAAACTCCACATTACACGTCTCCTCAATAAGTCCTGTGGATTTATTGAGGACACGGTAAGCATGAGAGTTTGTAGCATAACCAACAAATATGCCCTCATAAGCTCTAGCCTCAAATTTAGACAACCAAACACCTTTCTTGAGAATGAAACACTTACACCCGAATACCCGGAAGTACTTGAGGTTGGGCTTGTTACCGGTGAGTATCTCATATGGAGTCTTGTTCAAGCCCTTGCGGAGGTAGAGCCGATTGGATGCATGACACGCGGTGTTGATGGCTTCGGCCCAAAAGTTGTACGGAGACTTGAACTCCGCCATCATGGTCCTTGCCGCATCCATCAACGTCCGGTTCTTCCTCTCCACAACACCGTTTTGTTGAGGGGTGTATGGTGCGGAATATTGATGCTTGATTCCCTCATCACTAAGAAACTCATCCAAGGTGTAGTTCTTGAACTCGGTGCCGTTGTCACTTCTTATTGTCAAGATCTTTGCATTGTGTTGACGTTGTGCTTCATTTGCAAAGTCAATGACGGTTTTTTGGGTCTCGCTCTTCCTCTTGAAGAAATACACCCACGTGTACCTTGAGTAGTCATCCACAATCACCAAGCAATACATCCTACCTCCAAGACTATCAAAGGATGGAGGCCCAAAGAGATCCATGTGAAGGAGCTCCAAAGGCCTCTTTGAATAAATGATAGTCATGGGAGGGTGAGCCTTCTCATGTAGCTTTCCTTCGATACAAGCACTGCAAGCACGATCTTTAGCAAAACTAACATTCGTTAGTCCACGGGCATGGTCCCCCTTGAGAAGACTTTGCAAAGATCTCATATTGACATGGGCTAAACGGTGATGCCAAAGCCATCCCACATCAACTTTAGCCATTAGGCACGTCGCGGTCTTAGTGGATCGCTCCGAAAAGTTAATCACATATAGACCGTTCTCGACATGCCCAACAAAGGCTACTTTAAGAGTCTTGCTCCACAAGAGGGCCACGGTATCGATATCAAAGAAAGTGGCAAAGCCCGTGATTGCAAGTTGATGAACGGAAAGTAAATTGTATGCAAGGGACTCAACAAGCATGACCTTCTCTATCGTGAGATCATGAGAGATGACCACCTTGCCAAGTCCCAATACCTTAGAGGATGAGGTGTCACCCCACTCGACATTGGTGGGCATAGATGGAACCTTGTGCACGTCCACCACCAAGTCCTTGCTTCCGGTCATATGATTTGTAGCTCCGCTATCGAGCAACCATGATCCCCCACCGGAAGCAAACACCTGCAAGAGATCAATGCTTGGTTTTAGGTACCCATTTTGTAATGGGTCCTTTGATGTTAGTAACAAGGGTCTTTGGAACCCAAATAGACCATTCAATGTATTCATGAAGAGAACCAACAAATTTGGCATAAACATGCCCATCACTAGCACGGCATAACACATAAGAAGGATTAAAATCGCCGGCTTTGTTGGGAGGGGTGACACTGCCCTTCTTGACATTGCCACCCTTTGCATTGTTCTTCTTCTCCTCGGAGGCACTCTCTCCCTCCTTCACAAAGGTTTGCATGAGAGGAGGAGGTCGTTTGGTCTTGTCATTCTTCTTCTTGTTCTTGGAGTCGGGCACGTACCCAACCCCTTCCTTGGCCACAACTCCCTTTTGGTTGATCAAGAGATCGTTGAGGTTCTTCTTGCCTTGTATGCAAGTTGCAAGACCTCTCTCAAGTTGCCCCTTTAGCTTAGCGTTCTCCTCAACGAGATACACATGCTCACAACACGGGTTAGTAGAATTTGCATTATCAATTAACATCATACGAGGGAAAGTGGCTTTTTCCTTGGTTAGCTTTACTTAAAGTTGATCATGAGACCTTGTGAGCCTTGTCAAGTAGATCAAACTCCTCTTTGAGTCTAGCAAGATCAACCTCAAGTTCGGCCTTCTCGGAGTTTAGCACATGAGAAACTATGAGGACATGATCATAATCTTTCTTTAGCTTAGCATGATCAACGTTGTGTGACTCCTCAAGAGCCAAACGAAGACCATGCTCTTCCTCAAGAGCATTGGAAAGATCCGAAATCTCATCGGCATAGTCACGACTATGCCCTTCCATCTTAGTGATGGTGTCTTCGTGAGCCTCGATCATGTCATTGGCTTCACCAAGTTGTTCCAAGAGAGCAACAAAGTGCTTCTTGGATTTTCCCTTGAGTTTGCCCATAAAGGCCTTAAACTCGTTAGCCTCCACATTAGCTCCCTCAAGTTCATTAATGCTATCCATAGGAGAAGGATGATTAATGATGGTGGTTTTGATGTTGGGGGTTACCTTGTTGGTGGCTTTAGCCATGAGGCACTTGGCGGTGATGCTCTCATTGGGTGAGTCGAAGAGAGACACCCGTGAAGTCGTCGCAATGGCAACGGAGGCCATGGCAACCGACTCATCACCTTCATCATCGTCATCATCCTCATTGTACTCTTCTTGTACCACCAATGCCTTGGGAGGAGTCTTCTTGGTGAAGTTGTTCTTGTTAGGGAATGACTTGGCCTTGTCCTTTCGGATGAGCTTGCCACCATTGTCTTCCCTCTTCTCATACGGGCACTCCGCAACAAAATGACTCACGTTGCCGCAATTGTAGCAAGTCCTTACACGTTTCTTGCTCTTCGTGCCACTTGAGTTGTTTTTGCTAAAGTTTGGCCTCGAGTTTTTCTTGCTCCAAAATTGCCTTGAAGCAAGTGCCATGTGTTCATGATACGCATACTTCGTATCTTCGGGGTTGCTCTCCTCTTCTTCCTCCTCTTCTTCTTCAACGGTGAGCTTGGCCTTCAATGCAAGGTTAGGCTTCTTTCCCCGTTGAGAACGGAGCACCGCATTGTCGGCGGTCTTGTCCAAAATGTTCATGGCCACAAACTATCCAACACTTCGCTTGAGGTCAAGGTGTGGAAGTCCGGTCTTTGACGAATGACGGAGGACATGGCCTTGTGGTAGGGCATCATTGCCTTGAGGAATTTGCGCTTGATCCAATTGTCATCCGTGTCCTTGCTCCCGTGATCTCGTAGTGAGACCGCGAGTTTGGTTACTCTCCGATAAAGCTCACGAGGTTCTTCATCTTCTTTCATAGCAAACTCATCGGCCTCATCTTGCACCACTTCATAGTTGGAGCGTTGAATGCTTGCGCTTCCCCGGTAGAGAGAGACAACACAATTCCATGCATCTTTGGCCAAGGCGAAGGGACGAAGATGAGGTAGGTCTTCGGGTGGAATTGCATCTTGAATGATGAAGAGAGCATTCTCATTGAATTGATTATCCGTGGCTTCTCGAGGAGTGAAGTTGCTTGGATCATGCGGATAGAAACCTTCTTCAATGATTCTCCAAAGGTTAGTGTTCACATGATTTAAATGACGTTTAAAGCGGTAAACCCAGGAATCAAAGTCCTCATTTTTCACAATCTTAGGGGGGGACCGGCATGATTCAAATGAGTAGAAGGAACCGGTCCACCATAAACAAGTGGTGGTTCCACATGAGCAAAGATGCCGGTGCCATTTTTACCACTAGAAGAAGGAGCCTTTTCACTACTAGCTTCCCCCTTGTTGGGGATAGCATCCGTCACCTTGTCAGTGGGGTCACCCACTTTCAACGGTGCGGTGGATAGTTTAAGCCCCTCAAGAAATTTAGTAAACATGCTTTCAACCTCGGTCGTCATGGAGGTCTTCAATGTCTCTAAGGCCACATTGAACTCCTCACGAGAGACCGAGGTTCCCCCATCGCCCGTAGATGAGATCGGATTCACACCGGAGTGTTCCTCCACACCGTCTACGGTATCAACCATACTCTTTGGACGGTAAAGTCCTTAATAAAGAGACAAGGCTCTGATACCAATTGAAAGGATCGATATGGTTGACTAGAGGGGAGGGGGTGAATAGGCAACTACCAATTTTTAACTTTTCTTTATCAAATTAAACTTTGCATCAAAGTAGGTTGTCTAGATGTGCAACTAGGTGAGCAATCTATATGATGCAATAACAACAAGCATACAAGCAAGCAAGAGAAGTAACACTAAAGAGCTTGCACAAGTAAAGGTAAGAGCTAACCAAGAGTGGATCCGGTGAAGACGAGGATGTGTTACCGAAGTTCCTTCCTTTTAAGGGGAAGTACGTCTCAGTTAGAGTGGTGTGGAGGCACAATGCTCCCCAAGAAGCCACTAGGGCCACCGTATTCTCCTCACGCCCTCACACAATGCGAGATGCCGTGATTCCACTATTGGTGCCCTTGAAGGCGGTGACTGAACCTTTACAAACAAGGTTGGGGCAATCTCCACAACTTAATCGGAGGCTTCCAACAAAACCACGAAGCTTCACCACAATGGACTATGGCTCTGTGGTGACCTCAATCGTCTAGGGTGCTCAAACACCCAAGAGTAACAAGATTCGCTAGGGATGAGTGGGGGAATCGAAAATCCTTTGGTGGAAGTGTAGATCAGGGCCTTCTCAACCACTCCCAAGCAAATCAACAAGTTTGATTGGCTAGAGAGATAGATCGGGCAAAAATGGAGCTTGGAGCATTTAATGGAGCTTGAGCATTAATGGAGCTTGAGGGGGAAGAGGTAGGTCAAAGGGAAGAAGGGGACCCCCTTTTATAGTGGGGGCAACGGTCCAACCGTTGCCCCCACCAACCAACCCCGCACAGGGCGGTACTACCGCTAAGAGGGGGTGGTACTACCGCTAGGTCAGCGGTACTGCCGCTCCAGCCAGCGGTACTGCCGCGCGGAGAAGACTAGTAGGGAATAGGACCCAACGCGGTACTACCGCGGTGGTAAGGGCGGTACTACCGCGGTGGTAAGGGCGGTACTACCGCTCCTGAAACGGTACTACCGCCTCTACAACCGCAACTAGTGCCGCAAAACCCGACACGAGAAAAAGAGCCCTCGAGTCGAGGCGGTAGGAGCCAGACAGCCCAGCGGTACTACGGCAGCGGGGTCACGGGCGGTACTACCGCTGCGGAGTGGAACTGCCACTTGTGACCCTTCGTCCGTACTACCGCTGGTAGTGCGGTACTACCGCTGGGACACAGAAGAGAGAGAGGATCTCTCTAAAGAGGCTGAGGACGAGGCGGTGGTGCCAGGCACCCCAGCGGTACTACTGCTGTTGAGTCACGGGCGGTACTACTGCTGCGGAGCGGTACTGCCGCTTGTGGCTCCTCAGCGGTACTACCGCTAGGTTGCGCGGTACTACCGCTGGGACCCAGACAGGACAAAGAAAAGAGGAGAGATCTCTTCAATGGAATGGAAAAGCTCGGAGGGTGAGAAGCTGATGTGTACGTGCTGATTCCACCCATGCAATACCCCAGCGGACCCCCTCTTGATAGTACGGTGCCCTCTACGCTACTAGTCCACCGAGAGAGAAACGAAAGAGCTACACCGTCTTGAAAGACACTCCGAAGGGAAGAAAACGTCTCGTGCCAGGGATGAATCTGTGAACTACTCAAAGCACATGATTAGTCCGCAAACTTGTTGTCATCAATCACCAAAACTACCTTGAGAGAGATATGCCATAACAGTCTCGCTCGGCCAGAGTGGCCAAGCGCGCCGACTCCATTGCGAGAGCCTCGGGAGTCGTCCCAGTGGTGGGAGTGTGTAGGGCATGCTCATTCTTCCGACGGAGCTCCTCACGCTCCCTAGTGAGAGCCTTGGGAACATACGGCTCATGGCGGGGTGAACGGTCATCTCCCTCGTCGTTGCTGGCATGCTCGTGTGACCATCCTCAGGACCTTTATACCTCGGGGGTCCGTGATGCTTCGCATGACCGGCCATGAGGACCTTGGTTGTGGACTCAACACGCTCGCACTCGGACTCATCGGTGGAGTCCTCGTGGAGTCCGTCAGAAAGGTCAAGGGCGGGCTCATTAGACTCGAGAGCCACCACATGCCCTGCCGCGACCTGAAGGGCCACGGCGTGCTTGATCCAACGTTGCAGCTGTGAGCACTCGGAGCGCTTGCGAGGGCATCCAGCGGGAAGGAGGGGAGCCACTCGGTATGGGTTTGATGGATGTTAGAGCAGGACTCCGAATGAAGATGCGTGGAAGTGCGCCGCGCCACGGTAGCGCCTCCACGTCAAGTGGGGCCTCTCGGAGCCATGCTGAGTTGTCGGCGATGAAGCTGAGCGCTCCAAAACGGATCTCACCGCTGACTAACATGATGATGACGATGAAATTCTACCCATGCTGTAAAATTGCTAGACGCGCAACCCCACAGTGGGCGCCAACTGTTGGGGTTACGATCCTGACAATGAGTACTAGGGATATGAAAGAGGGGCGGAGCCTAGCTACGGTGCAGATGCAACATTCGATATTTATGAGTTCAGGACCCTCTCGGAGGAGGTAACAACCCTATGTCTCGTACCATGAGGCTTGTTTTCTCTTGGGGTTATGATTCCAAAGAGTGCTTAACCCTTGCTCAGGAGGAAGAGGGCAACTTATATAGAGTGCGCCGCATCCTCTTTACTCCCACGATGCAAGGGTGGTTTAATAGATATAACTACGAAAGTTATTAGTGTTAATAGCCACAACTACGACAGTTACAGATAACGGTAACCATGACTATGCTTAAAGTCCGACTTAAGACTACTCAACCATTGCAGTTCTCACGTCGTCCTTTCACCTTCCTTGTCTGGGTGGTGATGGTTGGGTCGACTGGAGGAAAGACGTTCGAGTGTTGTCGGTGCGTCCGAGTGGACTTCTTGTTATATGCATCCGAATGTGTCTATGGTCTAGAGACGTGTCAACAATGGTGTGGGCCCCTAGGTGGGCCTTAGATGTTAGGTCCTTGACCCTACTTGTAGTAGGTGGCCTCATCACTAACCAATGATCATGAACTCATACCCTTTCATACTACGACATCAATATAATTAAAACATACGTTTCATATTTAGTGATCTACATGAAAGTTTTTATTATACCATCCTTAAATACCTATCCTTTTTGGACTAGTCTTATAACCCGTGCTCATTACCACTTCCTATTTAAAGACTCTCAAAATGATTTAAGCGAAGCATAAGAGTGCAATCATTTCTATAAAATATGAACACCGTTGTGCTCTAACATATATAAGTGAAGCTTATAGAGTATTCTAACAAATTGCAATGAATGTATGTCTTTCTCAGAAGGTGTGTCTAGCAAACAACGATTGTGGCAAACTAACAAGCAAACAAAAATAAAACTTTGGCACAAGATGCTGCAAATAGAACTCATATCATGTGATAAATAAAAATATAGCTTCAAGTAATATATTGATAGATTATAGACGAAAGAGGGGATGCCATCTGGGTCATCCCAAGTTTAGACGATTGTGTTTTCCTTGAATATTACCTGGGGAACTTCCGACCGGTTGTTAACGACCGTTAACGGTGCGCCGTCAACGCTATCGGCCAGCAAGCGATCAGCCACGTCAAAACGAGCTCAAAATTTTGCTCCGTGTTTTTTGCCACTGCAAAATGTCACGAATCATAAACTGACGATTTTTCACTAATCATGACACGAAAGTGGTGGCTCTGTGCATAACTCCATCACGGATCATCTTTTTTCTTTCTTTATTATTTTCCCCTTTTTTCTCTTTTTCTCCACCAATCACATGCATGTGACCGTACGTGTAGGAGAAAATAGTGAGACATGACTGCATGAACAGATAAAAAGTCAAAACAAACACGTCTGGACACTGATCAGGCATGTCCGCAGACGTTTTTTTTAAACATCAGTATAGACACAAGCGCTCATATACGCACACCCTATGAACGCATCGACGGGAACGTCTCCTCCCACTAAATGCGCATCGCCAGAAATTGCGAGCACCAGGATTTGAACCCTGATTGGCTGGGTATACCACAGTCCCTCTAACCATCCAACCACAGGTTGGTTTACACGTCCGCAGACGTTTGAAGGGTCAAATTTGCTCGGTCCAGCTGTAGATGAGCATAGTATGTTCATCCAGTGTTGCTAAACTGAATTAAGCTTCACCAGAAATAAGCGTAAACTCTAACTTAAACTCCATGCGCTGCCATCATCAGTTGATAGTTTTTCGAGATTTTTTTCATTTTAATTAAATGAAAGGGCCGTTTTCCGTCATCCCGTGATGACCCCTCCTGAATCGTAGAGTAGATCGTAGAAAAGGAAGAAGGGGAAATAATATGAGAAAGAAACAGGCCACGCCGGGCTAAAGCACGCTAGGCGACGTGCGGGCGCCGAATTGTTTAGCCCCGGGCAGGGACAGCGAAACAACCCTACGCCGCTTAAACCGCACAGAAACGACCATTTCTCGTGGCCCGTCCCGTCCCCTGCCTTTGGAGTTTTCCGCCACCGCTGCCGGTGACGGAACACTCGTGGAATCCACATCCACACGTTTCGCCGGTCGCGAGATGGGCCTTGCCCCGCGCCGCCGCCCACCCAATTCCCATCCACACCCTCGGCTCATCACTGTCTCCCCGATGCGCACCATCGTCACCTGCGACCCGCCTCGTGCCCGCCTGCTGTGCCCATCCACCGCGCAGCGCGCATCGGAGCGCACAGTGTCGTGTCAAAGTCCGGGCTTGTCGCCTTGCCTCCCTCCTCTCGCCATCTCCCACGCGGGCCTACTACCCACCGGCTGCCGCCTCCCATCCCAGAGAAAAACGAGCTCAAATCCGCTGTTTTTTCTTTTCTCGACTTGCTCTTGCTCGCTCGGCCCTGGCCATTTATGCGCGGACACACGTTCTTCTCAGCAATAAACAACGCCAGCGGGGCCGATCGTTGCTCGTTCCGCATCCCGATCCGCGGCTCCTCATCAAGAGTCGTCGTCGTCACTCCGGCTCCTCGCGGCCGGTTCTTTGCTTGCCTCCAAGAAACCGTCGGCTTGGCTTCTCATTCCCGTCCCAAATCCGTCCTGTTAATAGGCCCAGCTCAGCTTCTTGCATTAGCTTCTTCTCGGGGCGGACTCTAGTTCTAGTGTGTTGATTTGGATTGGAGTTTTGGGGCAGGTGCTGCAAGCAATGGCGGAGGTGCGGAGCCGGGTGCGGGGGTTCCTGCGGAACCGGTGGCTGGTGTTCGTGGCGGCGATGTGGATGCAGTCGGTCGCCGGGGTGGGGTACCTGTTCGGCAGCCTGTCGCCGGCGATCAAGTCCTCGCTTGGCTACAACCAGCGCCAGGTGGCCAGCCTCGGCGTCGCCAAGGATCTGGGAGACAGCGTCGGCTTCCTCGCCGGCACGCTCTGCGCCGTGCTCCCGCTCTGGGCCGCGCTCCTCATCGGCGCCGCGCAGAACCTCGTCGGATACGGCTGGGTCTGGCTCGCCGTCACCCACCGCGTCCCCGTGCCACCGCTCTGGGCGGTAAGATCCGTCACCTGCCCCTCCAATCATTATAGTCCTCCCATTTGCTTCTCCTTTCTGCAATAGCCATAGCCGCATCAAACCTTCCTGTTCTTGGAGCCTCATGTGCTACTGCAGATTGAGCTGGGTTTTTTCTCTTCTAATGCTAAGAAAATTCCCTGTGACTTTTGTGCTAATTGAAGCGTGCACGATGCTGTGGTGGAAGAAACTCATGTTCTACTGTGCTTCGTATAATTATTAAGTTGTACGGTTGAAGCTTCTGGATTTGGACTGAAAACTAATCATGTCTTCTTCCTTCAATTATGCTACTGTATGTATGTACTAGTTCCCTTTAGTGAACACGCGAGACCAGTTTGCTCATCATCTGAAAGCAAACATGGGTCAGTCAATCACGCATCCTAACTGCACGCCTGTCCCCAATGATGGAGAGTCGCTATTCGACTTCCATTTAAAGAAGAGAAGGTGGTGAATTCCTTATTTTGGAACACAGTTGCTGTTGGACTTCAATGTTTTCTGTTCCTCCAAAATGTTGAAAGCTATGTTCAGAAATATTTGCCAGATTTTTATTGGCTCAAAACAGTTAAAACTGTTTCTGCTGTGTGTACTAAGAATATTCTAACACACAGCATGTCGAATATGCTTCCGAGTCATCGGTGTGCACCTATATTATTCTTGGGAAGTCTTAGTGGTCGCTTTCTCGCCTCCCATGTCTCTTTAGTTAACCTTCATTATCTAATATCCTGAAAAACACTGAGATTTGATATAGTTCATGTCAATTAACAATGTTCAACCTGAAAATTTTACTCTGTACTACTATTATCAGCCTGTCTTATACAGCCGCAACAGAATCGCCTAAAAATTCTGGTTAAACAAGTGAATTAACATTTTTGAGTTTCCAAGATTAGGATTGTGAGTTAATCATTTGCTATGTTTTGCTTTACAAATTAATTTGCTATGTGAAACATCAAAGCAACAGAGGATGACTTCAGTCTTCAGTAAAATACTAAAAACACATAATTAGTGTCATTGTCTGTCTGAAGGTGGAGGAGACTTAATATTCATTTGTACTTCTAATTTTAAATGCACTAATTTCCATCTCCACATTTCTGTTTGCGGCATTTGGAAACCTGGACCATTCCATAATTTCTATAGTATCTAATCTGACCTTTGTTTACATTCTTATTCCTTCAATTAGATTTGTCGGCTCTTGCACTAAATTCCCCCGTCTCTCCGCAGATGTGCATGCTAATCTTTGTTGGAAATAATGGTGAGACATACTTCAATACTGCTGCACTCGTCTCATGTGTTCAGAACTTTCCCAAGAACCGTGGACCAATCGTTGGTATCCTCAAGGGATTTGCTGGTTTGAGTGGTGCAATCTTAACACAGGTTTATGCAATAATGCACACGCCTGATGATGCCGCACTGATATTCATGGTTGCTGTTGGCCCAACAATGGTAGTCATCGCTTTAATGTTCATTGTTAGACCAGTTAATGGTCACAGACAAGTACGGCCATCTGATGGTACAAGTTTCACGTTTGTATACAGCGTCTGCTTAGTCTTGGCCGCCTATCTGATGGGTGTGATGCTGCTGGAAGACCTTGTTGGCTTGAGCCACTCATTGACAATCTTGTGTACCATCATTCTAATGGTTCTTTTGCTAGTTCCAATAGTCATCCCTGTAATGCTGAGCTTCTTCTCAAATGACGACGAGAGTGCCTACACGGCGCTGTTAACATCACCTCGGAGAGAAGAAGCAAGTGGTTCAGTATCGTCTGAAGAGCAAGAAGTTATACTCAGCGAGGTGGACGAGCAAAAGCCGAAAGAAATTGATCTACTTCCAGCCTCTGAGAGGCAAAAGAGGATTGCCGAATTGCAGGCTAAGCTATTCCAGGCAGCTGCTGTTGGTGCCGTTAGGGTTAAAAGGAGGAAAGGTCCACGACGAGGAGAGGATTTCACGTTGCTGCAGGCAATGATCAAGGCAGATTTTTGGCTTCTATTTTTCTCCCTTCTGTTGGGGTCAGGATCAGGTCTTACTGTGATTGATAATCTTGGGCAAATGAGTCAGTCATTGGGTTTTGAGGATTCTCACATTTTTGTGTCAATGATTAGCATTTGGAACTTCCTTGGACGTATTTCTGGGGGCTTCTTTTCAGAGATTATTGTCAAGTAAGAACAATGAGGCACCTCTTTGCTGACCTTTGCATCTCATCTACGAGCAATATTTTGTTTAGTTCATATGGAAGAGTGCGTTCTCCAATGGAGAGTGTGTTCTGCAGCACTAATTTAATGTTCATGCTGACCAAGCTTCTTCTCAAAATACATTTATAACTAGAGCTATACCAAAACAGACGTTTGCCCATTTCAGTTATTATTGATTGAATATCTTTTGAATGAGAAAGCAGTTTTTAGTGGTATCATCACAATTGGTTCCTAACCTGTTAAAAACAAAAAGGCACTAGCCTGGGAAATTCAAAGCAAACAAGAATATGTCTCGAAACACATGCAGAACTAGTACAATTATTAGATGAGTGAGCTAACAAAAAGAATAAAACTGACGGCAGACAGCTAATAGGCAACATCCGAATTATCCTTTTGTCGATCATGAGCAGTGTTCTGAATAATCAATCATGTAGTGATTGAGTTGCTCTGTTCATATTGAGACTAAATTTCCAACAGCTCGAATACAGCGGCTATCTTTGTTGAGAAACATGTCCCCAGTTGTTCTCATTTTTTGTTTGCTCTCTTGTTTCTTCAGGGATTACGCGTATCCAAGGGCAATTGCCTTGGCGACAGCTCAAGTATTCATGGCAATTGGACACTTCATCTTCGCAATGGGTTGGCCCGGCACAATGTACATTGGCACATTGCTTATCGGGCTCGGGTACGGCGCCCACTGGGCGATCGTGCCAGCTGCTGCCTCCGAACTATTTGGCGTGAAGAATTTCGGAGCATTGTACAACTTCCTTACAGTCGCAAACCCCGCAGGCTCCCTGGTTTTCTCGGGCATCATTGCCAGTGGCATCTACGACTACGAAGCCAGGAAGCAAGCTAACCATAACCACTCAACATTGCTGGGAATGGTCTCCGACGTCGCTCCGGCGCTGAAGTGCGAGGGCTCCATCTGCTTCTTCATCTCGTCAATGATCATGTCAGGGTTCTGCATCATTGCTGCCGCCCTGAGCTTGATCCTGGTCCACCGGACAAAGATCGTGTACACGAATCTGTACGGTAAACCCCGGACATGAGAGATCAAAGGTCATCGAGGACAGATCAAAGCTACAGGTATCAAAGCAGAAGGGTGAAGTTTTTTTTTTTTTGCGTCTTCCTTCTGTTTATGGACTTAGCATATTCTTATGGTGTCAAAACCATGGCTACTGGTGGCTACGGATGGGAAGCATATGGTGTTTTTGTGCGTTTTGTCCGAACTTCTTCGGTGTTTTTTGGGGGGATATGAACTTCTTCAGTGTTGAGCTGGAACTTTGCATATACATGTGGTCTGTTCTATGTTTCATCAAGGCTGTTGAAAACTTGAAATGCAATAAATTGTCTGAGCTCTGCAAATTGGAGAGCTCAACCTTGTACATGGTGGTGTCCTAAGTCTGAGAAACCACATGATAGCTGTGTATTTGTTTCCTATGAATCTGGCTGGAGCACCGTCTTTCATTTATAAAGATTGGCTAGGCTGCCTCCTCAGTATATGCTTAAAATTTTCTTATTAATCCATGTTCTAGTTATTAGTAGTAGTTTTTTTCCTACTAGGAATTTCTTTATTTCGTTTGTAGTGGATGCAGTAGTGCTTTGGGCAGTATGCAGTACACTCACTAGATATATTCTATCAGTCAAGAGTGGTAGAAAAACATAGCAACAAAGTCAATAGAAAATACAGTGGAAACTAGTATAAAGAGACGCATCACAAAAATACAGTAGAAACTGAAAAACTAGTGTGAAGATTTCCTCCAAGAACAAAAAAACTAGTGTAAAGATGTATTAGGCTTTGTTCGGTTACACCCTGTCTCAAGGGGATTGGACTGGATTTTTTTTTGGGGTGGGGGGGGGGGGGGGGGGGGGGGATTTGACTTGTATGGGAATTATGGGATCTAATCCCTGCCAAACCCTTTCAAAACCATGCCAACCGAAGGCAGCCTTACGAAGATGGGAGGATGTTAGGATGGAAATAAAAATCCAAAAATGGTACGTCTGGACACACAAAAGTAGAATCATACTGAAAATATAAAATCTCTCATACCAGATCTGTTTATTAATTACCAGATCTGTTTATTAATTACGTGTTTTGGCTTTTGTTTAAGACGCGAATATCCGGGGATCGAACGCCATGGGAGGCGGTTCAAGCTGTGACGAAATATGCAACATGTATTACTAGGAGACTAAAGCCATCATATATATGATGTATATGAGGATGTTAAAAGGCAAGAATACAAAAAGCCAAAGACCGTTATCAATATAACTCTAACACCCTCTTCAAACTCATGGTGGATCAACAACACTGAGTTTAGAGAGGCGAAATCTATGTTGTGCTCTAGTTTGTGTCTTCGTGAATAAGTCTGCTAGCTGTAATTCGGAAGGCACATACCAAAGAGCAATAATATGATCCTGCACAGCAGTGCCCACATAAGAAACATTAACACCGATATGCTTGGTAAGTTCATGCTTCACAAGGTCCCGCGCAATACTAATAGCACCTGTACTGTCGGACAAGAGGGTGGTAGGTGTAATAACAGAAACACCAGAATCCTTCAGTAGCCATTGTAACCAAGTCATCTTTGTCGTCAGAAGAGCCATAGCTCTCAACTCGGCCTCTGCACTGAAACGAGAAACTGTAGTCTGTTTCTTCATCTTCGAGGCAACGAGAGAACCACCAAGAAAGACACAGTAAGCAGAAAGAGAGTGGCGATCCGAAGGATCACTGGCTCACTTAGCATTCGAATAGGCGCGGAGTGGAAACGAGCTGGAACGGGGAAAAGGAGACAATGAGAGATCGTGCCACGAAGATATCGTAGAACACGAAGAAGGTGACTATAGTGAAGTGAAGTGGGAGCAAAAACAAATTGACTCGAAAATGGGAGCTCGCTAAGATGACGCCCATCGCCAACATCATCAACCCGGTGTCATGGAGAATCGTGGTGTGGAGCTCGCAAGGAGCACGCCTGCCATCTACTTCATCATGCTGGAGCCAGAGGATGGAGATACAACGCTCATTGGGGATGTCGCCGATGTCTACTTCGTCAAGCTGGAGCCCGGGGGCGTGGAGCTGGCGGGGATGCCGTCATATGCCACGAAGGATGGCGACACGGAGCTCTCTAGGATGACGCCTGTAGTCTTCATCAAGCCAACGCCATGGAGGACGGACGTGTGGAGCTCGCGAGGACACTGACGTGGCTTGAATCTGCATCGGTATTTCCCCAAAGAGGCAGGGATGATGCAACACAGCTGCGGTAAATATTTCCCTCAGTTATGAAACCAAGGTTATCAATCCAGTAGGAGAACCAAGCAACATTATATAAATGGTACCTGCACACAAAGAACAAATACTTGCTACCGGACGCATAATGTCAATTCCTCTACGGTAAAAAGATAGATGAATTTGTATGAGATTGGATAAATAGATCAAGCAAAAAACACAAAATGAAATAAGTAAAGAAAAAGTACAGCAAGGTATGAAAGATCGTGGATCTCGCCTAGAGGGGGGGGGGGTGAATATGCGCTTTAAAATAATTATGGTTTAGGCTTGAACAAATGCGGAATAAACCTAGCGATTAGTTTGTCATGCACAAAAGCTAAAACAACCAGGCTCACATATGTGCACCAACAACTTATGCTAAGCATGATAAACAACTATGTGATGTGATAGCAATATATATAACATGAAACACTATGGCTATCACAAAGTAAAGTGCATAAGTAAAGGGTTCGGGTAAGAGATAACCGAGGCACGCGGAGACGACAATGTATCTCGAAATTCACACCCTTGCGGATGCTAATCTCTGTTTGGAGCGATGTGGAGGCACAATGCTCCCCAAGAAGCCACTAGGGCCACCATAATCTCCTCACACCCTTACACAATGCAAGATGTCGTGATTCCACTACGGGACCCTCGAGGGCGATCACCGAACCCGTACAAATGGCAATCCTTGGGGGCGGTCGCCGAACCCGTACACTTTGGCAACCCTTGGGGCGGTGTAACACCCTCGATGCGACTATATCTCTCACGTGTCGAGGCATGACTTAGAGGCATAATCGCATTGAAGGCATATGTCGCAAGTGAGGTAATCTTCACACAACCCATGTAATATAATAAGGGAAAGAGATTACATAGTTGGCTTACAATCGCCACCTCACACAATTACAGGAATAAAGCATTACAACAACCAAATACAATCAGGGCCCGACTACGGAGCCAAAACAAAAGAAGAACCCCAAATGCGACAAAGGTCCCCGATCGACCCCAACTGGGCTCCACTACTGATCAACTAGAATGAAACACCACAAAGGACAAGATCTTCATCGAGCTCCTCCTGAGCTTGGTTGCGTCAACTGCACGGTCTCATCGGCACCTGCAAGCTGGTTTTGGAAGTATCTGTGAGTCACGGGGACTCAGCAATCTCGCACCCTCGCGATCAAGACTATTTAAGCTTATGGGTAAGGTAAAGGTATGAAGTGGAGCTGCCGCAAGCGACTAGCATATATGGTGGCTAACATGCGCAAAAGAGAGCGAGAAGAGAAAGCAAAGCACGTTCGAGAATCTATGATCAAGAAGTGATCCTAGAACAACCTACGTCAAGCATAACTCCAACAACCGTGTTCACTTCCCGGCCCCCATCGGAAAGAGACCATCATGGTTACACACGCGGTTGATTCATTTTAATTAAGGTCAAGTTCAGGTTTTCTACAACCGGACATTAACAAATTCCCATCTGCCCATAACCGCGGGCACGGCTTTCGAAAGTTCAAATCCTTGCAGGGTGTCCCAACTTAGCCCATCACAAGCTCTCACGGTCAACGAAGGAATAGACCTCCACCCGAGACATTCCGATCAGACTCGGTATCCCGGTACAATAAGACATTTCGACAGGGTAAAACTAAAACAGCAACACCGCCCGAATGTGCCGACAAATCCCGATAGGAGCTGCACATATCTCTTTCTTAGGGCACACTCAGATTGTCCTAGGTACGGGTAGGCCAGCCCAGAGTTGCCCCTGGTGGCCACCGGTAGCTGACAGGTTGGACCAACACTCAGAGGAGCACTGGCCCGGGGGGGTTAAAATAATGATGACCCTTGAGCCGGCCAACTCAAGGGAAAGAAAACGGCTAGGTGGCGAATGGTAAAACCAATGTTGGGCATTGCTGGAAAAGCTTTACTTAAGGCGAACTGTCAAGGGGTTCCCATTATAGCCCAACCGCGTAAGGAACGCAAAATCCGGGAACATAACACCGATAAGACGGAAACTAGGGCGGCAAGAGTGGAA